>NC_080765.1:13267666-13586734 GCF_020826845.1 Diceros bicornis minor | reverse complement strand
TGTCCCTGCACAGCATGTGCAAAGGCCCTGAGGCTGAAGGGAGCCACCTCCGGTCTGGCTGGGTGTGGGGAGCAGAGAAGGAGGGGCCCCGAGGAAGCTGGAGGAGAGGGGGTTCCTGTGTTCTAATCCTGCGACTTTTCCAGTCCCCCGAGAGAAACCCCTCCCTCTAAAGTCACTGCACTCTCAGGACCATCAGATCGTGAACACGGAAGACCAAGAGATAACTGGAAAAAGTCACAAGACGTTTTAGCAAAAGGCTAGTGCTGAATTGGAATCCTGAAATCAATCGCTTTTCTATATAAAACATCAATCTGCTGGCAGATATCATGAAGTAAAGACCCATTTACGGCAGCAATGAGGCAAAATACCTAAGAATGAGCTAAATGAGAAATGGTGAAAGTTTCTACGAAGAAAAAAGCTGCGTGCTTCTGTGGGACACAGAGGAAACCTCGAACCAAGACACCACCATTCTGGGGTAGGAGAGAGACAGGCTGCCTCCCTAGGTTGATCTATACGTTTTTTGCAATTCTCAAAAAAAAAAAAAAAAAAACACAGGAAGAGAATTTTTTAAAGCTAGCAATGATTCTAAGGTTCATTTTAAAATTAAGAAGCAAAAATATCCTAGAAAATTCTGAAAATGAAGACTCCTCCTACCAGATAGTACGACCTGTTAAAATGCTGCTGTAAAGACAATAGGTACTGACCAGAGAGCCTGACTCAGTGGGACAGGCTAAGAGGTCCAGAAATAGATCCAACAGGACCGAGTATCCAACATGGGATTCGACAGATGAATTCAGGGTCAGTGACGGCTGCATCTCTCACCGACGGGGAAACGATCGTCAGTGGCTGATCAGCAGGGGGAGGGAGAAGGGGGGCGTGGACACAGCTTTCACACATTAAAGATCTGATTTCCAAAGTTAGACAGTAAAAGTAGCAGATAAAAATCATGAGATTGTCAACGAATAAGAGGCAAAAACTGCAATAGAAGCAAAAAGTTTATTTGGGGTGAGAGAACTGCAATTCAGGAGCACGGATTCAGGTGGAAACCCTGACAGTGTCCTTCAAAGGCAAAGCAGGGGGGTGGTGTTGCAGAGAATTCTCACTGAGCTGGGGTCAGAGAGCGAGTCCTGGGTAAACACAGACTGACTATTGATTCCATCTTCACAAAGTCCACCGTCCTCAGTCTTGTGATCAGGACCTGGGTCTCCCACTGACCCTTGAGCAAGCGCTGGTAGAACAGTGGCCGCTGTGGCCCCATCCAAGGTTCAAGACAGGGAGGCTGTTTCTCTGGAAAGGCACTCCAACTCCATTTAAAATGGCTCCACTGTAGTCAGTTTTTTGTGTGTGTGTGTGAGGAAGACTAGCCCTGAGCTAACATTTGATGCCAATCCTCCCCTTTTTTCTTGAGGAAGACTGGCCCTGGGCTAACATCCGTGCCCACCTTCCTCTACTTTATATGGGATGCTGTCACAGCACGGCTTACCAAGCGGTGCATCGGTGCGCGCCCGGGATCCGAACCTGCGAACCCCGGGCCGCCAAAGCAGAGTGCATGCACTTAACCCACTTGCGCCACCGGGCCGGCCCCAGCTGCAGTCAGTTTTGACAGAATAATCTTAAAAATGATTTTGGGAAAATATAGGAGGAAATCTTCGTGACTTTGGATTAGGAAATGGTTTCTTAGATCTGACACCAAAAGCACAAGCCACAAAAGGAAAAAAAAGAACAAATGGGACTTCATCAAAATTTAAAATTTTATGCTTCAAAGGACATCACTGAGAAAGTGAAAAGATGTCATGAACCTCAAAAATATTATGCTAAATGAAAGAAGCCAGACACAAAAAGCCACATGGTATAGGATCCCATTCATATGAGATGTCCAGGCCCATCCAGAGACAAAATGCAGACTGGGGGCTGGGGGAGAGGGTCAGGGGGAGGGGGGCTGGGAGCGACTGCTAATGGGATGGGGTCTCCTTTGAGGTGATGAAAATATTTTGGAGCTAGACAGAGCTGATGGTTGTACAACATCATGAATGTGCTAAATGCCGCTGGATTGCTCACTTTAAAATGATGAATTTTATGTGAATTTCACCTCAGTAATAAAAAAATTACATAGATAGCTCCCTAAGAATATAAATTGCACTTTTTGCATTTTTAACATATTGTTTAAAAAATAAAGTTAAAAGACAACCCACAGAACGAGAAAAACTATTTGCAAATACTATATCTGATAAGGGACTTGTGTCCTGAATATATAAAGAACTCTTACTCAATAATAAAGACTCCAAACTCAATAATAAAAAGACAATCTATTTTGAAAATGGGCAAAGGATGTGAATGAACATTTCTCCAAAGAAGACATACAAATGAACAAGAAGCACATGAAAAGATGCTCAACATCATCAGCCATCGGGGAAAAATCAATTGAAACCACGAGATACCACCTCATACCGTTAGGGCGGCTAAAACCAGATAGACAGTGATAGGGTCAGGAGGACGTGGAAAAGTTGGAATCCTCCTATATTGCTGGTGGGGACGTGCAGCTGTCTGGGAAAACAGCTCCTCCAATGTCCAACACAGAGTTACCATAAGACCCAGCGATTCTGCTCCATTCCAACAGAAATGAAAACGTGTGCCCGTGCGGAAACTCACACACGGATGTTCACAGCAACAGTGTTCATAATAGCTGAAAAAATGAGACAAGCCAAATGTCCACAACTGAACTCAAATGTTCGACTACATGTGCATATCCACACGATGGAGTATGACTCAGCCACGAAAAGGAATGACGTGCTGACTCCTGCTGCATCGTGGACGAACCTTGAATACACGATGCTCGGTGAGGAGGAGAGGCACAGGCACATTTAGTTCTACTGACGTGAAACGTCCAGAATCGGCAAACCCACAGAGACAGAAAGCAGACCTTCCCACTTCCAGCGGGGCGGGGTGGCAGCAGTGGTAAATGGGTGTTGGTTTATTTTGAGATATGAAAATATTCTGAAATGAGACAGTGGTGATGGCTGCACAGCCATGTGAATTCACTAAACTACCAAACTGTGCGCTCTAAAAGGGTGAGCTGTGTGGTGTGTGAATTACATCTCAATAAAGCTGTTATGAGTAAAAATAATCCTAGGGTATAGCAGGCCTATCTAAGTAGGCAATAAACGCTAAACCACAAAAGAAAAGGTTGATAAATTTGACTACATCAAAGTAACAAAGTTTCCATTGCAAAAACCACCATGAGCAAAGGCAAAAGTCGAATAACCTAGAAAAAACATCTTCCACTGCTCTCTCGAAGGGTTACATTCCCCAATCTGTAAGAACCCTGGGGAACCACAAACGACTAACAACACAACACAAGGCGGCCCAGGGTGAGAAGAGAACTTCACAGATAACAAAACCAACGATTCTAAAACATATCACATGACATCGGATAAGAAATGCCAAACGAAGACCCCACGGGACACAGGTTTCCACCTCTCCATTGGCAAAGGGAGAATGCGGGGTAGGCCCGAGTTTGGTAGGGATGCGGGCCAACGCCCTCACTCATGGCAGGAGGCACAGAAGCAGCTGTGATGGCAAGTTTGACAGAATCTCTCAAAAATGACAGTGACGTCACCTTTGACTATGCACTGCCACCTCTAGGAGGTTAGGCCTCTGGTAACTCCCACTTGTAAAGACGATGCATCTATGAGACTGCTCACTGGCCGGGTGGTCACCGTGGGAAAAGACGAGGCCCACCGTGTCCATCCAGAGGGACCAGTACACAGGGGTCACTGGGCGGCCAGAGGAGGACAGGTGGCTCTCACCTACGGCCCGAAGCGCACATGCCTGTCAACACAGGGAGCATCTCGGGGACACACACGAACCGTGACCCTGCACACACGTGACAAGATTATCAAAATCCATGGACGACAGGGAGACAGCCCAGGTGTCCATCGACAGAAGAGTAGACAAACCAAACTTGGCCCCCCCCATGTGCTGGAACTTTCCTCGGCCTTTATGAAAAGGAAGGACGCACTGACACACACTACAACATGGATGAGCACTGAAAACGTGCTCAGCGAAGGAAGTCAGACACGGAAGAGCACGGGGCATGGGACCCGTTCATGTGAAATGTCCACGAGAGGCAGATCTACAGACAGAAAGTAGATGAGTGGCTGCTTAGGCCTGGGGAGTGGGGTGGGAGCTAAAGGGCACAGGTTTCTCTCCGGGGTGGTGGAAATGTTCTAAAACTGACTGTGGTGGCAGCTGCACAACTCTGGGAAGACATTAAAAACTGTTGAATTGTACACTTCAAATGGGGGAATTGTACGACATGTGAATTATACCTCAATAAAGCTGATTCTAAAAAAGATGTTCTGGAAGAATATAAAGTTCAGGGAAAAACTGAAAAGACACAAAAAGAAAGGAAAAAAATGAGAGAGCGCCTCGTGCCCGGTGCCTGGCCCCAGGGAGCTCTCTGCTGCTGGAGAGCCTCCTGACTGGGCCCACAGATTCCCTGGCAACCACCAGCCCAGGAAGGAGGACCGAGGGAGGGGGAGCACGCGGAGTCCCTTCTGTAGAGATTCAGAGCCAGAAGGCAGGGAGAGACCCAGCCTCTCCCTGGGGGCAGGGTCCAGCACCCTGTGAGCCAGGCCCTCATGCCTCTCTGAGACCACCCTTTGTTTTAACTTCTCTAGCAGAGGTGTGGACAACACGAAGGAAATGAAGCCCCCCCCCGCCTCTCCCCCCTTCCTCTCCCCGCCCTCAGCACCAGCACCCAGTCTCTGCAGACCTTCTCAGGAGCATTCGCAGGTAGAAACGAGAGGTTTCCTAGCAGGAGGCATGTCTGGGTCTCCGCTCCCCTCCTTCCTTACACTGCATGACACCACGTGCATCACTCTGACCTGGGCCCCCAGAACCCACCCACAGCGGCATCACGGCGGCCTTCCCCTTCTCTGTCTGACCCGTCGAGTTTAGGATGTTTTCAACTACACAACAGGCAATGTTCGGTGTGCACAGGATGGCCTTGTTAGATGCAGATTCTGACTCGACAGGTAAGCCTGGGTGGGCCTGGGACTCTGCCTTTCTAACAAGCTCCCAGGGGAGGCCAATGCCACCAAGATTACACTGAGAGCAGCAAACTGATGCCTCTCAGGTGGGGAGAGTGCACCCGGGGCCACCAACCTTTATCCCCACAGCAGCCCCGGTTCAAGCCGTACCTTCTCTCACTGGACAGCCACTGTGCCCCCTGACGCCCTTCACCCTGCGGTTGAATCCGAGCAGCCAGGGGCCTCCCTCCTCGGCTCCCCGCCCATCTCCCTACTGCCTCCCTCGGGGGTCAGGCCCCGCCTGCTCTGCTCCCACCCCTCTGCCCTCTTGCACCCCAGCTGGACAGTGTCCACAGCCACGTCCCTCTATCTGGAACTTTCCTCCAAAACCATGCCCATTCCCTCTCCACTTCATTTGGGCTGTGGGGCCCTGCCTGCCATCCTAGCCTGAGTCACCACCTCCTGCCCAGGACGAGTTGCCTGTATGTCTGCTCCCCACCCAGCCCCTCCCTAAGGCCTTCTCCAGGGGCCAGCAACCTCGCCAGCTCTCCCACAGCAAGTGCACAATAAACATAGGTCAGGCGGATGGATGGATGAATGGTTGGGTGGATGGCTGGCTGGATGGTGGATGGTGGATGGGTGGATGGATGGCGCGTGGATGGGTGGGTGAGTGGGATTGATGGATGGTGGGTGGATGGATGGATGGATGGGTGAATGGGTGGGTGGGTGGAAGGGTGGACGGATGGATGGATGGATAGATAGGTGGATGGATGGTGGATGGATGGATGGTGGGTGGATAGGTGGGTGGAAGGTAGATGGATGGACAGGTGGGTGGATAGATGGCTGGATGGATGGTGGATGGATAGGTGGATGCATGGGTGGAGGGGTGGGTGGGTGGGTGGATGGATGGAGGGGTGGGTGGGTGGTGGATGGGTGGATGGATGTTGGGTGGATGAAAGGTAGATGGATGGATAGATGGCTGGCTGGATGATGGATGGATGAATGGCTGGGTGGGTGGGTGAAGTTGTGGAGCGGTAGGTGGATGGATGGATAGATATGTGGATTGGTGGACGGATGGATAGATAGGTGGATGGATGGAAGGTGGGTGGATGGATGGAGAAATCATGAATGGATGGATGGATGGGTGGTTGGGTGGATGAGTGGATGGATGGTTAGATAGGTGGGTGGGATGGAGGGATGGATATGGATGATTGGGTGGTTGAGTGGATAGATAGATGGGTGGATGGATGGATGGACAGATGGGTGATTAGGTGGTTGGGTGGACGGATGGGTGGGTGAGTGGGATGGATGGTGGATGGATGGTGGATGGATGGATGGGTGGGTGAGTGGGATGGATGGATGATTGGGTAGATAGGTGGATGGATGAGTGGATATATGGATGGATGAATGGATGGACGGATGGATGGGTGGATGGGTGCATGGATGGATATGGGTGATTGGGTGGTTGAGTGGGTGGATGGATGGATGGATGGTGGATGGATGGATGGGTGGGTGAGTGGGATGGATGGATGATTGGGTAGATAGGTGGATGGATGGGTGGATATGTGGATGGATGAATGGATGGATGGATGGATGGGTGGATGGGTGCATGGATGGATATGGATGATTGGGTGGTTGAGTGGGTGGATGGATGGATGGATGGTGGATGGATAGATGGATGAATCATGGATGGATGGATGGGTGGTTGGGTGGATGAGTGGATGGATGGTTAGATAAGTGGGTGGGATGGATGGATGGATATGGATGATTGGGTGGTTGAGTGGATAGATGGATGAGTGGATGGATGGATAGATGGATGGGTGGTTAGGTGGTTGGGTGGATGGATGGATGGATGGGTGGACGGATGGGTGGGTGAGTGGGATGAATGATGGATGGATGGATGGATGGATGGTGGATGGATGGATGGTGGATGGATGGATGGGTGGGTGAGTGGGACGGATGGATGCTGAGTGGATGGATGGATGGATGAAGGATGGGTGGATGGAGGGGTAGGTGCATGGATGGATGGATGGTGGATGCAAGGTGGATGGATGGACAGGTAGGTGTATGGGTAGATGGATGGACGGATGGATGGTGGGTAGGTGGATGAATGGATGGATGGATGTATAGATAGGTGGATGGATGGTGGATGGATGTGTGGATGGATGGGTGGGTGGGTGGGTGGGTGGAGGGTGGATGGGTGGTGGATGGATAGATAGACAGGTGGGTGGATGGATGGATGGTGGGTGGATAGGTGGATGTTGGGTAGAGGTGTGGATGGATGGTGGATGGATGGATGGATGGGTGGATGGATGGATAGATGGAGGGGTGGTTGGGTGGCTGGTGGGTGTAATGATGTATGTATGGATGGATGGATGGATAGTTAGGTGAGTGGGTGGGTGGGTGGAGGTGTGGGTGGGTGGATGGGTGGGTGGAGGGGTGGATGAGTGGGTGGAGGGGTGGATAAGTGGGTGGGTGGATGGATAGATAGGTAGATAGGTGGATGGGTGGATGGATGGATGAGTGGGTGAGTGTGACTGAGTGAGTGGCTTGACTTTTGTTACCCTCTGTGGCTCCCCTGAAAACAAGAGGGCCTATCCTACTGCACAGCAGCTCTGTGTGGTGTTCCCTGAGTACCAAGTGTCCCAGTTATTGGGATTAGGGACCAAAGCCCCAGGAGCTGCCTGCGGGGGACGGGCAGTCCCTCTGGTGATCCTTCACTTGCTCATTCCCTCTGCAGCTGTACCAAGAGGGAGGCAAGGAAGGAGGCAGCCCAGGGACAGACGCAGAGGGTGGGGGCAGCTACATAGGAGGGGCCAAGGTCCAGCCGGCCCCTGGGCCTCCCAGTGCTCCTGGCCCTCCCCCGCCACTTCAGGTTCCAGCCAGCCGGAACCCCCTTGGAGCAGCACCGACCCCTCAGCGGCCTCAGCTGCCGCCTAGGGTACCAGGGATGACTGCCCAGGTCTCCTCCCACCCCCTCATCCCCTCGCCCGGGCGGTACCTCCACTTGGGCCTCCTCCCAGGCATCCAGGCGGACTGACTTCACCTTGCTGACCTGGGGGATGTTCCGGTGGATTCCAGAGCAGCTCAGGCAGATGAACACCCCGAGGGTGTAGGAGGCCCAGTCAGGATCTGGAAGGGAAAGGCCAGATGGTCAGGGAGGGCTGAAAGAGGGTCTACCCCAGAGGGAGGTGGAGCACCGGAGCAGGCCTCTTTCTGGCCTCAGTCTCTCCATCAGTGCACTGAGAAGCTGGCGAGAAGACCCTGAAGTTCACTGGTCTGTGGGTCTTAAAAGGGGGTCCCTGCTGCCTGCCAGATGAGCAGCCCTGCCCATCACCCTAGCTGCCCCCGGGAATAGAGCTCTCCTCAGACACCCTGCATGGACAAACCGCAGCTGTAGGGGATGCCGGGATGACGGGGAAATCTGAGAATGGATGAGGTGTTGACGACAGCATGCGATCACAGCCAATTTTGTCAGCATGACAAGGACGCTGGCTTGACTGCATGCGACACACTCAGGGATGGCACATCTTGATGTCAAGTTTACTTGAAAAGGTTCAACGGAAGCGCGTGTGCGCGTGTAGATGCAGCAATCACAGCCGCATGCTCACAACCATTGATTTGAACAGGGTGTGTGAGTGGTGAGTACAACTGTGTCCACATTTCCGCGGGTTTGAAATCTTCCACACTGAACTACAGCAAAGGGAACACCGTGGAATGTGCCGCTTGTTAAATTGGGGCGGCGGTAAGTGGGGGCTGGTGGCGTGACCCTCCCCATTTCATGTCCCCCTAGTGATGACTAAGTGACAGAGGCCAGGCCGCTGAAAGGAGTCCTACGAAAAGATCCCTCTGGAAAGGGACAGTCGTCTCTGAAATACTTCCATTTTCAAGTAAAGCTTCTCCTGGATCAGGCTGGCTTAAATCAAGATGCCCAACAGCTCCTGGCCAAGGCCACCATCTTGAGCGGGCATCCCCAGGAGGCCAGGCTGCACCCACACCCAAAACCAGCCAACATCCACCCACACCTGTCGGAGAGCACAGTGTTGATCCCACACTGCGGTCACTCCACCTAGGGGCCCGGGAGTCCACAGACCCGGGGATTGCCGGGGTCAGCTGTGTGGACACCCCTTGCCCTGGGTCTGGGAAGACACTTTCCTCCTCATAAGACAGGGCTGGGAGGTGGCTGTGTCCATGTTCAGGCCGGTTCATGCCACCCCTGCCCTACAGAGGATGTGGCCCTTCACCTCCCTTCAGGGACCTCCAGAGAACCCACCCTGGCACCAGGAGGGTCAGCGCCCTCCTCAGACATCAAACACGCAGTCCACGGGCCCACAGCCCAATGCTGTGTGTGAGTGTGTGGGGAGTGTGCACGTGTGAGTGTGAATGTGTGTAGTAGAGGTATGCATGTGGGTGTGATGCACGTGTGAGTGTGTGTGTAGGGGTGTGCATGTGGTTGAGTATGCATGTGTGTATGTAGAAGTCACACATGTGAGTGTAAGGGTGTGTATGTGTAAGTGTGCATGTGTGTACATAGGAGTGTGCATGTGTGAGTATATGTACGTAGGAGTGTGCATGTGGGTGTATGTGCATGTGAGTGTGCGCATAGGAGTGTGCACATGTGTGTGTACATATGGGTGTGCACGCAAGTGTGCATGTGTGAGAGTGTGTATGGATGGAGTGTGCATGTGGGTGTGTGTACATAGGAGGGTGTACATGTGTGTGTACATATCAGTGTGCATGCATGCTGGTGGGTGTGAGTGTGTGTGTGTGTGTTTATGGAAGGGTATGCTGTGGGTGTGTGCATGAGTGTGTGTATGGATGGGTATACATGTGGGTGTGCATGTAAATATGTGTATGTAGGGGCGTGTACGTGAGTGTGCATGTGGGTGTGTGTGCATGTGTGTGTGTATGGAGGGGTGTGCATGTGGGTGTGTGCATGAGTGTGTGTGTGGAGGGGTTTGCATCAGGGTGTGTGCATGTGAGTATGTACCTAGGAGTGTGCACGTGTGTGTGCATATGTGAGTGTGTGTAGGAGTATGCACATGAGTGCTTGTGTGAATGTGTACACAGTGTGTGCATGTAGGGGTGTGCACATGTGAGTGTGCATGTGTGAGTGTGTAGGTGTGTGTATGGGCAGCAGGCACCTCCGGTTCCTGGGCCAATGACCCACCAGCCTGGAGCCCTGGGGGTACCAGCTCCTGCCTCCAGACTTGCAGCCACCAGAGGGCACCCGGCCATGCCCTGGGCCCAGGCCCAGCTCCTTGCTGGTTTTGGGGACAGGAACGAGCTGCTCGCAGGGAGACAGGAGAGGGGCGCAGGTGGGTGATGGGCAGGCGATGAGAATCGCCTGGTTCTGGTGGTTACAGGCGTTTCTCGCTCTCACCTCACAGCCCAGCTCACACAGTCCCTGCCCTGTTCCGTCTGAAGGCCCCTGCAGGGGTGTGACCAGCTCCAGGGTCAAGTGGAGGAAGTGGAGGCCAAGGAGGCAGGTCCCCAGCCCAAGACACACAGCCTCTCAGTGGCTCTCGGAATAGAGAAGTTTCAGGAGAAAAACCGCCCTGTCATCCCGAGGGCCCCTGGCCAGCCCCATGCAGACTCTCAGTGGGGTCTCTCCTACGGTGAATCGGCAGGTGGTTTATGGGGTGGGGGTGGCTGGTGCAGGAAGGGGCTCCTGCGGGTCTGCGGAGGTGCGGACGGAGATGTGCCCCCCACAGGCACCGGCTCCTGGACCAGGGACACAGAGCCCCTGCCCCCAGCCTCCTCCCTGTACTGGGGTTGGCTGACATCAGTGGCGGGGGGCAGCCAGAGATCCCCAGCCTCCGAGCCTTGGTTCTGAGGGGCCCTCCCCCCAGCTCAGAAGAGCTGTGAAGGGAGGGGAAGGAAAGGCCAGTGGCCCACCCACCGGCACACTGTCCTCATGACAACCCATCCGTCCCCTCCCCGCGTCTGCCCTCCTCCCCGTTGGCCCACAGTCCACTGGCCAGGGAGACAGAGCAGTACTTTGAAGATGTGCGTCATGTCCACTTTCCATCTGGAAGCCTCGGAGACTTTCACCACTTCTCCGGCTCAGAGGGCTGCGGCCGGGGCGTTACACCCCCATTTCCAACCCGCATGTCCCAGCTCCAAGGCCACGGCTCACAGGCCCTCCCCCTCCCCCACCGCCCACCAGCAGGGGTGCCCCCCACACTCCCCAGTCACAACACCCTTCTCATTTCTCCACAGCATCCGCCAGTCCCAGTGTTTCAGTTTATTTGCCTGTTTACCGTTCACGATCGGTCTTGACCCCAGAACGTAAAGGAGTCAGGGGTCAAGCACGCTGTGGTGCCCTCTCAGCAGCCCAGGCCTGGTGCCGACAGACGTTAGGTACCCAGTGACCACTCGGGGGACACCCAGGGACAGGCCACCACCCCCACTGCCCTGAACGCTGACCTGGGGAAGTGCTTTGGAGGCGAGGGTGTGGCAGCGGCCAGAAGGGGGTCTGCAGAGAGAGCAGGGCCTGGGCGTGTGGAGGGTGGGCAGTAGGGGCCTTGGTGGAGAGAAGGCCACATCCCCCAGCTCTGAGCCTCCCTGGGGGGCGGGAGCGGAAGGGAATGCTGGGGGTCAGAGAGCCACAGATCGACTGACCTCCAGCCCAAGCGCTCCAGCAGCTCAGGGACAAAAGCCCCCCGGCCGGGACCAAGTTTTCACAGGGACCTGGGGTGCGGAGAGCAAGCCCGGTGTCACAGCCCCTGTGACTCCATGACCCCACGCTGAGTCAGTCCTGTGTCCCCCAGTGTGTTCTCCCTACGTGTTTGTGTCATTTTCAAGAAACTGCTTGGCTGGTCCCCCCCAGGCCCTGCCCCACGCCCCCCTGTCCTGTGGGCCCAGGTGCTCAGCAGGCACAGCCCTCAGCTGCTCTGGACACGGCGGGCACCCACCCTCCTGGGGCCGCAGGAACGGGCTCCCTCTTTGTGAAATGCTGCCCAACAGGAAATGAGGAAATCGGGACTGAAGGCCAGCAGTTGGAGAGAAAGTGAACGGGAGGATGGACACACAACCAGACACGCCACCAGCCGGGGGGCCCAGGCCGTGTGGCTCCGCCGGGGGAGACGCGACCCCTCAGTGCTGGGCCCAGGCCGGAGGAGGTGGAGGGGGCAGATTTTTGGCTAGCAAATCACCTCAGGGTGGAGTCCCAGGCTTCCTCCCGGAGCCAGATGGGGGCTGTGGCTCCCCTGCACCCTGGCGCTCAGCAGGGGAGGATCCCGGGGAGGACTGACCTGAGCTCCTGCAGCCTGAACACGCTCCACGGCTGAGCAGACCTGCTGGCTAAGCAGGGCCCACTCCATCCCACCCCTCACGAAACAGTGCCTCCGCTTCTCCTCTGTGAGATGAATGTAACTCCATGGAGGACACTGAGGCTGCTAATGCAGGAAAGCACGGAGGACAGCACCCAGCACGCAGAGAGCCTAGGAACAGCGGCTCTCACGTGGTGACCACACATCTCAGTTTGCAGGATTGTCCAGGTCACACTGCTGTCCGGGGGGATTATTAACGGCCTCTCCTTCACCCTCAGACGTGTTCCAGTTCACAGAACTTCCTCAGCCCCCCAGTAACAAGTCTGGCAGAGACGGCTGGGGACCGCCACTGTCCCTTTCTCCTCCTTCTGGGTCACAGCTCCGTGGCACTTCCCAGCATCCCTTGCAGCTCAGTGCAGCCACGGGATGGAATTCTGGCCAGTGAAATGTGAGCAGAGGGATCGATGTTCCTCCAGGCCTGGCCAATAGCCACCGCCCATTGGCCATGCTCTGTGCCCCCATCCTTGGCTGATGGGGGCTCTGAGGAGAGAGGAGGGGTCTGGGCCCGAGTCACTGCCTGGAGGAGAAAGCCCCGGAGAGCGGGAGAGGACCCGCTGCAAGGACTGTGCTGTGGGTGAGCAACAGGTCACAGCTCTGAGATGTGGGGCTGTTTGTTACAGCAGCTAGCCTCCCTGACTGGCAGAGTCTGTCTCCCCATTAACTGTGGGCTTCTTGGGGACCTAAGTCCCAACACACCCAGGATCCAGCACAGGCCAGCTGCTCAGCAAGTGTTCATGATGAATGACCAAACAAACGCCCTACTTCCTCAGAATCCCCACTTCCCAAGAGACCACAGGCCTTCTCCTCCCCATTCGGTTGCTCGACAAACATCTGCCAGGCAGTGTCCTGTGCAGGCTTTGGGGGAAGAATGGGGTTGCAGGAGTGGCAGACGGTTTATAGTTATACGCTCTCCTGGAGAATGAGTGGAAAAGGACAAACTGAAGTCTCAGAACAGGGAGAATCCAGGCTTCACCCACTGGGCTCCATCTTCCCCAGAATCCTTCAAAAGCTGCTCAGTAACAGCTGTGCACAGAGCACCTGGCAGGCACGAAGCCTTGGGCAAGTGGCAGCTCTTTCTAGGCCTCACCTTCCTCACCTGTAAGATGGGACAATATCAGTCACTTGAAAGGGGGTGATGGATGAAATGAGCCCAACCAGGAAAGTCACTGGGTGCCCGGGAGACCCCACTTTTCACAGCTCGGTGATATTGCCATGTTCTGCTCTGAGTGTGGACGTCTGGCCCAGGCCTCCCTCCTCACGGCCTTTATCTACTCATATGGAAATTCTGAGATCGTCTGAACAAAGACCACCAAAGACTCCTGCCCAGCCAAGGGGCAAGGACGCCTGTGCCTACCCATCCTCCATTCTCGTACAGAGGCCCTGGGACAAGGCCGTCTATCTCCTGGACTGGAAGACCTATTTACAGAATAGGTTAGTGGGGATTGGCAAACTGGGGCCCTTGGGCCGGTTTTTGTAAATAAAGTTTTATTGGCACACAGCCACGCCCATCATTTACATTTTGTCTGTGGCTGCTTTTTTGAAGAAGATGACGACTAGCCCTGAGCTAACATCTGTTGCCAATCCTCTTCTTTCTGCTGAGGAAGATTGGCCCTGAGCTAACATCTGTGCCCATTTTCCCCTACTTTATATGTGGGACGCCTGCCACAGCATGGCTTGATGAGTGGTGTGCAGGTCCACGCCTGGGATGGGAATCCAAGAACCCCAGGCCTCTGAAGCGGAGCGTGCGAACTTAACCACCATGCCACCAGGCCGGCCTCTGTCCTTGGCTGCTTTTGCAGTACAACGGCAGAGTTAAGTGGTTGTGACAGAGAATGCACGGCCTGAGAAGCCTAAAACATTTACTATCTGGCCCTTTAAAAACAGTTTGCCAAGCCTTGCTTTAGGGGGAAAAATGGATGTGACGCAGACAAGTGAGCCCAAGGAAGGCGTATGATCAGAATTGACAGCTTACAGCCATTGCCAAGATTATTCCTCTTTGACAACAAGACACCAGGTTCAAGTAGAGGTTACAAACTTGCCCGATATCTCATAACCAGCACGAGGACGCCCTGGTGTACAACTGAAGGCTGTCTGATCCAAGCCTGCCTGCCTACCTGGGGTGTGTGTGTGCAAATATGCACACGTGTGTGCATGTCCACAAACACAACCTGAGCAGCCGATTTCTAAAGAAGGCTCAAAGAAGGTTAGAATTAAGAAATGGAGACTCTAAACTTTTACATGAGAATAAGACGACAAAAGCCAGTTAAGTCAAGCGTGTTAATGGCAGGGGCAACACAAAGTTGCCACTTAAGAGTAGGAAGTTTGTATCTTTCTTAAAAGCTTTGCAAAGAGACATTGTTACACACTGACTAGAATGGCTAAAATTTAAAAGACATACTACCAAGTGTCAACCAGGATGGGGAGCATCTGGGATTCTCATACACTGCTGGCAAGAGTGTAAATTGGTTCAACCCACTTTGGAAAACAATTTGGCAGTTGCTTACATAATTAAACACATCTCTCTCCTATAACCCAGCAATTCTACTCCTAGGTATCCACCCAAGAGAAATGAAAACATGTCCACAAAAAGATTTGCCTATTCAATATATATATTATATATTATATATATAATATATATAAATATATAAAAAGTATAAAAACCATGACCAGCAGGGGTTTATGCCAGGAATGCAAGGCTGGCTTAACATTTGAAAATCAATCAGTGTAACTCACTACATTTACAGATTAAAAAAGAAAAACAATATGATCGTCTCAATAGATGCAGAAAATTCATTTGACAAAATGTAACATCCTGTTAAAAATCCCCAGAAAACTAGGAATAGAGGAGAATTTCCCTGACTTGATATAAGGCTTATGAAATATCTACTGCTGACCACATGCTTAACAGAGAAAGACTGCTTTCCCCCAAGATCAAGAACAAGACAGGAAGGTCTGTTCTAGTCACTTCTATTCAACATGGAACTGGAGGTTCTAGTCAGAGCAATAAGGCAATAAAAAGAAATAAAAACCATCCAGATTGGAAAGGAAGAAATAAAACTGCTTTTATTCATAGACAACATGATTATGTCTATGTAGAAAACCCGATGGATTCTGCAAAAACACTACTAGGATAAACAAGGTTGTAGGATACAAGGTAAAGATACAAAAATCAACTGTATTTCTATAAACCAGCAACAAGCAATTGGAAATTGAACATTTAAAAATACCATTTACAATCTGGAGATTGTCGCACAACAACATAAATGTTCTTAATACTGAACTATACGCTTAGAAGAAGGTAAAATGGTAAATTTCGTGTTACATGTATTTTCCAACAATCAAAAAATTTTAAATACCACTTATAATATCATAAAAATATGAAATACTTAGGGGTCAATATGACAAAAGATACGCAAAACAGTAGACTGAGAACTACAAAATATTGCTAAGAGAAATGAAAGGGGACCTAAAGACGTGCAGAAAGGTGCCATTTTCACAGGTCGGAAGACTTGATATTGTTAAGGTAGAAACTCTTTCCAAATTAATCTACAGATTCAATACAATCCCAATCAGAATTCCAGCACGGTTTTTAAAATATGAATTGGCAAGCTGACTCTAAAATTCACATGCAAACACAGGGGCCTGAGAATAGCTAAAACAACTGTGAAAAAGGACAAATATGGAGACACACTACTGGGTTTTAGGATTTATTGTAAAGCTACAGTTATCAAGACGGTGTGGTACTGGCATAAAAACAGACCAACAGATCCAGAAATAGACCCACACATATGTGGATAACTAGTTATTGACAAAGGTATAAAAGCAATTCAGTGGAGAAAGAATAACCTTTCAACAAATGGGGCTGGAACAGGTAGATACGACCTGCAAAATATTAACCTCTCAATACACACAAAAAGTAACTCAAAACGCATCACAGTGCCAAATGTAAAACCTAAAACCAGAAAGCTTCCAAAACAAAACAGGGGAAAAATCTTTGTGACCTTGGGTCACCAAAAGCAGAACCTATTTTTTTAAAAAAAGGATAAATTGGCCTCATCAGAATTTTTTAAAAATCCGCCCTTTGAAAGACACTAGTTAAGGGAATGAAAAGGCAAGTCACACTGGAGACATTTGGTAAATCATGTATCTGACAAAGGACTTGTGTGCAAACTATACAAAGAACTATTCAGACTCAACAATAAGAAAACAAACAACCAATTAGAAAAACAGGCAAAAGACTGCAACAGACTCTTGACCAAAGAGGCAAATAAGCATGAGAAAGATGCTCCACATCATTCGTCACCAGGGAAGGGGGACTGACGGCAAGGGGTCCGTGGGAGCCTTGGGGTGACAGTGACGTTCTACGTCTGAGCTGTGATCACGGCGACTCTGCCAGCTGCACACTTAGAAGGGGTGCGTTTTACTGTCTATAAATCACACCTCAGTAAAGGGAATTTTACAGAGAAGCTGGTGCGTCTACAACCCCAGCGCCACCCCACAGACTAGAGAAGCAGAAAAAGCAGGGCCTCGTGGGACACACCCTCCCTCTCCCAGAGGCAATGCCCAGCTGGCACCTGGGGGGCCACAGGGGCCGATCCAGAGGCCTGGCCTTGGAGAAGGAAGCAGCAGGGCTCTCCCAGGCATCCTCCAGATGCTCAAACCTGCCAATGGTGGCAGCAGGAGCCAGCACCCTGCCCTCAGGCCTATCCCCCATCCTCGGCCCACCACCCCTCTTTGGCCTTGGCCTCCTCTCTTCCACCCGGTGTAACAAGCACTTCCGCCTCGTGCCTGGCTAATGATTGACCACATTCTCTCACTTCGTCCCCACAATTGCCTTGAAGCTCAATCTTGTCATCAGTCCAGTTCTACAGAATAAGGCAAATAAAGCCCAGAGAGGGTCAGACACTTGCCTGAGTGTCTGCCACACAGTGGCAGAGCTGGGATTGGACCACTGGCATTTGTCTTCCAGTGCCCACCCCCTACCCCTGAACCACCTTCCTAGTTCAATGTAGACAGGTGATAGGAAGTGTACAGTGGGCCGGGACAGTCACCTGGGGCCCCAGGCTGACGAGGAAGCCCGTCTATCATCCCTGGAGGTGCCCCACTTCCCGCTGCCCCCCTCCAGGGGCTGGTGGGGAAAAGGCAGAAAGACAGTCTGAAAGAGGAGGTGTTTTGACCAAAAGCCCAGCCTCCACACTGCACCCTCTCCGTCTGAGCCACAGTGAACAAGGGGGTCCCTGCTGGGGAGCCCCCAACCACAGCAAGGAGCTCTGTGCTGCACCACAGCAAAGGCCACCGGGAGCCCAAGCAGGAGGCCTTCCCGGAGGAAGCCGAGTGCTGGGCAAGGAAGGACCAGCTGGAAGGACAGAGGTAAGAGGGGTGGAGGCCCAGGGGGTGGGCACAGCCCCCCACTGGGTCTGCCCGCCTCCACATGAGCCCCCCATTGGGTCTGCCCGCCTCCACATGAGCCCCCCATCAGAGCCAGGAGAGAGGCAGGAGGAGTAGGGTGTTCACATGTACATAAAAGCCCACAGGCCTGAGCCCAGAGACACTCTGGTGGAAGAAGGACCCCCCAGGAGACCCGGCCCCACACACCAGCACCGGGACCCCCTTAGCCCCAGGCAGGAGGGCCCCACGCCCTAGTAACTAGCTCTGCCCTGGCTGCACCCCCTCCCCAAGGAGCAAGGAGCTGCAGGAACACAGACAAGCCTCCAGAGGCTGCCCTGCTCCTCTGTGGCCTCTTTTGGGCGCCTGGACTCGAGAATTCCCTGCCCAACGGCCTGGAGTCAGCCTTCAGGGCCTGTGTCCCCCCAGGACAGACCAAGAGGCCGCTATGTGCACCCTGGACCCAAGGGTGGCCAAGGGCATGGGCTGGTATGGGTGGAGTGGATGGAGGCCCTGCAGGAAGAGGAGAGTGGCAGAGAGGGGCCTGAGTCTCCATTTATACTCCAGCCCCGCCTCCACAAATGTCATGGCTGCCCTGCACTGCCTCTGGCCTCACCCTGAGTTGGGGTGACCGCCCAGGACCGACTCTGCTCCAGGCCGCCAGCTTCCTCCTGGCTCCCCTCCCCCAACTCCCCCTTCCTTCTCCCTGCCCTCCCATCTGCCCTCCATCTGCCCCTGCTCTGCCCTGCCCTCTCCTAAGGCACTCCGAGGTGACTCAGCCCCCTCACCGTTTCCGGGAGCCTGAATGAGGCACCTGGGCAGGTGAGGCACATCCTGGGGCTGAGCCAGGTGGAGCAGGTGTGTCCCCTGGGCCAGGACCCAGCAGGGGAGAGAAGGGTGTGTGGTAGAACCTGCTGATGGAACTGCGGGTCTGGCAGAGCCCTGTGGCCCAGCCCAGAGAACTTTGCCCTTCCCCAGGCTGAGGCCCAGCAGTGAGGAGGGCTGAGATCTGGTAGAGCTGGCAGAAGGTGGCAGAAGGTGGGGGGGGGGGGCAGGGTGCCAGCCTAGGGGCTCACAGCCCCGTGTTCACCACCCACCACAGTTACCGTCTCCAGAGGCCGCTCCGTCCCCACATGCAGCAACTGTCTTGCGCCACAATCCAGGTGCTCCCCCCTCCAACCCCCCGCTGCATTTGCCCCTGTTTCTACCGTCATCACCTCCCCACATAGGCAGCCTGGAGTTTGTTCTGTTCATCCTCCATCTCCCCGGTCCCTCTCCATCAAATGCCCCTGTCCAGACACCGCTGGCCTCCATGGCACTTAGCCCTGTCTATCCTAGACCAGGCAGCATCTGGCCGGGCCACCCGCCTCCTGCGGTCCTCCCACCCACAGCCACCCTTCCGGCTCTGTGTGCCCTCTCTGCAGGGCACCCACCCCTGCATCTCATCTGGCCTCTTGGCTATAAACACAGTATATTGGAGCTAGATCAAAGTGGTAGCACAACAGTAGGAAGGTTCTAAATGCTAATGAATTGTTCACTTTTAATGGTCAATTTTATATTATGTGAATTTCACCTCAATTAAGAAAAAGAAACATTTACACACCTTCAGCTATTTTCCACCCAGTTTCTATCTCCAGCCTCTTCCTCCAGAACTTTCCTCAGCCCCAGGCTCACGTCTCCACTAGGGGTCTATGGCGGCTTCTCCATCTTAACCCCCCAAACCAGCTCCTGGTCCCCACCCTGATTCCCTAGGGCCATCCTCACCTTCTTCAGCCTTGACTAAAGTCCAGAGTGTCCTTGTCTCTCTCTGTCCTCCCCCTCAACCCCGAGTGCCGGCAAATTCTATTCCTCAAATTCCAAAACATACCCACGACTTGACTAGTCCTCACCAGATCCCCGACACCACCCTACACGAAGCCATTGCCACTCTTGTCACATGATCCCAAAGCATCCTAACCGTCTCCCTGCCTCCACTCGCTTCCGTCTGCCCAGGACACCCCTCTGCTCACATTCCTCCTTCCAGAGCACCCCAGTGTTCCCTCTGAGCTCGTCCCCGCCCCCGCTCTGCACACACGGCCTCCTTGCTTCTCCCTTCAACACACAGAGCTCTTGGGGGCCGCCACGCCTGCTACACGCCCCCCCTTCTTGAGGAGCCATCTCCCCCTCTGCAGATAACTAGCACCCCGTCTTCTTATCCACCTCTCCCCACATTGCGTTCTAGCAACATCCTCACTCCCAGTGACCCCATCCCATGGCCACACCCTAACCCCAGTCGTCGCCACCTCAGCGGTCCCGCTGACCTGCCCCCACTGCCCTGAGCCTCCAGACCCCCACTCACTCACCATTCCCTTCACTTCTTCTCCTCGCCCTGTCTCCATGGCCCCCCATCATACAACGTTGAGCTCCTCTCTCCACCCACCAAAGCCTGTGCCCGAGGAGCTGAATGTTCTAGAGAAAGACACACAACTACTCAGAAGGCACTCTGTTTCATTCAGGACCATGGAACTCACGGGAACTCAACAGCATCCAGAGAACAGGCTACACTCTCCTAACATGTCGTCACTCTTCAGAACGGCCTTCACACCGTCTCCTTTCCCCTCCAGCCTCCTGAGCCTCACCCTTGGCTGACGACCCAGCCTTCTTCTTCATGCAGTCCAACATAAATGCCTCCGCGGCTCCTTCGCGCCCTCGGTCCCACCAGCATTCATCGCAGGGCTCTGCTGCCTTTCAGAGGACAACTCCAGGGGCTGCCACCAGCTCCTGCCATCCCTCCTCACCCCGCCAGGACCTCCATGCTGCCCGAGTCGGTGGTCAGTTTGTGCTCTTCTCCGACCCACCTCTCCATACACCAGCGCCCACTCCTCTTCCTCAAAGCACTCTCTTCACATGGCGTCTACCACTCTGCTCTTTGGGTCTCCGCCTTCCCTGGCTGTTCCTCCTTGGCCTCCTCTGCTGGCTCAGCTTCTAACCATAGGGGTGCTCAGGGCACAGGCCCACATCCCTCCTCCATCACTACCCCCGGGACCCCCACATAGATCAGGCCATCCTTGCTAAATGCATCAAAGGCCTGTCACATAACCAGGGCGACCCTTGCCCCATGTGCTGCCAGCATTTCTCTCTGTTGTTCCAGAGCCTTCCATCACATTCAACTCATCTTCTTCCTGTCCCTTAAACTGGCTGTGCCTGGACCAAGGGTGTTTGGATAGCTGTTCCAACAGCCTGGAATGTCCTTCCTCCAGATTTGTGAAGACTTAACTCCTTTCCATCATGCAAGTCTCAGCTGGAATATCATTTTTTCTGACCACTCTTGACACGGTAGCCATCAACAGCCACCGTCCTCACACGGCTTGTTTCTGCCACTGCACTGGTCACGGTCTGCCTGTCTTATCTCTGTATGTAGTCACTTGTGCATTGTCTGTCTCCCCTCACTAGAAGGTACATGCATGAACAAAGACCTTGTCTGGCTTGCAGGACCACACACAGCAAGTCACTCAGTACATGTGCACAGGATGGAGGAAGAAGCCATGCCTGCACCGGAGTGCAGAGGTGGGTGGCCGACCGAAGGCTCAGCCCTCACAGGCCTCTGGCTCCCATGGGCGCATCAGGAAGCCACGTTGCCATTGTGCCAACTCTGCAAAGTGGCAGGATGCCTGCGGTTCAGGGTCAGGAGGCAGGTCTGCCCCCAGCCCCAGACTCTGACTCTGACTCATCGCTGTTCATCTCTGGGCCTAGAAACTGTCTGGGACAGACTGGATGGAGTGCCCATACGGATTCTGGGAAGATGGTGGAGCAGGAAGCACTAGGAATCTGTCTCCTTGCCTGGAAAACAATGGCACTGGCAGAATCTGTCTGATGTAACTATTTTGGAACTCTGGAGTCTGTTGAAGTCTTGCAACTTCCAGGGAAAGACTTGGACATAAACTGCAGTTAATTTTAGTCAATTTTAGCTCTGAGCACAGTAGCGGCTACCCACCCCCTGCCCCCACCTGCGGCAGGCAGCTGTGCATATGTTCCTGGAACAGCTTACACACAGTTGCAGGAGCCAGAGTGAGCAAAGAGGACCCTGTCCTCCAAGTATCAGGGTCTGTGTTCTTTTTTTTTTTTTTTGTGAGGAAGATCAGCCCTGAGCTAAGATCCATGCTAATCCTCCTCTTTTTGCTGAGGAAGACTGGCTCTGAGCTAACATCTATTGCCAATCCTCCTCCTTTTTTCCCCCCAAAGCCCCAGTAGATAGTTGTATGTCATAGTTCACATCCTTCTAGTAGCTGCATGTAGGACGCAGCCTCAGCATGGCCGGAGAAGCGGTGCGTCGGTGCGCGCCCAGGATCCGAACCTGAGCCGCCAGTAGCGGAGCGTGCACACTTAACCGCCAAGCCATGGGGCCGGCCCAGGGTCTGTGTTCTGATCACTGATTGCTGCTTCTGATCACAGAGGTGCCAACAAAGAAGGGTGCAGCCATTGTTGCACTCCCCCCATTGTTGGAAGCCCCTCCACTCTGGCTGAAGTGACTTCCAGGGGATTAAAAGGGCCAGTGTTGTTTCCCCCCTTTCATTATTTGCTTTTCCCCTTTTGGAGGCCAGACATTAAAGACTAGGACATTCATAAGCAAACTGCATGTACAGGAAAATTAGAAAGTGACTGTGCATGCTCAGGGAAAGGCACAGGCTCAGAAAAGACCTGAGAAGACCTTAAGTTTATACCCCAGGCTGATCCTCAGCACAGAGTGAGCCTACAACAACTAGAAAGAAAAAAAAAAAAATAACCGAAAACACCAAACCCTGGGGAAGGGGAAAATCTGATTCCAGTGTTACCACATTATTAGATTCAAATATCCATGTTCAACAGAAAATCTCAAGGTACACAAAGAAACGGGAAAGTATGGCTCATTAAAAGAAAAAATAAATCAACAGAATCCATCCCTAAAAGACCTAATGGCAGATATACTAGACCAAGACTTTAAAACACAGTCTTAAAAATGCTCAAATATAAAAAGGAAGATGTAGAGAAAGTCAAGAAAATCATATATAAACAAAATGGAAACATCAGTAAAAAGATAGAAAAAATAAAAAGAAACCAAAAAGAAATTCTGCAGTTAAATGAACATAACTGAAATGAAAAATTCACTAGAGGGAGTCAAAGAAAGATTTGAGCAGGGAGAAGAAAGAATCAGTGAACTTGAAGATAGGACAATGAAATTATCAAAGTTGAGGAACAGACAGAAAAAAGATTGAAGAAAAGTGAACAGAATCTAAGGGACCAGTGGGACACCATCAAGAGGACCAACATATGCATCATAGGTGTACAAGAAGGAGGAGAGAAAAATTGGCAGAAAAGAATATTTGAAGAAGTATGGCTGAAAACGTCCCAAATTTGATTAAAGACATGAATATAAATATCCAAGAAGTTTGACGAACTCCAATTAAGATGAACTCAAAGAAGCATACACTGAGACACATTATAATCAAAATTTCAAAAGACAAAGACAAAGAGAGAATCTTGAAAGCAGCAAGAGAGAAGCGACACATCACATACAAGGGATCCTCAACTAGATTATGAGCAGATTTCTCATCAGAAATATTAGAGGCAGAACACAGTGGGCCAATATACTCAAAGGGGTCAAAGAAAGAAACTGTCAGTCAAGAATCCTATATCCAGGAAAACTGTTCTTCAAAAGTGAGGGAGAAATCAAGACATTCCCAGATAAACAAAAGCTGAGGGAGTTTGTGACCACTAGACCTGCCTGCAAGAAATGTTCACAGGAGTCCTGCAGGTAAAACGAAAGGACACTCGACAGTGCCTCAAACACACTTGGAGAAATAAAGATCTCAGTAAAGGATAATACATGGGCAAGTAGAAAAGCTAGTATTATTGTAACAATGGTTCATAACTGTACTTTTTGGTTTCTACATAATGTAAGAGGCTAATACATTTAGAGAAAAAATCTATTATTAATGTAAAAGTTAGCATTACTGTAACTTTGGTGTGTAACTCCAAATCTTGCTTTTTACATAATTTAAGAGACTAATGCAGCTAAAAGAATTATTTGTTTATCTTTTGGGGCACACAATTATAAAGATGTAATTTTGTGACATCAACAACTGAAAAGAGTGAAGATGGAGTTATAAAGGAGCACAGTCTCTGTATGTTATTGAAGTTAAGCTGGTATAAATTGAAATTAGGATGTTATGAATTTAGGATGTTAAATGTAATCTCCATGGTAACCAAAAAGAAAATAGCTATAGAATATACACAAAAGGAAATTAAAAACAAATTTAAGCATTTCACTACAAAAAGAATTGAATAAGCACAAAAGAATACAGGAACACAGGAAATAAAACCCAAAAAGCTACAGGGAATATAGAACACAAATAGCACAATGACAGAAGTAAGTGCCTCCTTATCAGTAATTACTTTATGTGTAAACTCTCCAATCAAAAGACAGAGATTGGCAGAATGGATAAAAAGATATGATTTAACTATATTCTATTGACAAAAGACTCACTTAGATCCAAAGACACAAACAGGTTGAATGTGAAAGGATGGAAAAGATAGTCCATGCAAACAACAACCAAAAGAGAGCAAGAGTGGCTATACGAACATCAGACAGAATAGAATTTAAATAAAAAATGTTACAAGAGACAAAGAAAGACATTATAATTAATAAAAGCCTCGATACAACAAGAAGATATAACAATTGTAAACATTTATGCACCCAATGACAGACCATCAAAATATATGAAGCAAAAACTGACAGAATTGAAGGGAAAAATAGACAGTTTTACAATAATAGTTGGAGACTTCAACACCCCACTCACAATAATGGATAGAACAACCAGACAGAAGATAAGTAATAAAATAGAGGACTTAACACAATAGACCAACTAGATCTAATAGAAATATACAGAACACTCAACCCAATAACAACAGAATACACATTCTTTTCAAGTGCACAGGGGACATTTTCCAGGATAGACCATATGTTAGGCCACAAATTCAGTCTCAATAGATTTAAAAAGATAGCTATCATACAAAGTGTCTTCTCTAACAATGGGATGAAGTGAGAAATTAGTAACATAAAGAAAACTGGAAAATTCACAAAATTGTGGAAATTAAACAACACATTTCTAAACAACCAATGGATCTAAGAAGAAATCAAAGGGGAAATTAGAAGATACCTACAGATGAGTGAAAATGATAACACAACAGACCAAAACTTATGGGATGCAGCAAAAGCAGTACTAAAGGAGAAGTTTTTAGCTATAAATGATCACATTAAAAAAACGAGAAAGATCTCAAATCAACAGCCTAACTTTACAAGTTAAGGAACTAGAAAAAGAAGAACAAACTAAACGCAAAGCAAGAGGAAAGAAGGAAAAATAATAAAGATTAGAGCAGACATAAACGAAATAGAGAATAGAAAAACAATACAGAACATAAATGAAACCAAAAGTTGGTTCTTCAAAAAGATCAACAAAACTGACTAAACTTTAGCAAGATGAACAAAGAAAAAAAGAGAGAAGACTCAAATTACTAAAATCAGAAATGAAAGTGGGGACATTATAAACAATATAATAGATAAAAACAATGATAAGAGAGTACTATGATCAACCGTATACCAACAAATTGGATAACCTAGATGAAATGGACAAATTCTCAGAAACACAAAACCCACCAAGACTAAATCAAGAAGAAATAGACAATCTGAGTAGACCTATAACTAATAAGGAGACTGAAACAGTAAGCAAAAATCTCTCGACAAAGAAAAGCCCTGCACCTGATGGCTTTGCTGGTGAATTCCATCAAACATTTAAGGGAGAATTAATATCAATCCTTCTCAAACTTTTCCAAAAAACTGAAGTGGAGAGAACAATTCCTAACTCATTCTATGAGGCCAGTATAACCCTGATACAAAGCCAGACAAAGACACTGCAAGAAAAGAAAACTACAGACCAATATCCCTTATGAACATGGATGCAAAAATCCTCAACAAAATACTAGCAAACTGAATTCAGCAGCATATTTAAGGATTATACACCATGACCAAGTGGGATTTTATTCCTGGAATGCAAGGATGGTTCAACACATGAAATCAATCAATGAAATACCCCACATTAACAGAATGAAAGGGAAAAAACACATCATCTCAATTGATGAAGAAAAAGTATTTGACAAAATTCAACACTCTTGCATAAAAACACTCAACAAAAAAGGAACAGAAGAAAACTACCTCCACATAATAAAAGTCATATATGAAAGACCCACAGCAAACATCATACTCAATGGTGAAAGACTGAAAGCTTTTCTTCTAAGATCTGGAAAAAGGCAACGATGTTCATTTTCGCCACTTCTATTCAACATAGTACTGGAAGTTCTAGCCATAGCAATTAGGCAAGAAAAAGAAATAGGCATCCAAATTGCAAAGAAAGAAGTAAAGTTACCTGTTTGCAGATGATGTGATTTTATATGTAGAAAATCCTAAAAACTCCACAAAAAACTGTTATAACTAATAAACAAATTCAGCAAAATAGGAGTATACAAAGTCAACACACAGTTGCATTTCTTTTTTTGTGTGTGAGGAAGATCAGCCCTGAGCTAACATCTGCCAATCCTCCTCTTTTTTTTGCTGAGGAAGACTGGCCCTGGGCTAACATGCATGCCCATCTTCCTCCACTTTATATGGGATGCCACCACAGCATGGCTTGACAAGCGGTGTGTCAGTGCACGCCCGGGATCCGAACTGGCGAACCCCGGGCCGCTGCAGCAGAGCGCATGCAATTAACCACTTGTGCCACCGAGCTAGCCCCCTCAGTTGCATTTCTATACACAAATAATGAACAATATGAAAAGAAATTACAAAAACAGTTCCATTTACAATGGCATCAAAAAGAATAAAATACCTAGGAATTGACTTAACCAAGGAGGTGAAAGACTTGTACAATGAAAACTACAAAACATTGCTGAAAGAAATTAAAGAAGACATAAATAAATGGAACCACATCCCATGTCCATGGATTGGAAGAATTAATATTGTTAAAATGTCAGCATTAGCCAAAGTGATCTAAAAGTTCAATGCAATCCCTTCCTCAGCAAAAAGAGGAGGATTAGCATGGATGTTAGCTCAGGGTTGATCTTCCTAACAAAAAAAACAAAAAACAAAAAACAAAAACCAATGCATTAAAAGGATCATACATCATGATCAAGTGGTATTTATTCCAGGGATGAAATTGTGGTTCAATATTCATAAATCAATCAATATGCAATACCACATTAACAAAATGAAGGATAGAAATCATATGATCATTTCAATAGATGCAGAAAACACATTTGACAAAATTCAACATCCACTTATGATGAAAACTCTAAACAAAGTGGGTATAGGGGGAACATACCTAAACATAATAAAAGCCATATATGACAAGCCCACAGCTAACATCATACTCACAGGTGAAAAACTGAAAGCTATCCCTCTAAGAACAGGAACCAGACAAGGATGCCCACTCTCACCACTCATATTCAACGTAGTACTGGAAGTCCTAGCCAGAGCAATTAGGCAAGAAAAAGAAATAAAAGGCATCCTAATCAGAAAGGAAGAAGTAAAACTGTCACTATTTGCAGATAACATGATATTATACATAGAAAACCCTAAAGATTCCATCAAAAAACTATTAGAAGTCATAAATTTATTCAGTAAAGTTGTAGGATACAAAATCAATATACAAAAACCTGTGGCATTTCTATCTACTAATAAAGAACTATCAGAAAGAGAAATTTTTGAAAACCTACTTACAATTGCATGAAAAAGAATAAAATACTTAGCATTAAATTTAGCCAAGGAGGTGAAAAATCTGAACACTGAAAACTGTGAGACACCGACGAAAGAAATTGAAGACGACAAAAAAAAAAGGAACTATATTCTGTGCTCATGGATTGGAAGACTTAATATTGTTAAAATGTCCCTACTACCCAAAGCTATCTGCCGATTCAATGCAATCTCTATCAAAATTCCAATGGCATTTTCACAAAAATAGAACAAACAATCCAGGGCCGGCCCCGTGGCTTAGCGGTTAAGTGCGTGAGCTCCGCTACTGGCGGCCCGGGGTTCGGATCCCGGGCACGCACCGACGCACCGCTTCTCCGGCCATGCTGAGGCCACGTCCCACATACAGCAACTAGAAGGATGTGCAACTAGGACATACAACTACCTACTGGGGCTTTGGGGCAAAAAAAGGAGGAGGATTGGCAACAGACGTTAGCTCAGAGCCGGTCTTCCTCAGCAAAAAGAGGAGGATTAGCATGGATGTTAGCTCAGGGCTGATCTTCCTCACAAAAAGAAAAAAAGTTTCAAAAATGAAAAAGAACAAACAATCCTAAAATTTGTATGGAACCACAAAAGACCCCAAATAGCCAAGGCAATCTTGAGAAAGAGGAACAAAGCTGGAGGTATCACACTCCCTGATTTTAGTAATATAAAGCTACAGTAATCAAAATAGCAAGGTACTGGCATAAAAACAGACACATAGATCAATGGAACAGAATAGAGAGCCCAGAAATAAACCCAGGCATATATGGTCAATTTATGACAAAGAAGCCAAGAATATACAACGGGGAAAGAACAGCCTCTTCGATAAATGGTATCGGGAAAACTGGACAGCCACATGAAGAACGACACTGGACTGTTATCTTACACCACACACAAAAACTAACTCAAAATGAATTAAAAACTTGAATGTAAGACCTGAAACCATAAAACTCCTAGAAGAAAACAGAGGCAGTAAGCTCCTTGATATAGGTCTTGGTGATGATTTTTTTGAATCTGACACCAAAAGCAAAGGCAACAAAAGCAAAAATAAACAAGTGAGACTACATCAAACTAAAAAGCTTTTGCACAACAAAGGAAACCACCAACAAAATGAAAAGGCAGGCTACCGAACGGGAGAAAATATTTGTAAATCATATATCTGACAAGGGGCTAATATCAAAAATATATATAAGGAACTCATACAACTCAATAGCAAGAAAACAAACAATCCAATTAAAAAATGGGCAGAGGCTCTGAAGAGACATTTTTCCAAAGAAGATATACAAATGGCCAACAGGTACATGAAAATATGGCCAACATCACTAGTCATCAGGGAAACGCAAATCAAACCCACGAGTCCCTCACACCTGTCAGAATGGCTATTATCAAAAAGACAAGAAATAACAAGTGTCGGCAAGGGTGTGGAGAAGAGGGAACACTTGTGCACTGTTGGTGGGAATGTAAATTGGTGCAGCCATATGGAGGGTCCTCAAAAAATTAAAACTAGAACTACTATATGATCCAGCAATTCCACTTCTGGGTATTTATCCAAAGAAAATGAAAACACTAACTCAAAAAGATATATGCACGCCTGTGTTCACTGTAGCACTATTCACAATAGCCAAGACATGGAAGCAACCTAAATGTCCTTTGAAGCATGAATGGATAAAAAATGTAGTATGCATACATACACACACACACACACACACAGAGGAATATTATTCAACTATAAAAAAGAAGATCTTGCCATTTGCAACAACATGGCTGGACCTTGAGGGCGTTATGCTAAGCGAAATAAGTCAGACAAAGACAAATACCACACGTGGAATCTAAGAAAACAAACAAAAACTAAAACTCTCGAACTCATAGACAGAGAACTCATAGATACAGGCTGGTGGCTGCCAGAGGGGAGTGGTGAAGGGGGTCAAAAGGTACAAACTTCCATTTATAAGATAAATAAGCCCTGGGGATGTAATGTACAGCATGGGGGCTAGAGTCAATACTGTATTGTATATTTGTAAGTTGCTAAGAGAGTAGATCTTAAAAATTCTCCTCACAAGAAAAAAAAATGTGTAACTATGTGTGGTGATGGATGCTAACTAGACTTACTGCGGTAATCATTATGTTGTATACCTGAAACTAATGTGTTATATGTCAATGATATCTCAACTGAAAAAAAAGGAAGGAGATTTTGACACCTGCTACCACATGGATGAATACTGAGGACATTATGTAAGTGCAATAAGCCAGTCACAGAAGGACAGATACCAGGCGATCCTACTTCCACTTACAGGATTCTAAGAGGTACCTTAGAGGAGTCGAATTCATAGAGACGAAGTGGATGGCAGGGGCCAGGGGCTGGGGAGGGGGACAAGGAGTGAGTGTTTAATGGGGCCAGAGTTTCACATTTACAAGATGAAAAGAGTTATGGGGATGGAAGGTGGTGACGGCTGCACAACAGTGTGAATGTATTTAATACCACTGAACTATACACTTAAAAATTATCGTTATGTTATGTGTATTTTAACACAATAAAAAGAAAAAAGAGTGCCCGTCCCAGCTACTGCACTGGGCCTGACAGGGTGGGACAGGAGGGGACAGAGAGCAGATGAGGAAGCCCCAGACCTCCCCTTGCCACTCTTGGATCCCGGCCAAGTCCCTTCCAGCTCTTCTACTTGTGAAATGGGATCATGCAGCCAGCTCACAGGTGTGGGGAGTAAGTGACCAGGTGATGTACCTGCTGGCAGACACCTGGCCCAGAGCAGGGCTTAGTAAATGCCCCACATCTAAAGCTAACAGCAAACTAGCAGTGTGGGGCCTGGGGTCAGGGGCAATGTCACCCCCTACCCAAGATGCATCCAGAGTGCAGGCCCAGCTCACACGCCTGTGTGCAGAGAGAGGCTGGCCTGCGCCCCAGTCAACCCAGCAGCTCAGGGAGCCCACTCTGGGGTACCTCAGCTGAGTGACTCTCCGCCAGCATCACAGACAGGGGTGCCATGCCTCTCCCGCTGGGGTGGGGGGCGCAAGCTAGGAGGGAGGTGAGGGCAGCTGGTCAGGGCCAGGACACCCAACACACGGGCAGAGGGAAAGGCTCCAGCTCCTCCCAGCCCTGGGCACCACTCGTTGTCAGCACCAGCCCACCATACCTGGCCGCAGGATGGGCAGGCACGAGGGTCCTGCTGGCCTGCGGCCCAAGCACAAAACCAGGTAAGGAGAACAGTCTGGAGGTTCCCCAATCAGTCAGACATAGAATCACCATGTGACCAGCAATTCCACTTGAAAGCAGGCACGCAAACAGATACTTGCACACCCATGTTCACAGCAGCACTATTCACGATTGCCAAAAGGTGGAAACAACCCAGGTGTCCCTTGGCGGGTGAATGGATCAACACAGGTGGTCCATCCACACAAGGGAATATTCTTCAGACTTAAAAAGGAAGGAAATTCTGACACATGCTACAACACGGATGAACCTTGAGGACATTGTGCTGAGCGACATAAGCCACAAAAGGACAAATCCTGTAGGGTTCCACTCATATGAGGTCCCTGGAGGAGTCAGGTTCACAGAGACTGAAAGCAGATGGTGGGTGCCAGGGGCTCGAGGAGGGGGACAGGGTTGTTGTTTAATGGGGATGGAGTTCCAGATTTACAGAATGAAAAGACTTCTGGGGATAGATGGTGGTGACGGCTGCACAACAATGTGAATGTACTTAATGCCACTGAGCTGCACACTTAAAATAACTTTTATATTATTTATATTTTGCCAGAATAAAAGAAAAAGTTTTTTAATCTAAAACTAGGTGAGCTGCTGCCCCAGGGATGGGGGGACTGTCTGCCCAGGCCACCCCTCAGCAGCCCCTGCCAGCCACACACTCAGGGGACCCTCTCCTAAACTAGGCCAAATTCCTGCAATTCCTCTCACTAAGATGCTCCTGGCCTGGCCTACAGCAATTTCTGAAAAGTCACCTCTGCCTTGAAGCCTTCCGGGCTTGAGTGAGGAGCTCCTGCTCCGAGTTCATCGCCTCGGCCTTGCAGGCACATACTCCAGTCCTGGCCGAGCCTTGAGGACTGGTCCCCTGGGCCACTCACACACAGACACTCTTCAGTCCTGGCTATGGAAAACACGCCCGGAGCAGGAGAGTCTCCACACAGTCGCCCCAGACCGTGTGTCTTGTCAGAAATGAAGATTTCCTTGCTGAGCCCAAACCTCACACATTGGAAGGCCCAGGTGCTCTCAGAATTGGTTTCACCTGCTGCTCTGGGCGAGTCAGACAGCCAGGTGACAGGCATCAAAGTACCAAAAAACTGTCACCCACCTGCCAACCCAGTGAAAAAGCTGAGACCCCCGTCCCTCTGGGGCATCAGACCCCAGGCTCAAAGGGGAGACTCTGTCATTTGTGCCAACTAGGTAGGCAACTTGGAGGAAGTGCCGAGGCACCGCCTGCCCGGGACAGGGACCCCCACTCAGGCCTTGCAGAGGAATGGACCCAGGTGCCCCCACCCACCCAGGCCTGTAGTGAGGATATCCCCTCTGGGAGACTGTGAGACGGGGAGTCCGCATTGGGGCACATAATGGGGAGGATCGGGAGCAGGTCCTGTGGGAGATGCAGGGACCCCCCAGACTGCCTCCCTCCCAGCCGCCCTCACATGGCCAGCTGGCCAGGTCTTCCCATGTCTACTCCAAAAAACCCCAGGCCTAGAGATTAGAGGCAGCCCAGGCCCATCCTGTGCCCTGCTGTCAGAGCCAACGCCACATGGACCCCACTCCAGGATGCCCTGCTCCTGGCTAGCTGTGGTCGGGAAGAGCAGCCATGAGCCAGTCCATGTGACACACCATCCCTCCTGCTGCCCCCATCAATGCCAGCGTGGCCCCCAGTCACCCATCTGGGCCACAGCAGGGACAGGAGGCCCCAGAGGCACCCCACAGTGGCACAGAACATGCACAGACCACATGGGCTTCAGCCGAGAAGCAGAGACCATGGGCGGCATTGCACGGGGTCACAAGGGGGAAGAAGGGCAGCAGGTCTCATCTCCTGACCCTGTGGAGCAGGGCAGAAGGCCGGAAGCGGGCACAGCAGAGCAGGCGGGGCTGGGGCTGGGGCTGGCGTCAGGAGACCTGGTCTGCCTTTGAGGCACCAAGTCCCCTAAGACAGCTCAAGTTCTCAAGGCCTCAGTCTCCCCAGCTGTAAAATGGAGGCAACTGCCCACATCTCGCCTGCTCTACAGGGCTACCAGACAGAGGAGGCAAGATGCTGATGTCATGGGCCAATTCTGAAAAATGAGAGGCTTGGCCCAAGGCCAGGGAAAGCTGGGCTCCTCGAGAGCTGACTGCTCCAGAGCCCAGCGTGCCTGCCTCGGGGCAATGGCCCCTGGCCCCACTGGGTGGGCTGGGCATGGCAGCTGCAGGGCCCACCATGCCAAGGAAGACCCCTCTCCCTCCTGCGAGGCTGGGGGGCCCAGAAGTGGCTGGAGGGAGGCTCTGGTCCAAAGAAGCCGCTCCTGGGCAGTGCGGCCAGGAAGGAGAGGGTCAGGGCCCTCATCTCCCCAGGCCAAGCCTGAGAGCGGGCCGTGCTGACCACCTGTTCTCACCGACCTCGCCCTGGCATGGCCAGCTTTCCTGGACAAGTGGAAATACAGGTCTGGGAAAGGGGGGTGGGGAGAGTCTGGGGTGAGCCCAGCTGGCAGAAGCAGCGCACAGCAGCGATGGCACTGCCGCCCCCACCGCACCGCCGGGGCGGGCCCAGTGCTGTCCTGTGTGCACGAGGCGGGAGCGGGAAAGGCCGTCTCAGCCTGCCCGGCTTCCAGAAAAGCCTGTCATTGCCTCCTCTCTGGGACACTCAAGCGGCCAACCAGACGATTGCTAGGACCTGGGGCTGTCAGAGACCCCTCCCAGCCCAGGGGGTGGGCAACAGGGCAGAGCTGGGGACTGGGTCCTATTTTGGGGGTATCCAGAGGCTGTGCATCTCAAACAGGTGTCTTGGGACAGATGCAGTGTCTTCCCACCTTCCCTCTCTGGGGGGCCTCGGCCACTCCATGGTGCTAGGTTTGTTCTAAGGGGCTCAGACTAGGAGCCCCCAGTGGAGTGTCCAGTGACCTCTGGAGTGCCTGGGGGACAGCCCCTGAGTTAGGCCACCCTCCAGGGTGGGGGCATGAACAGGTGAGCCTCTAGGGGCTGTGCCTGCCCACTCCCCACGGCCCCCCAGGCCCCGACCTGCAGAGGACCAGCCAGGGGCTGCCTGCTGGGAAACAGAGTCCTGCTGGTCTGAGAGCCCAGCCTTTCCTGTTCCTGCCAAGGCAGGACGAGTTGCCCCAGGAAGGAAGAGGAAGCACCCCAGGACACTAGCGCCTTGGAAATCACCCCAGAGCAGTGGCCACCCGGGAGCAAAGTCCAGGAGATGCCTGCCGGCAGGATGAAGTGCAGGTGGACCGAGTGCCTGTTCCGAGTCGCACCTGCCCCCTGCCCCACCTGAACCAGCCACCTGCCCCAGAGCAGTTGGGCGTGGGGCTGGGGGAGGGGAGCTCGCTCCCACCGGGTCCACGTGGAGGCGGCCGGGGCTTCCTCCTCCTGCTGGGTGCACGAGGGTGGCTCCAGGGGGAGGCCCATGACGTCACCTCCAAGTGGCAGGGAGCCAGGTGGACCCCACACCCACGCACGGAAGCCCGCCGGCCGGCTCGACCGTTCTCCCCCTGCAGCCGGTCGCCCGCCGCGATTTCCTCTTTCTTTGCGGAGCCCCGGCTTTCGCAACGCGGCGGCGGTCCCCGGGTGACAGCGAGACACGCAGCCTGGGGGGGAGGGTAGGCGACACAGCCTCAGGCCTGGGGCCGAGGGCAGGCGACGTCCGGGTCCCCGCAGGTGCACGCCGGGCCCGCGCCCCACCCGAGCGGGGACCAAGCAGCGCGGCCCGCACCCCCAGCCACGCAGGCGCCGCAGCACCCCTCCCGGGCCCTGAGGCGAGCATCCAGGCCGGCACCCACCCAGACCAGCACCTACCCTGGGCGCACCCACCCAAGCCCGCACCCAGCCAGGCCCCGCACCCACCTGGCTCGCACCCCCCCGGCCCGCACCTACCCGGGGCGCCGCAGTCAGCACAGTACCCGTTCCCCGGCCGCTGTAGCAGCTCCTGGACGGCCCTCCGCCGCTCCTTGGCCATGGCCGCGATGCCGCCCGCCCGCGAGGCCGGGGCCGGGCTAGGAGCGTCCGCCCCGCCGCGCTAGAGCCCCGCACAGGCCGCCCGCCGCCGCCGCCCCTGCGCCATCCTGGGCGGCCTCAGCCCGCGCGCCGGTTCCGCATTCCTCCCGCCCGGCCCGGCTCCGCCGCCGCCGCCGCTCGTGTCGCCGCCGCGGCCGCCGAGCGTGTGCCAGCGCGGGGCCCGGGGTGCACGGCGCGCTCTGGCCGGCGCGGCCCGCGGGCGGCCCCCAGCGGCGCGGGCGGGCGGGCGGACGGCCTCCTTCCGCCCGGCCCGGCGCCCCCAGCCCGCGGGCCCCGGGGACGCGCCCAGGGAGGGCTCCCCGCCGCCGCCCACCCCTATCCGGGCACAGCGTGCCACCTGCCCCGGCACAATGCCGCCAGCCACACTGGTGGTGGGGGCTTGAAGGAACCAAATAATTGCCAGCCCGGCTGGGGTCATCCGTGCAGTCATTCGGGCCTGAAACGGCGCCTGGACACCTACTGTGCGCCCCCCAGGCTGCGCACCATTCCCAGTGGGCACCCTGGGAATTGCTGAAGGAAGGGGTGCATGCCCAGCGCTGGGGACTGGGGGCTCACACCATCCCTGCCCTGGGAGGAGATGGCTAGCGGGTGACAAGCTCCAGTGTCCGTGGGCTCAGTTGGAAGAAGGGCCCCCACCCTCCATCCACGGCAGGGACAGGATAAAGCTCTCCTGCATCAGGAGGCCAGGGAACAACACACTAGTGTGACATGGGGAGAGATGGAGGTGCAACAAAAAGATGGACAGGCAACAAAAAGGTGTTTTCTCCTCTGCATGCTCCTGCATTGTTTCAAGTTCTTTCCATTTTCTTCTTAAATTGTGAATGCAAGGATACATCTTGATAAAAACTAATTGAAACAGTACCAGACAGGAAAATTACTACCTTTCCCAGCCCCGCCCCTGGCGAGTCTGAGCCAACCATGGCCAACAATCTCGTAGCATCCTTCCAGAATGGTCCGAAGCCTATTGGAACACCAAGGGAGTCCCTATTCCTTCCCATCTGCCTCTGGGGTTTTTTGGTATGGTTGCATGCTACTCAAAGCTCAGCTGGACCATAACTTGTCCACCCAGTTGCTGGCTGAGGGGCATTTTGGGCATTTTCAGTTGGTCAGAATCACAGAAAGGCTGCACAGCCTGCCCTAGTCCACAACCAACATCTCTGCAAGTGTTTCGGTGGAACCTCTGGGACAAGGAGCAGCAGGGCATTTAAATTGGGGATGGATCCTGCAACTGGCCTCCACTGAGGCTGCGTGAGTGCGGCTCCCGGTGCTCTGGCCAACACAGCATCACGGCTTCCAGAGCCTTGCCCATCTTGCAGGCAGAGGTGAGAGCCTGCTTTGGTTTGCATGTCTAAATCCCGAGTCCTGTGGCACTGTGTGCTTTAACTGGTCACACGTCTTCCTCGCCATCAGACTGGAGCTTTTCTGGGTAGGGACAGGTGGCATTTTCATCTCTGGGTCCCCATGCCAGAGTCAGAATCTGCCACACAGCACGAGCGTGGAGAATGCCACCTAATGAGGACAGACCAATGTTAATAATAACAACAGTACAGCTATGGACAGGCATTAGAACCCCTTACATGTATTTTCTTATTTAACCCCCAGTTTACAGATGGGGAAACTGAAGCATGAAGGAATTCAATCACTTGCCCTAGGCCACACGTGGCTTCTACGTGGCAGGACTGGGATGAACATATAACTGTGTGACAGAGAGACCGGCACCCTGGTGGGTCATCTGAGGGCCCAGAGGGCAGTCATTACACCAACTAAGGAGGCCTTGACCTCGTCCAGGGAGGTGGGAGGGAGCGAGGATTCGAGAAGAGAAGTTAGGACATGAAACAGATTCCCAAGAGAGGAGAGCTGCCGAGACCTGCGGTCCCTGTTCCGGGCTTCCAGGCTGGAGGGCAGCCATCCTGGGGGTCCCCACTGGTCCCCACTGGCTGCTGTCAGGGCCAGGGTATGGGAGTACAGGACTCACACAGAACCCAGAAGGTGACAGCACAGCCCAGGGTGGGCTGGACCCAGGTAAGGGCTGGCCAAGGGTGGCTCAGGGTCCTCGGGGCTGGTGAGGGATCTGCACGGGGAGGCCTCCTCTCTTGCTCACAGCCCACCTGCCAGCAAGCCCTGTTGGTCTCTGAGCTGCCTGCTCTCCCTGCCTCTCGGCCCCCTTACCAGCTGTCCCTGGCCTGCAAGGCCGAGCAAAGGCCCCCCAGTCCTAATTACTCAGGCATCTTCTGGGCCTGGGTAGGGGCCTAGACAAGACCTGATGCCCACCTGCCGATGACCACTCAGCCACGCTGAGCAGCCCCCAGGCAGTGAGCTCCTTGAGGGCAGGTCTGTCTCCCCCAGCATCCCCTCGGCACAGGGGAGTCCACACACGGTAGGTCCATGGGCAACTCGGGTAGGTAACTGCAAGGTGAGACCAGGGCCCCTGCCCCCAGCCCCTGGGGCATCTCAGCAGAGGCAGGGCTGGCTCTGCCCAGGGAAGGAGTGAGATGGATGAAGCATTCCAGGGGTCAGGCCAGGCCAGGGCCCCTGGGAGGTGATGGGCCCTGCCCTCAGCCTGGCACTCAGCCTCTCTCAGCAGAGCAGCCACTTTCCATGGGCCACTGACGGGGGCCCTGCCAGGCTCCCTTCCCTGCAGAGGTGACCCCTTCCCTGGACACCTGGAGACCGTGGGTGCTGCCCCTCAACTGCCTGCCACCATCGGCTCTTCTTCTGCCCTGACACCTGTTGTCTCCAGATCGTGAGGAAATTCTGTAATCAGGTGGGGTTTGGCACTCCTGCCTGAGATGGAGGGGACGCACCGAGCCCAGAGGAGGTGGCCAGCGTGAGGGTCAGTCTCGCCCACCCACGGCCCAGCACAACCCCGGGCACACAGGCAGTGCTCAGCGAATGCTCGTTGACATGGGCAACGGCTTTCTGGGCAGCTGTGCCCTTCCTTCCCCAGGACTAGGGGGTGGCCCCAGACCCCTCCCCTTGACAGTACGCATCGAGCACCTGCTGCATTCAGAGCCCCTGGTAAGTCTGAGGAGCTCACCGTCTGATTAGGGGAGGAGACAGGGGCCCTGAGGGCACCCAGCAGAGGAAGTGTCCACCTCCCCTGCCAGTGCCCACTGGCATGAAATGGTGGGTTTGGGTTGAATTAGCACTGGCCCTAGGATGGGAGGGGTAGACAGTGGGTGCTGCCTTCCAGAACCAGACCCCACCCTCAGGCCCTCCCACAGACACATCGTGGCTCTTAGGCTGAGCGACCACAAGGTCCCAGGGTGGCATTGGGCAAGACGGGCACAGAGAAGGAACCAGCCCAGGCCCACCTGATTCAGCCCAGAACCCTCCCGGAGCCTCACTCCCTCCTCTGGCCCTTGTCTGGCAGGGCTGTGGCCACATCCTTCTGCCCTTGCCCTCCCTCCTCCCTGGGCCTGCTCCATGCCAGACCCCAGAAGGGACCCCTGCAGGTCTTCCCAGGAGTGGGGGAGCTGGGGATTCAGTGAGTGTCAGTCCCCCGGAATCAGCCCTCCATTGGGCGCCCAAGTGTCGGGGGAGCCCAAGGAGAGCAAGCACGATCCTCAGGGAGCCAGACCCCCAGAAGGGTGGTGATGGCATGAAGAAGGCCGCTAAAATGCAAGACGAGACGTGCCTGGCCACAGGGTATAGCTTCCTGGTGTGGCTGGGGACAGTTCCTGTTTTAAAGTAAGCCCTCATGCAATGCAATTCCTGCAGCCACTGCTCAGCCTCCAGCCCCACCCCCAACAAAAAGAGAAACAGAGAAACCAAAAAGAAAGATGATCCACGACACGGCAACCTTACTCAGGAGCTTTGCACAAGAGAGGCTTAAACGCAAATAAACATGGCAGTACAGAGCGCACCTCCCTCAGCATCAATAATTCACAGCCTGAAGTAAGGCAGAGCAGGGAGCGGGGGCCAGATGGGTCCCTGGGACCGAAGATGGTTCCACACCATTGTCTGGGAGTGGCACTAGCCCCAGAAACCCGCTCGTAAGGCGGGGGTCTCCAGGGGGGTCCCCAAAGATGACATGCAGGGGTGGGGCCTCTCCGTGGAGGTGGGGGTGCCAAGGTTTGCTTAGTGGGTTTGGAGCCATTTAAAAATATATTTTTCTTGGTTTCCCAAAGAGAAACGGCATCTGGCACGAGAGGAGCGTGGGTCTGGAAGGCTCTTCAGGCCCCCTGAGGCAGCGCTCTCTCCTGCCAGGACGGATGGGCGCCTGACCCCGCAGCTGAAGCCTCTTCAGGCAGTCACCTTCACTGGGACAGGGTGGGCACCAATGGGGACAGGTCTTCTGGGGGTGGCTGCCACTTTCAGGTTTGGGGAGAAAGGTGAGATCCACCATAGGACCAGGGGATTGTGCCCTTTCCCTGGCCCTGCTCCCTTCCAGCAATCACCACGGAGCTGTGGATTCTAAGTTCACATGCAAATAGGTGCAACTCAAAAAAATTCCCTTATAAAGAACTCTTACCAGTCAGTAATAAAAAGACAAGTGACCAAATTCAACAACGGGAAAAGGATCTGAACAGACATTTCTTCAAGGAAGACATACAGACGGCCAAGAGGCACATGAGAAGCTGCTCGACACCATCAGTCTTCAGGGAAACGCACATCAGGACCGCCAGGAGACTCCCCCCACCCATTGGGACAGCGAGGACTTAAAGACAGAAGATGACAAGGGTCGGCAAGGATGTGGAGAAGTCAGGACCCTCATACAAGCTGTGGGCTGTAAGATGGTGCAGCCGCAGTGGGAACAGTCTGGCGGTTCCTCAAACGGTTAAACCCAGAGACACCATGTGACCCAGCCAGTCCACTCCTGGGGACATACCCGAGAGGAACGAAAACACACACCCCCTCAAAGATCAGTACGTGAGTGCTCACAGCAGCGTCACTCACAACAGCCAAAGGTGGAAACAACCCAAGTGCCCACCAATGGATGAAGGATAACACAACGTGGTGTGTCCACGTGATGGAATACTGTTCAACCACACAAAGGGATGAGGCACCAACACCTGCTAAATGGGGATGAACCTTGAAAACGTGATGCTCCGTGAGATAAACCAGTTGCAGAAGGACAAATACTGTGTGACTCTGCTGATGAGTCCTATCCACACGGGTCCCCAGATCTGGGAAGTGTTTTCCACTGTGTTTAAATAAGAACTGAGCATGAGAACGTGTTTCTCATGTCTGTGCTCTGAACCTGGCGTCACAGGCCCCTGTGCTGAGCCCACTTGGCCCCCACGGAATCAAGGGGGTCCTTCATCCCCCCTCAGCAGCCCTATGAGAGGCTGGTATCACGCCCCTTGGCGGATGGGGAGACTGAGGCTGGGAGGCAATGGGTCACACAGCTCACGAGGGTAGTCTCCAGGATCAGATCACAGGTCTGAGGCCAAGACGAGCAGCAGGGACCCCCCTCACCCCCTCCGCAGACAGAGGAGGCTGAGAAGCCTTGCAGCCTGAGAGAGCACAGGGAGGAAGGTGTGGGAGCAACACACAGTTCATCAGGTTCTCCACACTGCAGACCATGCTGCCTGCCTCTGAGCCGGGTCTGCTGCCACCGAGTCCATGAACCAGCATGGCAGCACGGACCTCAGACGGGGGCGACTGGACGGGGCACTGGACATGGGGCTTGTATCTTCCAGAGAGGGTCCCTCTGTCTATCCCCGTCCCATCCACCCATCCAGCCATCCATCCTTCATCTCTCTATCTTCCCTCCTACCTCATCTTCCAGAACATGACTGATATTCCTCCACCTCCCATTGAGACGTGGGATCTACGTTCTCACCTTGAATTTGGGGGAGCTTGTGACTGCCCCAACCAGCACAGGAAGGCTGCAGGACACCCCGTGACTTCTGAGGCCAGGTCAGAACAGGATGCAGCTTCCACCTGGCGTGTGCACTCTCTCTCTGTGTCTGTCTCTTTCTCCGTCTCTATCTCTGTCTCTCTGTCTCTCTCTCTCTCTGTGTTCGTCTCTGTCTCTGTCTCTCTATATCTCTCTCTTGCTCTCTCTCCTTGGGAGCCTGAGCAGTCAGGTATGAAGCCCAGCTTTCCTGAAGCCACTACGCTGCAGAGACCACATGGAGAGAGCCCAGAGAGGGGCAAAGCCTGGGCCGGCTCTCTCAGCCTCAGCTGCTGGAGTCCTCCCAGCTTGGGTGCGGCCACCCAAGTGCGTGGCCTCAAGTGACGCGGCCTCAGGTACTACTTGGCAAGAACAGCCGCCGAGCACAGCCCATCCCAGAGCCGAGGGAACGGTAGCCACAAAGTGCAGTTGTTTGAAACTAAGTTTGGGGCGGCTTGCAGCCCAGTGAGGGCTAACCGGCCAGGGTGGTCTCCGGAAACCTGGGCCCCACGGTCACGTCCAGGCCTCTCTCAGGGCCACATGCCTCAGAAGCCCATGGCCTAGTAGACTCCTGCACCCCAGGCCGGGCCCTAGGGGCTGGGCAGCCCGAGGCAGTGCTGCCCACAGGTGGTCTGCCCTGGCACAGCCCTCCCCTGGCTCCCCCTTCCAACCCCCCCATGTCTCCGTGAGGTCTCCTTGGGAAAGCTGCCTCAGGACCCAGCTCTTACGTCTGTCACTTGCAGCCTCTGCCCGTGTGCACGCAGTCTGTGGGTGTGGACGGGAGCCCCCCGCCACCCATCACTGACCCCCGTGGTACCAGGCGTGCAGTGGGCAACTGCTCTGTGCTGCCCTGACATGATGGGGTGTTGGCACAGAGGTGGTGGTCAGGGCATTGATGGCCCCAGCTGGGGCTCCCTGCTCTCAGAGTCCCCAAGCCCCAGCCCAGAGTCGTGTCAGGAAGATCTGGGGTCTGAGGGCGCACAGCCCTGGTCCTATCTCTAGTTCCCAGACTGTAGGGCCCGCTGCACACACTGTCCCCTCCTGCGACACTCTTCAGGTGCTGTGGTGCCGCCACCATCTGGCAGGGGCCGCCACACCACCACCTTCTGTCCGCAAGATGCCGCTGTCCCGCTGGTCAGCGGGAAGAAGGGAAAGGAGAGCGGGTTTCCTCTGAGTGGGTAGCCCGCCCCAATCGCTGGGCTTTTGTAATGCGGTGGCCCGGTCTGTCCCCCAAAGTGCTAACCCAGCCCAGCACCTTCAGAAGGATCTGTCCCCCAGCACCACAGATGGCTGGAGGAGAGACCCTCCCCAGGAGTGTCCCCAGCCCAGCCCCCTCACCCATCCACATGCTTCCAACACTGCCCAGCCCCCTTGGGAGCTTCCCCCGGTCCTGCTCTCTGTAGCCTGAAGCTTCCATCTCCAGGCTGCGCTCTGTCCCTGGGGCCCAAATGCACCATTCCCTTCACATTCAGAAAGCTTCCATCAGAAACACGGGACGTCCCCGCAGCAGCTCAGAGTTCTCATCGTGGCTGGATCTGTAAATCCCAACGTGGAAGGTAGCAAGCAGAACCCCGGCTAATGGGAGGCCCTGGAAGCTACTGGAAGTTGTGGATTTATTGCTGAGCCCTGGAGAGGGGCTGCAGGGAACGGGGACCGGGGAGCACCCCATTGTTCCTGAGTCTCCTCTGAACTCCTGGCTTTCTCTAGGGTTTGGCTGAGCATCTCTTGCTCCAGGAGCAAGGGCCTGGCCCTTGGCCTCTCACTCCAGGGAAACCCTGCTCTGCCATGAACACTCCCTAGACGGTGTGGCAGTTCAAAACCTGTGGACATGTTCTGCACATTCTTCTCCTTGGAGAGGGGGTGGGTCTATGTCTCTCCCCTGAACTTAGCCCACCCTCCCCCCACCGGCTGGCTGCACCCTCTTGCTGGAGCCCCGAGGCCGCTGTGCCGTGAGGAAGCCCAAGCAGGTCCCCTTGAGGAGTCACGTGGAGGGGTCCCGGGACAGGAAGAGCAGCGGTGCCCAGCCCAGCTGCTGCAGCCCCCTATTACTATAGCTCCACCTGAAACCCCCCTCCCACGGGGCCCGGAGAGGTCACAGCCGGCTGATCAGAGCAGGAGCTGTGCTGGAGGCAGGCCAGGGCAGAACCGCAGGGAGGCGGAGATGAAAATTCCTTCTGAGGGTACGAGGGGCCTACCCAGGGGAAGTCTTTGTACAGTCAGTCCCGGCAACTCCACAGCGTACTCCCAGCAGGGCCGAGTCTCCCTGGCCATGACCATGGTTGAGGGGCCAGGGCCGACCCCATGCTTCTGAGACAGGTGTGCACCCAAACTCCAGAGAAAGCCAGGATGAGACTCGAGAACAAGGCACTCCATGGTCCCCATGGGCCCTCTCCAGAGCTCAGCAGTAAACCCACAACTTCCGGTAACTAGGATTCTGTCTGATACCTTCCAATTTCAGGAAAAAAAAAGGTAAATGATAAGACACTAGGACGACCAGGGCATCTACTTTATATAAGGTGAGAGATAGTATTCCAGGCAGTCGCGGGCACACTCAGTCCACCGTCTGATCGTCCTCCGGCTGCATCCGCAGTGCTAGACAACAGTGACGGGTTCCACAGACATCACTGGGTGCCTCCAGCCTGGCCCCCACCCCGGCCCTCCACCTGTGTCAGTAAGGCTGACCACAGCCCCTCCCTGGAGCTGAGAACCCTTCACAGCCGGGGGGACAATGAGGCCTGGGCTGGAGGAACTAGGGGTGTCCACCAGGAGGAGGAGGGAGGGGCGGGTTGGGGGAAGAGAGTGAGCACATGCAGGTACACCAGAGAGCACAGCACCCACGGGGCCAGTGAATGGTCTGTGTGGAGCGAGCCTGAGTGTGCGAGTGTGTGTGCGAGAGATGACAGCAGTGCTCCTGAGAAGCAGCCGGCCTGGCGCGGTCCCTCTGCCAGGGGATGGCTGCCCTGCCCCCAAATCCCGACCCCTAGCCTGTGCCAGGGACTGGAAGCCCCTGGTGACAACGCTGGAGGGGCTGTTGGAGGCTGGCCGACGCCCAACGTGGAACCGGGCAGGGTCAGTGTAATTATAGACAACATGCCACCGGATGCTCGCTCCACCCCCTCTGGGAGCAGAGAAGCCTGCTCCGGCCTGGTCCAGACATCGGTCTCAGGACAGCTGCTCTGCTGACCAGCTGCCACTGTGCCCGGGGCCAGGCCAGACTGCGCAGCCTGAGCTCCGAGCTGCCCGTTGGGTCATCCGCAGCAGAGCTTGGAGGTTTTTCTCCCACCCATGGCCCAGCCTCAAAGGATGGTTCCTGGGGCTGGCTCTCTCCTGTCACAGGACCTGTAGGCCTCCTCTGTCCACTGTGATCTCAGAGCCACCCTCGTCCGCACTGCCTGGGGCCTGCACAGAACTGGAGCTGCCCCCTCCTCTGCATGAGGCTAGGGGCTCCCCTGTGGCCCAGGGAGGGAGAGGTGGACCACACCTGACTTTGCAGGAAGCCAGAGGTGGTGAAGCAGACCCAGGGAGACGAGCCCTGTTCTAGAAAGACAGCCCTGCCAAGGGTGACAAAAGAGCTAACTGGGACACAGAGGCTGGAGAGTCCTCCATGGGCGAGGGGAGGAGAGGCCTGAGGCCTGCGCTCTGGTAAGAAATTCTCATGACTTTCCAGCAGCTGCAGACAGGAGCTCAACCCACCTGCAGGTCTGCAAGGGCCCTGCACCACTCTGACCCTGTAAGTCCAGCATCAGGAGGGACCTGCTCCAACCTGACCTTGAGCATTCCCGATCCTCCCCGCCCACGTGGGCCAGCAGAGGAGCAGTTCAAACAGAACCACAACACAGGAGCAGATGCTACCCACAACTCCCACCTTCCCGGGCGCCCAGCAAACTCCACATGACGGTGGGGTCAGGACGGCTCGTAGTGCATGGTGGGCATAGCCATGTGGTGTGTGTTCCCTAATGAAAATAAGCTGATGGATAGTTATCCATAGTTTCTAACGCTCGGTGCCCTCGCAGCTGTGAAATTTGATTCCATTCCTCCAGAAGAGACTGGAGATTCGTAATTGTATTCACAGTACTCTGACCAAGTCACTTGTTCCGTGGCTTAACAAAAGTTCTTTAATGTCTCCTGCAATAATAAAATCCCTGCTTTCTCATCCATAAAAGTCTAATCTTGCTAAAGACAAACCCCAGCAGCAGGTGGTGGAATGACACCACAGATAGGCGCTCTTCTTCACCAGTGAAGACCAGCATAACACGGGCACCGTGGGTGGAAAGAAGGTCTTGTGTGGGGGAGTCCTTAAGGGCCCACTCTGTGACCACGATCGAGGCTTCCTGCACGGGAAACAAGAGCGGACCGCCACTGTCCCTCCCTCAAAGGGCCGATACTGACCACTAGTGAGTGATATCAGGCTGCCCCTGGGCCAGCCCCACACGCTCTGCAGACGCCAGCAGGGGCCGTGTTGCATTCAAACGCATACACCAGGTCAGTTTGACCAGGAAAAATAAACTGGGCTGTATTTACAGACAATATACAATTACAGCCACAGGCATGTAATTTATAGATGATATAAAATTACACTAAACACAATAAGCTTTTTTAAACTAATGATTTTATTGTTTCTATAAAAATGATACATGCTTGTCATAAAGAAAAATACAAGAAAGCCACATATCGCCAACAACATGTCACTTGGCCAGGCATCATGAACACTTGCTGTACAGGATTCCAAGCATCCCCTATCCATATAAAACTAGATGTCTAGACAGACCAACACTTCACGGGAGGGGGGACCAGGTCACACAGGCAACTGCTGGTTTTGACCCTCCGACTGTTTATTATTTAGGACACACCCACTCTGTTATTTGCCAGCAAGACATAGCAGCACAGCCAGGGCCACAGATTTTAGAAAAGCATGGGATTTAAACTCAGCTCTGAGAAAATTCGACCAGGATTGGGTTGCTGTGGATAATGAAGACAAAGGCCCACAGCTGCCCGGGAGCACGTGTCCTCTGGGGCAGGGCCCAGCCTTCCCCAGGCACGGACACGCGCTGAGCTCCTCACCAACCAGCTGCTCAAGGACCTGATGCTGTCGCCCACGTTCCCATCCCAAATCACTGCTGGGGTTCTTCACGGGCCGGGGAGGTGTGGTGGGCAAACTAATGGCAGAGATATCCATGTCCCCGTCCCCGGAACCTGTGCATCTGACTTTGCAGCGGTGGTTGAATTAGGGATCTTGAGATGGGAGACGATCCTGGATTATCGGGTGGGCAATGTCATCGAGGGGATCCCTAGAAGGGAGGTGGGGGCCAGAGTCAGAGAAGGTGATGTGAGGATGGTAGCAGGGTCAGGGAGCAGATGCCATGCTGCCGGCTCTGAGGATGGAGGACAGGCACACAGGCCACAGAAGGCAGGTGCCTCTAGAAGCTGGAAAAGGCAGGGAAATGACTCTTTCCAGAGCCTGCAGAGGAAGCACAGCCCTGTGGGCCCATTTTGCACTTCGACCTCAGAACAGGAACACAAATTTGTGTTGTTTAAGCCACTGAGCTTGTGGTAACTTGTTAGAGCAGCAGCAGGAAACTCATCTGACTTGCATGTGAGGGCGGGGAGGGCCTTGGCCAGGAGAGTGGAGGGAATGTACGGGGGACGGGGGGACAGAGGACACAGCCCTGGGCCCCAGGCTCCCCACGACATGACTTGTGTGGATGAGGCCACGGGCACGTCTGGGGCCCGCTTCCAGGAGCCAGACCAAGGAGGGGCTCATCTTCCTGGGAAGGCAGCGGTGGGCCCAGGCCCAACCCCAGCTGCCTGATTTCTCCAACCATCTCCTACCTAACGAGAGTACCTGGGAAACATTCTGGAAGTTGTCTTTGGGTGCCTTTTCATAATGTTGTTCATCATGACAAGTGCATATGAGATAAAATGCCCTCTTTACATGACAAATGATGGACTACCAAAAACACCTCACGGGAGCCTGGCAGGACAGACAGGACGTCTGCATCCCTAAGCATCGCAATTTCAGCCCTCAGATCTAGAAAACCACAGGCTCCTTCATGAAAGAAGTCAGCCTCTCTGCTTCCTCTCTTAACTTGCTGAAACCATGTATGTCTGTGATATCCCTATTTGAAATTCACTGAACGTATTTCCAAATAAGAATTTACTCAATCATGTATATAGAAAGTTCAACTACAAAAAGTTTAGCACAAAATATTTCATTAACTTTTTGTTTTGAAATAATTTCAGACTTCCAAAAATAGGACAAGAGTTCAGACACCCAGATTCCCAAATAACATCTTACATAATCACAGAACAAGAATCAAAACGTCCTGGGAACTCGCTGAAATCTTCAGGTCTCGCTGACTGCCCCCCACTGCCCTTCCCGGCGCAGGACCCGTGGGGTTAGTCTCACGTCTCCTGGGAGCCCCTGGTCAGGGACAGCAATTCAGAGTTTGTCTTCTAGGACCTTGACACTTTTCAGAGCGCTGGTCTTCATTTTGTAGACTGTCCCTCAGTTTGGGTTTGTCTGGTGTTTTCTCATTAGATTGAGGATATGCATTTCTGGCACGAAAACCCCAGAGGTGATGCTGTGCCTTCCCAGGCAGCGGATCGGGGCCCGAGGTGTGGTGACCACTCGGTCCAAGGAGCCACGCTGTGAGGTCTCCACTGTTCCCTGTGAAATCACTAAGTGTCTTGGTGCAGGTCCTCCAGACCAGAGGAACATCCATTCCACATCACACTCTGCCCACTGATTCCAGGACGCGCTGACGGTCTTGTCTGCAACGACTATTACTGTGCAGTGCCAACCTTGGTTTCTCCTCCCGCCGTTCCTCCTGCATTAGTCAGAATCGAGAGGAGCTGCCCCTTCCTCCACTGATATTTACTCAACCATTTCTATTAGCAGGGACTCCTGGAGAGTAATTTATTCTGAGGGCTATACCTCATTACAATCTTAATCTTCTTGCCCAGACTGTCCCCAATTTGGCCACTGGAGCTCCTTTACGTGCCGCCTGTGTTCTTCCAACAAGCCCCCATCACCTTTCAGCAACTCCTTACTTTCTGACACAAGAGGGTCCAGGCTCACCTGGGGCTCTCCTGGCCCTGGCCCTGGAGCCAGCCATTCCTTCAAGGAGCCCTGGTTCCTTTGGTGCAGAGAGGTCTCAGGATTCAAGATCTGGGCGCTTGGTGTGCTTCTTGTACTGGGTCTCGCTGCTTCTAAGACCCTCAGTGTGCAGACCTAGGAAACACTTGTATGGAGATGATCGCATACACATGTGTGCACACGCACACACACACCCCTAGGTCTGTTCCCACATCTAGCTACCTTTATAAGTCAGAAAACCAGGAGTTCAACTGGCTCCCGTTACCAACAACATCTCTCTAGTTTTTTCAATCTTAGAATACACAGTTTCAGAATTGTTGTCCATGTGAAAAACAAATTCACTAACTAGAGCACAAAAATCTTGTTTTTTTATCCTAGCTTTGGTCAAAATGCTGTTTTCCAAAGCTACTTAGGTGAGTCACCCCCGCCCCTTCAGGGCGGTCAGAGCGGCATCTGCAATCAGCTGGGCTGCTGCTCCATTTCGGGTCCGCCTACACCCGGTTCCTTTTTGGAGCACGCAGAACACGAATACAGTCCAGAGTCAGAACTATACTAAAAGGTGCGCTCACAGAGGTGTCACCCCCGAAGTCAACCCGCCCTGCTGATGATCACTCGCAGGAGTTTCTGGTTGGTCCTTCCTGAATTTCTCTTTTGTACAAATACACAGCTATGTGTATGGTTTCTTCTCTCTCTCTCTAGCACACTGTAGACACTCTTTTGGACTCTGCTTTTCTCACTTCCCAGCATGTTCCTGGTATGAAGTCACTCCATGTGGCTTCAGAGACTCCCCCACTCTTCTTCCCCCCTTTTCTTTCCTGTGGCTGCAATGCCTGCTGTGGAGGAGCCACAGCTGATTCAAGCACTCGTATGTCCAGGCATTTGGGCCATTTCAATGCTTTGTAATTACAAACAATGCTGCAGTAAACAACCTTGTGCGCTGCTGGAAAACGCAAGAGTCTGATGGCTCAGTTGGTGATAAAAATCAACACTTTTCATAAACTAGGCAATAATATGCAAAATATCTGCAGCACAACTAGAAGTGTAAGACAGAGACCAAATATTGAACCGTGACGCACTGCAGATGGAGCAGCTGGGGCTGACCAGTTAACGTGGTCAACGGCGCTGAGTGAGCACCACAGAGATGGAACCAGCCGTGGGAGGACTTGATTCAGGGAGGGTCTGACCAAGAGACATCCACATAGCAGGACTGAAAACAGAGGGACGTTAACTGCAGAGAACTGGACGCGGGCGAGAGACGCCTCTAGCCGCCACGGCCAAGGAGCGGAGGGCGGCAATTTCCCAAAGCCCAGGCCCGAGTCACCCGGCAGAAGTAGGAATCAGGGCTGGCTGTTCCCACCTTCGAGGGCCTGGAGAAGGCTCAGACAGCGCCAGGGTTGCTGTCCCAGCGGGGACATACCCTAGATTCCCCCAACACCATCTCCCATTGGCCACAACGGGACAAAAACCAAGTGACCAGGAGTCAGGGAAGGCAGCCGATAGGGGCAGGTCCGAGGGCAAACAGGCCCAGACCCACACGCATTCAACATTCTGCTCGTGGTTCTGAACACTGGCCACATTTCAGAACCACCCCAGAAATCTGGCTGAGGGTTTGGACACCTGTGAGGTCTAAATGATCTGCAGGCAATTCAGGTAACAGCCCGGGCTGAGAAGTACTGCCCTAAGCACTGGTCAATGGAAACATGATGCTACAGTGTGTTCCTCCAGGACATGCTCGGAGGACCTGGAAGCAAGGGCTGGCTCATGTGCAGGTGTGGGTGTTCTTAGCGTAAAGAAACAGGAAGACAACCGTGTAAGTCAAACTACAAATGTACTGACATTCCATTTTCCAGAGTTACAATAAATGAATTATTGAAATTAAACATCTAGTTTTATAAATAGAGCCTGAAACAAATGAGAAAATGACCCTTTGATCAGAAAGATACACCGTGTTCAGGCATTACCAGGAAAAATTCACGATGTCAAATATATCAAAAGCCAAGAGATTTCTATTACTCACTTCCTAGTTTGCACACTATTTTTGTTAAAAGAAAAAAAAGGAAATAAGCTGGCATATATATTTACAAGTACAAAAAGGAAACCATTTTGTTAGGGAATGGTTTTCTGACAGTATCTGTCTACACAATAGACAGAGATTCGTGAGCATTCAGTACTTTAGCACTGAAAAGATACGCAGAATCGTAACAGAGAGCCACCACTTCACAGGAGCGCCGTGGTGCCCACGCACCAACCCAGACGTCACTCAGCATTCTTACCTCCTGCTATCCCAGCCTCCTGAGGAAGTCTGTCACACACAGGGATGTAAAGATGAAACCTAACACCCTTGGGGGAAAATAAGAATCTAAAAAGAACAACAATTGTTCAAAATAATTTGGGAAGCCTCCGAAGACGAGCCATGCCCCAGCTATGAGACATGTCCATCAAGGAGGGGATGTCTATTTTGATTTTGTGCGACTATTTTGAGGACATTCCGAAAGCCCCTTTCTAACTCACACTACCCAAGAAGTAAACCGTCAGGGTGACAGGTTCGTGCAGCACACTCCATCCCGGATGACCCCTGACACAGCCCGGTGGCCTTCTTCCCGTCAAACTTGAGTTTTTGTCTCTGATTTCCCATCTATCAGATCTCCAAATCCCAGTTTCTCCAGTGGTTCTTGTGCCATCAGCTGCCTAAAAGAAAAATTGACAGTTGTCAAGGTGGACGGTGAAGACAATGAAGAGACATCAACGCAAGGCTGTGCCAGCTCTGTTCACTCGCTGTCATCTCACCCCCAAACCATTCTTAGGAAGACTGATCCCCTGAGCAGTACCGTTAGAACTGAGCCCCTCTGCCGGGCCCCTCCCCACGGGGTAGAGTCAACACAGTCAACAGGATGAGCCCCCCGAAGTCTAACAGCCCCCCTCTGGGCCACACTGCCAGCACCTGGGACCTGAGGGTTTCTGAGGCCCTCCTCTTCCCGAGCAACACGTGCACCTCTAGACTCGAGAGGGGCAGCCGCTGATGGATGGTGTGCACCCTGGGGTGTCCACGTAGGATGCACACAGCCCCCTGGGTGCAGGGTGGAGCCAGGACCAGGAAGGGAAGGGGTGGGCTGTGGCCGGACTCCCCAAACTGCCACATTCTGGAGCAGATGTGTGAGGAGTCCAGGGCTCCAACTTCAACCTGGCTCCCAGGTCACTGTGACGGGGCACTTGACAAGGCAGGGGATAGAAAAGACTTTATTTGGTACTTGTTAGCTTTACTTATAGCTTAGCAATATCGGACATACGTGCCCTGCTCCTGGTCGCTTCTCTACAACCACCTCTGCGCCACCCTCCCGCTGTGTCCGTTTAAGTCAGAACCACAAAGATCAAGATGCCCAGCACCGAGCCTCCCCCAGCCTGCCTCCCATCACTCACACTCCAGGGGAGAGAGATCGGGTTTTGTTTTGTTTGGGGGTGGGGGTGGGATGACAGCAACTCTCAGAGAGGCCATCCGTCCTCTGTGGTGGTGAGAGCACAGGTCCCTCCGGAGCCTGGGCAAGCAGCTCACCTCCCAGACTCATCAGGAGAATTTAATAGGAACCGCCAGCCCGAGCCTGGCATACGGGATGCCCCGCCACGTGCCGGCCGCCATCATTCACACCGTGTCCCACCTTACACCACTGTGTTCATTTATCCCCCACCACCTGGGCAGGCTAGGACATTCAGACCCAGGGGCCACCCGACCATGCTGGAGACCTCAGAACGTCTGCGAGGTGCCTGCTCAGGTGACCGCAATTTCTGCAGGTTCTGTGGGGTCCAGTGCAAGCTGGCCACACTTCTGCAGAAACACAAAACAGCTCTGGGAAATAACCTCTCATAGCACAACTCCCTGATTTTTCTATAGGCCGTCCTCACTAAGAAAACTAAATATAATAACCGTTTTAAACAGCCAGAATGTTTGAGATTTGCTTTCAAAGACTTCAGCAGTGGAGACCACAAAAAGTGGGGGGAAAGAGGAAAAACAAAGGGAGACTGTTGGCAATTACTGATGCTGGGGGATGGGGCACAGGTTTCATGGTCCTATTCTCTTTACCTTTGTGTGCGCTTGTAATGTGTGTTCTCTAATGGACAACTTCCATTACAGAAACCTAGAATCCACTTAAAAACAAAAAGTCCTCTTGTAGGCCAGACTAAGTCATTTGACCATGTCCCTAGAAGCACTGGACAAGCTGGATGGGCCACCTGAAGAGTGGCCTCGCTGCCTTCCCAGTGCCCGGTGCCCTCTGGGTGGTGCGACGGCGGCCCTGCTCCTGCCCTGTAGTCCCAGGCGAGCTATGCAGCCCTCTGGCCCTTGTCTCAGCATCTTAGGAACCAGGGCGGGACCAGAAGGCTCAGGCATCTCCACAAATATCAGGGACACCCTGTATGCACCCCATGTCCCATGCAGGATACAGAGTGAAGCAGGTGCACTGATTCTGTAGGAAGCTACAATCAGCAAGGAAAGAAGTGCAATAAAACAACAAAAACCAATAAAATGAAACACACTAAAAACAAACTGGAGCCCAGGAAACACTAAGACCTAGAGACATCAACTGCTATGTAAGCTCAGAAGACGGAGCATCCCTCTCACGTCTGGAAAATCAGGGAGTGTCATGGGAAAGGTGGCCAGTCTGCCCTGGAAACAGGCATGGAGCTGGGAGACAGAAGGTGGGCAGCAGGGACAGAGGATGCTGGGGGAGCTGGGCAGCAAAGTGAAGGGCTCAGGGCAGCCCAGAGCTGAGACTCAGCCGCTGCAAGAGCACAGGCCTATAGGCCGTGCAGGTGCTGAGAAACCCCAGGTGGGCGAGGCTAAGACGGTGGGGGCCGCTCAGCCTCCAGCAACCTCCCTTATCATGTGGTCTCTGAACTCTCTGTGCTGGCCTGGTGAAAAGCCACTAGACGACCCCAAAGGCCAGTGTCCTCAACCTGGCGGAGAGGGGCTGAGTGTGGGAGTGAAAGCACACAGACAGGCTCTGAGGGGCTGGCCCGCCCTCGGACACGTCGGCGGCAGGCGGTCCCTTTCCCTGCGTCAGGTCCATCACTCACCTATCAGGAAAATGTCCCCAGAACGGCAAACCCCAGGCAGTACCATTTAACCTGGCAGTGGAGTAAAGTAGTTCCACAGCAGTGGAACTCACTAGACACTCCTTAAACCCGAATCAGGCAAACAATGATAAATTTTCACCACACCTTGGCAAAAGAGTACAATGGCCAACAGTTCTTAAGACTGACCTCTCAGACTTCACTGTGGTCAGCAGAGCGATGACCCCCAGATGACACCCTAGTCCCTGGAACCTGTGTTCCCTTACGTGGTGGGGGAACTTAAGGTTGCAGATGGAAATAAACTCGCTAACCAGCTGATTTCGAGATAAGGAGATTATCCTGGATTATCCAAGTGTACTCAACCTAATCACAGGAATCCTCAAAACCAGAGAACTTTCCCTGGCTTTGGTCAGAGAGAAAAATGTGAGGAGGAGGAAGGATAAGAGCAATGTAGCACTGTCAGTTTTGAAGATGGAGAAAAGCGGGCCCCTCTAAAAGCTGGAAAAGGCAGGAAATGGATCCTCCACTGGAGCCTCCAGGGGGACCAGCCCTGCCCACGCCTGGATTGTAGCCCCATGAGACCCATGTCAGACTTCTCACTACAGAGCTGAGATGACACGCTCGTGTTGTTGAGGCCGCCTCGTCTGTGACTCGTGACGGCAGGCGCAGGGAGTGAACAGCTGCTCTTCCTGATGCGCTGTTATAACGGTAAAGACCTGCGTGTCTAGCGGCACAAAGAAGGAACAAGGAGGAAAAACTATAAGCCAAATAAAACGTGGTTCAGGATATCCTCCTTCCACAAATCCATAAACCTTTGTAAGATCCAGCTCCTTGGCAAGATCACCAAAAATGCCTATAACATTTAGCAAGTTCTAAAGCCAAAAAGGATGATTCTAACGCCTCTCTTTAGCATGAGGGAACTGACCAAGGAAAACGTTTCATTTCCTGGTCAGTGTTTTTTAAGTGGAGCCATTAAGATGACCCTGGAATCTTCATGGAAAGCAAAATTGCTCTCAATTGTTTATTCCAGTGCCATCATTTTAGAGGCACTGAATTCATGATTCACTGCAACTGAAGTTTTATGTATTCCATAGTCTTTAGGGCCAGAGTAATGATAAAAATAAGTAATATTTACCAGCCTCACCCTCAAGTGTGCGGAGCCTTTCCTTCCTAAGGACCATCTCCTTTAACCTCGCACAGCCCAGTCAGGGGGCCCGGCCTTCCTGCCCCCAAGCACACCAGGATTCGGCCCTACAGCCCACTGATGCTCCCGCACTGAGCAGGAACTGGACCAAAAACAATTACCGAGGCTGAGGATCACGGATCACACGTGTATTTGCTGTTGTCTTTGCCAACAACGTAATCTCAATTTCAACAGTTTTTCCTGTGAGAAAATGTGATCCACATCTCAAATAGCGTATGTGCTTTTACATCAGGCAAAAATGGCCCCCAAGTCCTCATGAGGCAACCTTAAAAACTATTGTGGTCCAGTTTTTTTAAAAAGATGCATATGGAAATAAGCAGGAGTAAAATAACGTTTGGGATTTCAGCACATTATCCAGACTATCCTCTACTTTTGTATGTTTGAGGATTTTCATTAAAAACAAACCAAAGTCTATGGTCAAAATAACCGACCAAGTTAGAATCACACCCTGTACATTCACCTAAACATCGCCTGACCAACCAGTGAAGCCATTTGAAATCATGGAACCCACAGAGCGGCCAACTGCGGCCCTCTCTCCCTGCTGTCCTCAGCGGGCCTCAGGGAGCCTGGTCCACAGAAGCTGTGCCGAGCCAGGCACTGCCACGTGGAGACCTGGGCAGCTCACTCCCAGGGGCAAACGGGGAAAAAAGAGGGAGCCCTTCTGCTGGTCCTGCCTGAAAGCCTCATCAGGCAAGCCTGGAGCCTCTCTGCGGACCCAAACCAGCCAAAACGTCTGGAGAAACCCCAAGCAGGAGCTGCAGGGCACTGCAGTCGTCATAGGGCTGATTAATGTGAGCTTCAGAGGGCAGCCACCTGCTCACATGCTCACACAGGGCAGAGACTAACCTCACTGCGTCTCCAAACCGTGGAGGTACCAAGAAGACACTTTCTTAGTTCGTTTTTTAAAGATGCACCAGTTTAAAAGACAGTCATTTAAACATGTGGGTCCCACCAATGTGCTATTTAAAGATGGAAAGAGCAGGATTCAGGGTGGCCCTCTGTCAAATCTAAGCCCCTGTGAGCCCGAACAGCTCAAAAGGCAGAACAAGGGCCTCACACAAGGGCCACATGCCAAGAAGGCACATCACCCTCAAAGTCCCAAATGTCCACAGGCAGCCCTTGACACACCTGTGGGCCTGAAAAGCACAGTGGATTTTGCCTTGAGGGAAATATCTGCGTTTGTTATGGGAAAATGGAAATGAGGCTCAAAGTGGATTGGTTTATATCAACCTGTCTTGAGACAAGGCTGTCTGAAGACTGGATTCCTTAGTGAGCTAAGGAGGGGCTCCGAAGACAGAAATAGAAGTTCCTACCCCCACTATGTAATTATACACACTTTACCCCATTAAGGATTAGAACAGTTCTTATTTTAAGTAAAATCTCAATGGATCGTAGTTAGAAACGTTTTTGTTCTGTTTCAAAGAGAGCTCTGGTGAATCTTGGTTAAGACAGGACAAATCACTCATATTTCATCATTTCTTAAACAGCCATTGTCCTCCCTGTCACATTCCACACAGCTCTGAGTCTGAGGGGGAACAAATAACAGAGCATATTTTTATGTCTGAGAACATGAAAGAAAGAAACTGCGAACCCACAACCTTCCATGCTTTTGACTCAGTCAGCACTTCTATGTGTATCATTCTGAAACTTTAACGACAGGTCAGGAGCACCCAAATCTGGAGAGAAAATACTCTGAGCAATGCACTTGGGTGTGATGCTATCACTCAAGAAAAATGCCAGTATCTGCTAAACAACTTTCAGACAATTTAATCTGATGAGCCTCAATTTCATGGGCCAGTGGGTCTCCAGTTCTGAAACAGAGAGGTCGAACCACGAGGCCTGAATGAGTCTACTGCACCAACCTCTTGCGGAAAATGTTTTGGTGGGAGAGGTGGGAAGTGGGAGAAGTGGCAACCGTTAGCATGTACTTGCCTCTCCATTCTACATTCTAGATATTCTTTGGATTCATTTCTGCACAGAGCGTTTTCAAAATTGTTGTCGCGGAGACACTTCATGAATTTCTCTTTAAAGCTTTTACATTCGCCTAGAACGAAAAATAGAACATCATTTTCTCTTTAAGGTGGAAACACGACACGTTCACACCTCAGCCTTACCCTCGTTTTCTCCAGAAACACGCTGATACCACAGTGGACAGAACAAACCTACAGCGTGGGGGACTGGGTGCAGGAAAGGGGCGAACCCGGGTGGCGCGTACGGGGCGGGGGGGGGGTGTCACTGCGCCATCCTTGGCTGAGCGTTTGGAAAATTCATGGTCAAATGTCGGGAAAGAAAAACAATCTATAAATAATTGATGAAATCTATAAATTTCAAAGCCCTAACTTTCACGGAGGCTCCCTCAACAGCTCTCCCAAAACCAGAACTCCGGCCACTAAATGCGCGACCGGCAGCATTTTTCGGTTTCCCACAAGGTGCCAAGAACGAGTCGTCTGAGCCCCAACGTGAACACCGCAGAAAAGACAACGGCTGACAGCGCTGTGACACTACGTTCCCCGACCAGGGGGGCCCACGCGCTCGGCGCCGGGGCAGCTTCCGACAGTCACCTCCCTGGTCCAGGAGGGCCATCGCCTGTCCGGCAACCACCCCCGGACCGCGCGGGGAGGCCCTGGGCGGGGCTGTGCCAGCCTCAGTTTCCCTACCACCTCGCGCGGACGCCAGTGGCCCACTGCGTCGCGCGGCTTCCCCGGGCTGGGATCCGGGCCTCAGAGCGCCCGCCGGCCTCCCGCCGCTCACCGAAGTGATCCAGCGGGAAGCTGCCCTTGTCCGGGGGCCGCGGCTGGAAGCTCTTGGACCCGAAGTTCATGGCCGTCGACATGATGGCACCTCCCAGACCCTCCGAGCGCGACGCGCGCAGTACGCAAGGCAGCCGGCCGAGCGCCGAGCAGGCCACGCGCGAGCGCCGAGCACGTCGAGCGACAGGCGGCCCGCCCCCGCCTCGTCGCACAGGCCACGCCCCCGCCACCTGGGCCCCGCCTCCCCACAGCCATGGCCCCGCCCCACCGTCTCAAGGCTCCGCCCCCACGGTCAGGGCCCCGCCCCCCACCGCCTGGGCCCCGCCTGCTCATCACCCAGGCCCCGCCCCCTCCCCAGCCAGGCTCTGAAAGGCCCTGATCACCCCTGGGCCGGTTGCTTTGCCTGGCCTCTCCTGTCTGGGTAGTCTGACCCTCTCAACAACCCAGGGGCAGAGGCTCAGCTATGAGGAAACAGAAGTTCAGAGAAGTTCAGTAACTTGCCCAAGGACACACAGCTTCAATCCACAAAAAGCCCAGGGCAGGCGGACTCGCAAGTCCTGACAGGCTGTCCAGTGTCTCTGCCTCTCCGTGTGTCTGGAGGGCTCTTCCCCACCGGCAGTGGGCACGAGGGCCTGATCCTGGGCTTGGCCGGTGAGAAGGAGTGAGTGCAGTCATGCACCGCGTCACGACGTTTCGGTCAACGACAGAACACATATACAACAGCAATCCCATAAGATCAGCACCATGTAGCCTAGGTGTGTAGTGGGCTGTACCATGTAGGTTTGTGTAAGGACACTCTGTGATGTTCACACAACAACAAAATCGCCCAAAGATGCATATCTCAGAACACGTCCCCGTCGTTAAGCGCTGTGTGACTGTAGCAGCTTCCTGTGGCCGCGTAAACAAGTACACACACCGGGCAACTTAGAACAGCAGAAGCTTACTCTCTCCCACTGCTGTGGGCCAGCCGTCTGAGATGGAGGTGTCGGCAGGCTGGCTCCTCCTAGAAGTTCTGAGGGGAGTCTGCCCCAGGCTCTCCCCTCGCTGCTGGGGGTCTGCCATCAGTCCTTGGTGCTCCTGGGTGTGTAGACGCATCACCCCGATCTCTGCCTCTGTCTTCACATGGCCTCCTCCCTGTGTGTCCGTGTCCACATGTCCCCTCTTATAAGGACACAGTCATATTGGGTTAGAGCCACCCTAAGGACCTCATCTTAACAGGTTACATCTGCAATGACCCTGTTTCCAAAAAGGTCACATTCTAAGGTATTGGGAGGTAGGACTTCAACACATGAATTCTGGGGGACACAATTCAACCCCTAACAGACTAAAAGTGCATAAGCAGTTAAGCCCCTGGCAGTCGTTTATTGTTGTTGTTATGGCAACAATAACAACAGTGAAGGGCTCAGCGGAGGCGCCAGCTCTCCCCGCAGAGCCTCTTCCCAGCCCTGTGCCCGGGCAGCCCCCCAACTCTGGGCCTCCGGTTTTCCCCTGGGTGATGGGGGAGGCGGGCACTGCCCTCCCCACAGACCGTGTCATCTGATTCTGCCGTGAGCTCCACCTCCACCCGCATATCCATCCTGCCCGGTTCACAATTCCCGAGCACCAGCTGTGTGCCAGGCCCTGGAGATAACACCCAGGGTCCTCAGCAGCACAGAGCTACCCCAGCCGGCCCCTCTGAACAAGCTTTCTCACCCCCAGGGCCCTGACGGGACCAGCTCCTTCTAACGTCAGGAGGAGAAGCTGATTCCAGCAACTGAGGGGCCTCCCCAGAAATCCTGGCCAACCAGTCCCACCAGCCCCCACCCCAGGGCCTGCCCTCTCTTCAAGGCCTGGCTTGGATGCCCCCCCAAGAAGGCATCCAGGCCCCCCCGCTCCCCGGCTCCCCAGCAGGCCCGCCCCTCCGCAGTGCACGCCCCTGGATCTCTGTGCCTGAGGTAGGGTTCCACTCTGTGTGTCCAGGGCCAGCATAGAGTTGGCACCAGATGTTGGTGGGCCGTACAGCGGGGCTCCGCAGGGAGAGCCCATTCCAGTTGTCAGTGGCTTGATCAGTCTGGGGTTCTGGGCCCACTTAAAACCACAAAAGGAAAATCGCACCTTGTTCTTGTCATATAAACAACCATTTTACAGTGCTGGAACCAGGGGCTGCGCACTAGGTTGTTCGTTAATATGTTTCCAGGGCTGTGAACAATAAGAAGCTTTTATTACCCAGCAAATAGCCCTTTTCCACTTGACTAGATCTCACCACTTAGCAGTAAAAAGGCCAGCCCTCCCCGCAAGGTTGCCTGCAGCCTCTTGGTCTAGCGGCCCAGTGGGACCATCGGAGGCCCGGTGACCTCGAGGTGAGAGCCAGCTTTTAATTGACACGTCTGCGCCCGGCAAAGGATTATTGCTTTACAGGAGATGTTTAGCTGGGAGAGAAGGGAAGGGATTTTGGAACCCCTCTATGTGCTGGGCTGTTTTGCACGGGATCCTGGGGCCTAGAACAATGCCCGACACACAGCAGGTGTTCAGTTCATACATTTTGAAGAATGAGCCCAGCTGGGCAGGTGTTGTAACCCTCATCTCAAACACGGAGAAACGCAAAGGGGCCGAGGCCCTTGCCTGAGGTTACGTACCCAGAGGACGCGTCACCTACGCCAGTAACAGACAGCCTGACTCGGTGGTGGGAAGCGGCAATCATCGGCTTTGCTCGTGCACTTGCCGGGTGGGCAGGCCCTGGTGGAGTCAGCCCCGCATGGTCGCTCAGCCTCAGGCTGAAGGACCCCGCTTTGAGATGGTGTGCTCACATGGCTGGGAGCGTGACCAGGGTCCTGTGGGCCGTGGCTCCCCTGCACATGGCTGCTTGGGCTCCCTCATGGCATGGTGGCCGAGTCCTACGTGCAGGATCCCAGGAGAAGCAGGCGGAAGCTGCATCGCTTTTGTGATCTAGCTCAGAAGTCACAGAGCATTGCCTGTGGTTACCCACCCCCAGACTCAAGGGCAGAGACCCCCGCTCTCGATGGGAGGAAGGCAAATTACACAAAGAGCTTGTGGGCAGGGCAATGTTCCCGTGGCCGTGGTTGGGAGATGCCATCCACCGCCCTGAGGAGTGCAGGGGCTGAGTGTGGAACCAGGTCTGTGTAACTCCAAACCCTCTGGTGTCAAGGTCTGTGACCTGAGCCAGCCAGTAAGAGCATTGCGTCCCCCTGGCCATAGGGATTGCTCAAGGCTGGGCATCTGGCCACCCGGGCCTGGCCTGTCAGGTCTGAGGAACAATCCCCAGGCTTCTGCTTGAGCACCAGGATGGAGCCGGCAGAACCTCCCACTGGACGGCAGCTGGGAGGAGGCGGGCCAGGGTGGCGGACAGTCATTGTGCCACCAGGAGGAAAGAGCCCACCTGAGAGGGAAGCCAGTGATCCAAGAAGCGAGGAGAATTCACCCGAAGCCCAATAACATCATCTGGCCCCTGGATCAATCCTTGCCTGAAACTAGATCCGGCTATCTTTCCACTATAATAAATTCTGCTGTCAAAGTATAACTTTCTATTTCTCAGAACAAAGTATAACTATGTTCTGAGAACAGAGTTCTCAGACAAATAGATACTGAGCAAATAGATACTGTGTCAGAGTTCTACCTAACCCATTAATGAGGGAACTTGGCCACATGACAAAGCTGACTCAAAGAAGAGTGCCCGAATCCCTAGGAAAACAAAGAACGCTGGGATAAGATTGCTAAGTGGGACACAGAACTGGTTAATATCTTACGGTTCAATAAAACCACAACCTTTGGGATTACCTTTTCTGCCAGACAGAAATCATTTGCACTTTTACAAGAGAACAATCACTTGCAGCTTTCCTGTTTTCTACAAGTTAACGTCTAGCCTTGTGGCCCTGGGCCCTGTCACTAATAAATGTAAGTCAAATAAAGTGACCTCCTGGGAGTGTCAAACGAGGCTCAGGCAGGCTGCTTAGACAATGACCTGGAGGATGACGATGGAGGGGCACAATGTCATCCATTTGCTCCATTTCTGAGTATTGGTGAATTTTTCTGAACACTGCTTCTATGAGTCTCCTGGGGCTGCCATAATGAAGGACCACAAACTGGGGGCTTAAACACCAGAAATTTATCCTTTCCCAGCTCTGGAGGCCGGAAGTCTGAAATCCAGGTGTCTCAGGGCTGTGCTTCCTCTGAAGGCTCCAGGGGAGGCTCCTTCCTGCTCCTCCAGCTCCTGGGGACTCCAGACACCCTTGGCTCGTGGCCGCCTCCTCCATCTCTGCCTCTGTCATCACATGGCCGTCTTCCCTCTGAGCCTGTGCTGCTGTCTCCTTTTTTTTTCTCAGTGAGGAAGATTAGCCCAGAGCTAACATCTGCTGCCAATCCTCCTCTTTTTGCTGAGGAAGATTGGCCCTGGGCTAACATCTGTGCCCATCTTCCTCTACTTTATATGTGGGACACCTACCACAGCATGGCTTGACAAGCGGTGTGTAGGTCTGTGCCCTTGATCCAAACCCGCGAAACCCCGGCCGCTGAAGAGGAGCTTGTGAACTTAACCACTACGCCACCAGGCCAGCCCTGGTCTCCTTTTTTATAAGGACATCAGTCATTGCATTAGAGGCCACCCTCATCCAGGATGACCTCGTCTAAACTTGATTATGTCTGCAAAGACCCAATGTCCAAATAAGGTCACATTCTGAGGTTCTGGGTGGACATGAATTTGGGGGGGATGCCAGTCGACCCAGTTCACTGCTCCAGCCAGTTTGGGGTTCTTTTCCCCTGTAAATGGTCCCGACTGGTCCCGACTGGCACAGAACAGTTGAGTTCAGATGCCATGAGACATGGAGGAAGGTCCTCACAGGCAGCTGGAGGAGCCTTTCTAAAACCCAAGAAGTGTGGGCGGGACCTCGAAGCTCAGGAGTCATGAGCTTTAAAATGGTTCTCATGTCAAGAAAATGGGTGTGCTGGCCTCAAGAGGAGGTGAGGGCAGAGAAGAGAGACGGCAGGACAGAGCCTGGAAGCCCCGCTCAGCATGTGGCAGTGGATATTGGGGGGCAGGAAGGGGAGGAGCATCGGAGAGGCGGGGGCACCCAGAGCGAGGACCCAGAAGGTGGGGGCTCCTCCCGACGACCTCCATCGTGGGAGGTGGGTGGGAAGAGCCACGCCCTGGGTGGGTCAGTGGGTGCAAGGACTTCACTGGGCCCGGAGGGAACGTCCCCCGGAATCTAACAAGGAGCAACCCCGAGGCTCAGGGACCTGTTTCTAGGAACTTATTTTACAGCAACCCTTGCAACCGTGCACAAAGATATTTGCACACAGAGGTTTTTAGCAGGATGTTTTTAACAGCGGACAGGCGCGTACCCAGCCCAGAGACGAGGCAACAGTTATGTAGGAGGAAGCTTCTGTCTGATCCCGGCCACACTGTTACCCTAAAAATAAAGCAAGGACAGAGGGAGGGAGGGTTGCAGAGGCAGGAGGAAGCTCTGGAGCACACATGGGAGGGGGACTCACCTCACTGAGGGCGCTGGTAGACTTCAAGACATTCCTGCTGGTGTGTCTGTGATCTACGTATATGGATGAATATCCTGACTAATACCTACGCACATAAGAGACTCTGCCAGATGTTGCAGTGGGTTGACTGGTGGCCCCCCAAAGATGTGCCCACCTGGTCCTTGCCGACATGACTAAGGTGAGGATCTCAAGGTGAGATCTTCCTGGATTAGGGTGGCCGAGGAGCACCAGCGGCCACCAGGAGCTGGAAGGGGCAGGCAGGTCCTGCCCAGCACCTCCGAGGGCCCGGCCCTTCCACCCCACAGCACAGACCGCTCTCCACGGAGGACGCACGTCTGTTGTTTGAACCCCGGTCTCTGATTCTTGGGGCTGCAGCCCCAGGACACTCAGACAGAAGTGAACTGAGGGGTCGTTGGGAACCAGGACAGGACCCTTTTGGAGGGCTGGGGGGTGGAAAGAGGGGAGCAGAGGGGGGCAGCTGCTCTTTCTAGAAGTTTGGCTGAGAAAGTGGGTGAAGCATGTGGGAGGAATATCATTATTGTGGTTGTCGTTGTTGTTTTAAGCTCAGGTAGGAAGGGCACTAGGTGAGCCATTGGACGCCCAGGGACCTGACGAAACGTGGCCCGGGGGGCTGCTGGGAGGGACTTCCCAAGGCCCTGCCAGCACCGTCTGTGAGGTCCACTGTATTCCAGCCCTGCAGACACTGGAGACAGAGCAGTGCGGCCCCACCCACAGGGAGGACTGACCTCGAGCCCCCCTAGATGGGCAAGGGGCTCCAGAAGGATCCAGGCTGGAGTCGGGGCTCCCAGAAGAAGCACATTGAGGGTGGTTGAGACAGACACTCTCCACCCCCTCCTCCCACAGACTCTTCCAGAACCTTGCCCCTCCCCCATCCAGTTCCCCCGCCTGGGATCTGGGCTGGCCTCAGGACTCCCCTAAAGTGGCAAAGCTGCATGACTCCGAAGGTCATAGATTGTGGCCGATGACTCTTGAAGCTCAAACATGCGAGTTTATTCTCTCTCAGTCTGGAGGTCCGAAGTCCGAAACGGCTCTCGGGGGCTGAAATCTGGGTGGGGCAGGGCTGGGTCCCTGGAGGCTCCAGGGAGCCTCCCCTTCTGGCCTCTTCCAGTTCCTGGAGGCCCCCGCGTCCTGGGCCCCAGCCGTCCTCTGCTCCATCCGGAGTCCTCGCATGCAGCCCTCTGGTTAGTTCTCCTCCTCCTTCCTTCTGGGCCCTGTGATCCCCTGGCCCCATCGATGACCCAGGATAATCTCCCCATTTCAAGATCAGTTCCATTTTCTGCCTTCAGTCCCCTTTGCCACGGAGACTGACGCGGTCACAGGTTCCTGGGATCAGGACATGGACATTCTGGGGGCTGTCATTCTGCTGGACGATTCCGTGGCTGTGACGTGTGGGACGAGCAGAACTGTAGGTCAGGGGTGCAGGGCGGGGCAAGCACAGGAAGTGGGGATGGGAGTGCTTCACATCTTGATTGACACTCATGTTGCCCAGATTTGACTCCGACAATCCCGAGCTTGAGCTCTGCTGGACAGGCGCTGAGAAGCTCTAGGTGCCCATCTGGCCTCGCCTGGGCCCGGCCCATTGGGCCCCACACTGAGGGGGCCAGCCTGCCAGGTTCCCACAGTCACACACTGCTGGCTTTGTCCACACTAAATTCTAGGAACCAACTGGCCACTAGGATCAGGATGCCCATTGTGCAGACTGGGCAGACCAAGGCTCAGAGACGTGGAGCCACTGCCCCCGGTGGCACAGCTGATGAGCGAGTGGCAGAGTCAGGAATCTGACCAATGTGTCTGGTTCCCAAGCCTGTGCCCTTCACCACTACACCCCGTCTCGCTGGATGGTGGGACATCGGCAGAACAGCTGGTCAAAGTGGTTGATACTGAGAGCCGCAGTGGGTGCTGTGGGGGCCCCATCCTGACCCCCCACACCTGACGCACCGGCAGCCGGGTGGGGGCTGCTAACCCTCACAGCTGAGCCCCGCTTCCTCCTCCGAGAAATGGGTGCGACCCCGCTAGGCTGTCAGGAGGAGCTAACGGGTCCTGCAGGTAACACGCCAGAACCTGGGTCAGCCGGACCCGGTTCCAGAGAGCCCCGCTCCTGCACAGCCGTCCCTGCAGGGAACCCGCCTGCTCCTCAGGTGCCCAGACAGGCAGCACTGAGAGCTGGACCTCGCACCCAGCACAGCTCGTAGGTGACCAGGCCTCACTCAGCTGAAGGAGGAGGCCGTGGGGGACCGAACCCTCCCCACACACAGGGACACCAAGTTCCCTGCCTCCAGCACCTCTGGCCACACTGCGCCTTCCCACCAGAGCATCCTTCCCAGCTCAGGCCCCCGAGTGGCTCCCATGGCAGCGATCCGGGCCTGCCAGCTCTCTTTCCTCACGCCCCCCTCACCGTCCCCGCTTGCTCATACTTCCAGGCTTTGCACAGGCTGTTCCCTCTGCTAGAAGGCCCTTCCCCCTGTGACTCATCTCTCTAGTTCAAACGCCTGAGGTGTTTTCGGTGGCAAAGCCACTGCCACACGGGCCTCTCCCACTGGGCCCTGAGGGCCCTTTTAGGATCCCTGTGCCACCAATTTCTGTAGCCCCAGCTGCTGCTCGGCCTAGCACACACTGGTTCTCAATAAACACTTGCTGAATTAACTAAGTGAACTGTCCTGGGCAGACAGAACCCTGAGCCTACGCACTCAGCAGCAGCCTTGGTACTGAGTGCTCAGCTCGAATGACCCAGAGACCCAGAGGTTAGAGACCTGTCTTCCCTCACTGCAGCCCCACGGCTGTGCAACAGGACAGCCTGCCTGCGAGATGATGAGCACCCCATCGCAGGAGGTATGCAAATCGAGGCTGGGAGGGGGTAAGGGCCTTCAGGCTGCCTTGGCTCTGGGGTTTGTGTAGGGGCGTGGATGGCACCCCAGGAGATAGGCCCCATAGTGAGGGGCCCAGCCGGCAGGGATGGGGTTCCAGCTGCCTCATGTCGGGGCAGGCGGTGCAAAGCAGGCCCAGCCACTTCTGGTGCCAACAGCCCCCCCGCCCCTCACAGCTTGTTTCCAAAGTGGTGCCTCCTCCCCTCCCAGCCGGGCCTCCAGGGTTTCAGAGACTGGAGTGCAGCATAGACAGAAGGGGGTTCATAACCCTGGCCACCTGTTGCTCAGCGGGCCCTGGCCCAGCCCCGGCCCTGCCTGCAGAGTGGGCCCATCTGGGTGGCCAGCCCCTCACCTGGCCCACCCTTTCCGAGAGCAGGCTGGTGCCCCCTGGCCAGGTGACTGTGCTCACAAAGCCACCAGGGAGCAGACTATCACTCGGGGCAAGCTCGCTGTCAGAAGCTCAGCGGGGAGACAGCTGTTGGCCTCCAAATGCCCTGGATTTGAGGTGTTTGCTATGCAGACCCTTGTGGGCACCCCTGGTGTCCCCACGCCTGGTATTCCCCCACTGGCTCTGTCTGAGAGGAACTGGGTGGACACAGGTGGTGGCGGGGTTGGGAGAGGCCACGGACCACCTGACCCATGGGTCCTGCCGAGGGGGCTGAGCATGGGGCAGGTGGGCGCTCCTCCCTCAGAACTAGGGCCCGGGTCCCAAAGCCTGGTAAGCTCCGGTTCTGACGGGGAGACCGAAGCAGAGGGCTGAGACCTGCCAGGAGGGGAAGCCTGGCCGCTACGCGGTGTTCTCTCCAGCAAGGACAGGGAGGAAGATGCCCAAGCACAAGGCCTAGACGCCAGCCCCCCAGGCAGCCCCCAGCCCCCCTGCTCGCTGCCACAGACTCGACCCCACATTCCACACACGCCTGTCGCTTTAAGCCGCCTGGCTGTCCCCTGCAAACTGCTCGTTCCACATTCTCGGGGTGGTGGGGGAGGGTGGGGTGCCGGCACGCCCTCCCGGAGGCCCATAAGGCACAGGGTGCGGACGGCGGGCCCAGGGAGGGGAGCTGAGGCCTCGCCTGCCGTCCGCATGGCCCTGCTGCTCCTGGGGCTCCTGGGGCTCCTAGGGCTCCTGGGGCTATGGGGGCTGCTCCGCACCGGTACCCGTACCTGCACCCCGGCCCCTCGCTGGCCCCCTGGGCCGCGCCCGCTGCCGCTCATCGGGAACCTGCACTTGCTGCGGGTGTCGCAGATGGACCAGTCACTGATGGAGGTAGGTCAGGGCAGGCCCGTCCTGCAGCTCGGCTCCCACTGCCTGGGCCCAGAGCTGGGCTTCCCACCTGCCTTCCCAGGCCCATTTTGGGGAAGTTGAGGCCCCGTTTTCCAGGACCCCTGTGACGGCAGGGAACACAGGAGGCCCGAGTGCCCACCCTGCCTTGGGGAAGAGAAAGACCCCCCCACACACACACACACATACGGAAGCAGATGGGCTGGCCAAGGAGCAGGGGGCCAGGAGTGGCAGGCCAGGAGGCCTCCCTGGAGGAGGCGGCATTTGATGAGAGCCTGCAGGAGGGCCATGTTTGGAGGCCTTCTGGAGGAGGAGGCAGGCACTCCTGGGGGCAGCACTATGCAGCAGAAGGCCAGCAACGGAAGGAACCTGGACCTGTGCACAGATGTGCCTATGGGGCAGGGGTGTCAAGGGCAGGTACGTGGGGGTGCAGGCCTGGCCCCTGCCCTGTGAGGCTGCCCAGCCAACCTGCCCCAGTTGCAGCTGCCACAACCGCTCCACCCTCCCTCCCCCGACGTGCTCCTGCTTCCTGACCCGCTGATGGGGGCTGCCTGGTGGCCCCCCAGGCCCTGCAGGTGTGTGGGGGAGGAGGGGGCTGCAGCCCCGGCCCCTCGGAGGAGCTGCTGACGACCCACGAAGTGCCCTGGGCTGAAGCAGCCGCCCCCCAGGCTCTCAGGCCCTGTGCCCAGCGCCGGCCCCGGAGGCCACCGTCCACGGGCTGGGGGCAGAGCAGGCAGTGGAAAGGCATGGCAGCCTGTCCCTCGGTGCACATGATTCACAGCAACTCTCTTTCTGTCTCCAGGCCCCCGCGTCCTCATCTGTACAGTGGGGACACACAGCCCCCCCTCGGGCAGGGGTGCTGTGAGGACAGAAGGGGGATGGCACACACGGAGGCGCCAGAGGCCAGTCCTTGCCGGGCGTTCTCGTTCTGTGTCCTCACGCTGGGCAGGGGAGGCCAGAGTGAAACACACCGACGAGTCCGGGCCCCGGGCACTGCTTCTGTCTGTCTGGGCTTCAGTGATGGGGTGGGGATGCCCGAAGAGGGGACAGGGCCTCCGGGGGGCCGAGTACATCAGGCCTGCTCCCTGTACAGACCCCAGGCTTCCAGCACAGGCCACTCGCAGACGGCCCCTCCTACCCCGCCTCCTGTTGGGGCTCAGGAGAGCCCCTGCCAGTGTATCCCCTGAGAAGAGAAACCCACGACAGCCACACCCAGCACCAAATGGTGGCACCCTCGCCCCCCTGGAGGGGATGGGAGGGGGTTCCTTGGGGTCTGGCTGGACACTGCCCCCCAGGCCCTGCTCCAGCGAAACACACCTCCCTGTGGCGGCTCCTGGACCTTTACTCATGCTGCCCCCACCCCCAGTTTCCACTGGGGTTTCCACTACCCTGCCTGGGCTGCCTGGGCTCTGCGTCCCCTGGTGTCTGCCCTGCATGGGCATGGCCTGAGGGGCCCCAGGGGACCTGGAGGGCCACCGGTTGACGCCTGCCTGTCTCCGGCAGCTCTCAGAGAGGTACGGGCCGGTGTTCACTGTCCACCTGGGGCGCCAGAAGACGGTGGTGCTGACTGGCTACGAGGCGGTGAAGGAGGCCCTGGTGGGCACGGGGCAGGAGCTGGCTGACCGGCCCCCCATCGCCATCTTCCAGCATATCCAGGGAGGTGGGGGTAGGTGTGCGGCAGGGTGGGGTGGGGGTGGGTAGGGGCCAGCTCTGCTCCTAGGGGTCTGCTGAGCATGGGACCCCCAGGACCCCAGGAGAGGTGGGGGCCTGAGGAGAAGGGCCCTTCTCTCGGGGCAGCAGGAGAGAGTGCTCCCAGCGTGGCTCCCAGGGAGGGACAGAGTGTCCATGTGGCAGGCCAGGCACACAGGGGACCATGGGATACCAAGAGGGGGATGGGCCAGCGGAGGCCAGGTCCCAGGAGAACAGGCTCCCGGAGGGCAGTGAGGTTCCAGCCAGGCCCCCTGACCCTGGTCCACCCCCACTTGCTCCCTGCCTGCATCACTGGGGGGCTGCTCACCGGCCCGTGTCTGGCCCTCAGGCATCTTCTTCTCATCCGGGGCACGCTGGAGGGCCGCCCGCCAGTTCACTGTGCGTACCCTCCACGGCCTGGGCGTGGGGAGGGGGCCTGTGGCCGACAAGGTTCTGCAGGAGCTAAGGTGCCTCATGGTGCAGCTGGACAGCTACGGAGGTGAGTGGGGGCTGGGGCACCCCCTTCCCAGGGGGCCTCTCACCCCTGAGGCCTGTCTTCCCAACCTCCAGGCCAGCCCTTCCCCTTGGCCTTGCTGGGCTGGGCTCCCTCCAACATCACCTTCACGCTCCTCTTCGGCCAACGGTTTGACTACGGGGATCCCGTGTTCGTGTCCCTACTGGCCCTCATCGATGAGGTCATGGTCCTCTTGGGGACCCCCAGCCTGCAGGTGAGAGGAGAGCTCCCAGCCTTGGAGTAGGGGGAAGGGAGCTGACGCTGGCTTGAGACGGGGGTGGGAGGGGTGTTACAGCACTGCCCTTTCCCCCCAGCGAGAGGTGAGCTCCCGCCCTGCAAAAGCAGCCCTGGATTCAGAGCCAGGAGGCCTGGGCACATCCTGTTTCTGACATCGATTGGCCATGGGACCCAGGCCAGTCCCCTGTGCTCCCTGGGAAATGAGGGGGCTAGGGCAGGGGTCCCCATCTGCCCCCACCCCACACCTTCCCATCAGTAACAGATGCACCTGCTCAAAGATGGGGGGACAGGGACCAGGCATTTCTTCCCTGGATACGGGGCTTGATGCCCTCAGGTCCCCCAGCCCTTAAACCCAGGGATCTTCCATCCCGCATCGGTCCTCACAGCATGATAGAAATCACAGGAATCGGTCTTTCTGATTTCCAGAACCCCCAGGGTCGTGTGCATTTCATTCTTTCCCCGAATTTAGAATGTCTGTACATGTAGCCATCATTACCACTTTAACTGCAATCTACCTCGGCACACACGTTTGTGTGCTGCATACACCTTTGTAATGGCATCTTAGCGCACAGGCACTTTCAACCCGATTTCTCAATGACACAAGGTCAGGGGCGCGAGGCAGGGCTGACATCAGCGGCCGCGATTCCTAGAGCCTCCCGGGTCCTCAGGCTTCCGTCCTGAATCTAATTCACTCCTCATGGGCAGGGGAGCCTGGATGTCCTCTGGGAAGGAAGATCCGGCCTCCTTGGGAGAGCCAGGTTGGCCAGGTCTAACCCGGGCGCCCTGAGGATGATGGAGGCAGAGGGGTCAGTGTTGCTCCATGTGGGGAATGTTCCATCCCTATGTCGGCTCCTCAGTGCCAAAGTGCCCTGTGTAACTGTCTCCAGGGACCGTAACTGTTCTGGGGACACGGTGGTGCTGGTGTAGCCGGGATGGTGGCTGACACCAACCTAGCACCGACTGCATGCCGAGGCTGTGCGGCCCCTCAGACAACCTTGTCAGACACACTCGCCCTGACCCGCATTCCATTTCACAGCGGCCGGAGCCGCAGCTCTCAGTGTTTCCACAGTGGCAGGCAACCCCTTCCCCTTCTCCATCTCACCCGCTCTGGTGGATGGATGGAGAGCGGGGGGCACGATACCGTAGCAGCTGCGGCTTGCTCAAGCCCCCAGGTGTGTCACTGTCACTGCCTCCTGCCTGCACTTGGACAGGGTTTCGTCTGAGTCATGGGGGTGCTGGTCCCATGTGTGGCGAGGCCCCATGCGCGAGCCTGGTGCCCACTTGTGGCCACGAGTGGCACCCGCCCCCAGTGCGTCTCCCAGACAGGCGAACACATCTGCTGCAGGATGGACCCGCTCCTTACCCCTCTGCGCCCTCACTCCCCACCCCACCGTCTCGCCCTCTGCCCTCAGCTGTTCAACATCTACCCGTCACTCGGGGCCCTCCTCCAGCTGCACCGGCCAGTCCTGCGAAAGATTGAGGAGGTACAAGCCATCTTGAGGACCCTCCTGGAGGCGCGGCGGCCGCCCAAGCCTGGGAGAGGCCCTGTGCAGAGTTACATGGACGCCCTGATCCAGCAGGGCCAGGTGTGGGTGAGACCCACCCAAGAATGGGGCTGGGGAGCAGTCCATGCTTGTCCTGCACCACACTCCTCCACCTCCTGGCTGGGGACCTCTCTGAGCCTCGGTCCCCTGATCTGTGAAATGGAGCATCTGCAGTGCAGTTTCACGGGGCGGTGGGAGGATGTGGTGAGCCCAGAGTGCAGTAGGTGCCCAGCAGATCCTGGCTCTGTCCTTCCTGCCAGATCTCTGTCTTCTACCCTTTTCTTGAGCCCAGGGCTGGGTGTGGGGTCCATGGAGCCCAGCCTCCAGCTGAGCCCTGTCCCACCCACCTCTGCAGAGGAAAGACCCCAAGGGCCTGTTTGCTGAGGCCAACATGGTGGCCTGTGCCCTGGACATAGTCATGGCTGGCACGGAGACCACCTCTGCCACACTGCAGTGGGCCGCCCTCCTGATGGGCAAGCACTCGAGTGTTCAGGGTGAGCCCTGGGCCCCTCGTCCCCACCCACGGCCAGGATGGCCTCTCCCACCTGGTGGGCTGGGGTCCCCCAGGGCTGAGGGGATGGAGGCTTCTGGTGACACTGGTGCCCCTCTCTCGCCCGCAGGCCGGGTGCAGGAGGAGCTGGACCGTGTGCTAGGGCCTGGGCGGCACCCCCGGCTTGAGGACCAGAGGTTGCTGCCCTACACCAATGCCGTGCTGCACGAGGTCCAGCGGTTCATCACCCTCCTGCCCCACGTGCCCCGCTGCACGGCGGCTGACACCCAGCTGGGCGGCTACCTGCTCCCCAAGGTGGGAGGCCCAGGCTTCGGCTGCCGCCCTGGGCCCCTCCTGGACACTGACTAGTGCCCAGGGGTCCCCGTGGGAAGCAGGAAAGGGGGTTCAGGAGCAGGAGGGGGCAGCCCTCAGTCTCACGGTCCCCTGGAACCTGGGGCTTCCCTGCCGCAGACCTGGGCCCTTGCCGCATGGCTGGGGCGTCACCTGGCCTCTCGGGTGACAGCAGGTGTCTCACTGTGACATGGGGCTCATGCCGGCCACAGTGGGTGCGTGCAGGAGCTGAACCCTCCAGCAGACCTCCTCAAGGTGGGGCCGAGATGGCCCCCGCCCCTCCCCTTGTCCTCCTGGGGGCCTCTCTCAGTGCCCCCATCACCTGCCGCCCCGCCCACAGGGCACGCCTGTAGTCCCCCTGCTGAGCTCCGTGCTCCTGGACAAGACGCAGTGGGAGACGCCCCGTCAGTTCAACCCCGGCCACTTCCTGGACGCCAACGGGCGCTTCGTGAAGCGGGCGGCCTTCCTGCCTTTCTCCGCAGGTACTCGCAGGCCTGGCGGGCAGACCGGCTCAGGGGCTTCCCCTCTCTGGGTGGCCTCCTCACCAGGGGCCTCTGAAGCTTGGGCTTGCTGGCCTGTAGGCACTCCCATGGCCCCGGGCACCCCGTTCCTGCCCGCTCAGAGCTGACCCATGTCCCTGTCACCCCAGGCCTCGCCCTCAGGTTGCCCCTGGCCCTCCCCTGGAGCCCCTACCTCTCTACTCCAAGAGACGGGCTGGGCTCACCCCCACAGCCGTGGAAAGGGCAGGCCTGGAGCCCACAGCATGTGCCTCGGTTTCCCCTGCAGGTCGCCGCGTCTGCGTAGGGGAGAGCCTGGCCAGGTCAGAGTTGTTCCTGCTGTTCGCTGGCCTCCTCCAGAGGTACTGCCTGCTGCCCCCGCCCGGCCTCAGCCCCGCCACCCTGGACACCACGCCCGCCCCGGCCTTCACCATGCGGCCGCCGGCCCAGGCCCTGTGTGCAGTGCCCAGGCCCCGGGGGCGCTGACTGAGGGAGGTCTGGCCTGCTCTGGGGACAAAATCCCAGGCCCACCGCTCCCCAGCCCCCAGGAGGGTCTGAGTCACTCCCCCGGCTCCCAGCTTGGGAGTGCTCTGTGGATGATGGAGGCAGGATGGACAGACAGACAGACAGACAGCCTCTCATTGGTCCCTTTGCTAGGCTCTTTGCTGCGGCCACCCCAGGCTGTGTATCCCAGGTCTGGCAGCCTCATCTGGGCACCATGGGGGCCAGGGGTGCACCTTCCCCTGGTAGCCCCACTCGGGCCTGATCCTGTTTTTTTTGGAGGCCCTGGGCCCCCTTCCAGTCCCCCTACACAGTATCAGCCCCTCTTCCTCCAGTCTCCTCCCGGGGCAGCCAGGGCCCCTGTGCAGAGCTGGGCTCCCTCCCTTTCCTTGATCCTCTTCCTCCTCCTTCTGCCCCCAGACCCTCCCAGGTGCCCCCCACACCCCATTGGTGCAGCACCCCCTCTTTACACCCCACGATACCTCCTCCAGGCTCCCTGCTGTTTCCCCTCCCCATCTCCCCTCCACATTGTCCCCCATGCGGTCCCCACCAGGGCCAGTGTCAGCCAGGCACCCCCCACCAGGCACAGAGGTGTCTCCCACCTGCAGTTGGGCGTGCAGGAGACGGCAGGTGGTGATGTTCACCCAGAGGCCACCTCAGACCACGTTCCCAGCATGCTCGCTCTGCGCCATGCCAGGCCCAGGATCCGCTGGGTCTCCTACAGACCCCACCTCGTTCTTTGAGCTCTGAGGGAGCCATACCCAGGAAGCCCTCTGCCCTTGAAGCCAGGACTTTGAGTCCTGGGGGTAACAGAGAGATGCCCTTAGGATCAGGGCCCCCGCAGGGGGAAGTGCAGCTGGGCAGGAAGAATGAGTAGGAGTTTGCAGGGAGGATGCTGGGGCCCCTCAACTGGGACCCCATCAACCTCACAGGACCCTGGTGCAAATGGGGAAACTGAGGCCCTGACATACCCAAAGCCCAGCTCCATCCTCTCCCATGTCCATGATGTATTGATGATCCTCAGGCAGGCCCTTGGAGCAGGTGGCTGTTGCTGACCGGGGCCCAGAGACACCAGCTCAGGGGGCACAGCTTGGGCATGGGGAAGCTGAGATCCATCTCCTCCCCTCTCTGGCCCCGATGGCTCCATCCTGACCTCCCTGAGCTGGGGCTTCTCCAACACAGGCCTCCACGGGGCACACTTTTCGTTTATCTGAAATTCAAACTTATCTGGTGTCCCGTATTTCTTCTTGGAAACCAGCCGCTGCTCAGGCAGTTGGTGGCCAGGGAGCCTGGTGGGACAGGGCTGGTGCTATCCTGCTAGCACGGCTGCTCTGGGCCAGCCTGGGGCATGCAGCAGCCCAGGCCTTCCCACCCTGGCTGCCCTCCCCGAGGGAGCCGCCCTGTCCCACAGCTGAGTGGGCCCAGGCTCTGGGAGGCGGCACAGAGGGGTTGGCGAGAGAAGCATGGCAGCCTCTTGACCAACTGCCACCTCCAAGAGCCTTTTCTCTGGTCCATTCTGACCCCCCCACTCCTCTTCCACATCTCGTGTGCCCCAGACCCTTCCCATGACCGAAGCCTTGGTTTTCAAATTCAGAAGCCTAGAACTGACTCCTTGTCTCTCAGCAGAGGTATCCTCTCTGAGGCAGAGCACACAGAAGCACCAGCTGGTGGGTGGGTGGAGGGTGGGGCCCAGGACAAGGTGGGAAGTTAGCGACGCTGGTGAATTCTGCACAAATATCCAAGATTACACCGATGCCTTCTCCGTGGTGAGCGCTGGATGTGGTGGCAAATGAGGCATGGTTTCCCCCCTCTTGGAGCTCCCTGTCTGGACTGGAGGGGTACAGGGTGGGGCGCAGAGGAAGCCCCTGTTCCCAGCTGGGGGTCGGAGAACCTTCCTGAAGCAGGCATGTCTGGGCAGACATTTGGCGCAGTGAAGACTGAAGGAGCATCAGATTAGCAACGATCAGAAAGTCTGACCATGCTAAGTCTCAGTGACGATGTGGGGAAGCTGTCCACGGGAGCATGAACTGGTGAACAGGACAATGCTCGGTGCAGTTGCAATGGCCGGAGGGGTGGTCCCTGTGGCCCAGGTTTCCAGTGCTGGGCACCCCTGTGCACAAGGAGTGTGTCCCTCCCGGGAGAAAGGAAAAGGATGGTGGCGTGTTCCCACAGTGGAGCAGTCTCCAGAGGGCCAAATGAAATGACCCAGGGCCAGGACCACACAAATCTCCACACCTGGGTGGGCAGTGGGGGGCAACTTCCCTAATAACTATGGGTGGGGTCTAGGCTCCTGATGCTTCCAGATGCGCTGACTTCACGGGGGAGGCCCCTGGGGAGGAGGTGGTGCACCTGTACTGTCTTATTTAGGGAAAAGCTGGGTGGTGGGTAACAAGCATTTGCTTTAGTGTTCTCTTCGTGTCTGAACTGACATTCGACACCGAAGGGCAGAGAGGGCCGTGCCCCCCAGGCTGTCTGGGGAGCCGCCTCGCCAGGACCGGCAGGCACTGTATTCAAGTGAAGTCACCTGACACAATAAGCACAAATCTGACTTCATTCTGGTGAAGGAATTCAGAGCATCCTGCAGAGCTGACGTGGAACATTCCAGAATGGCTGTTGAAAATGCTTCCGAGAAGCTGTTGTTTGAAGAGACGCAGCTCCTTGGGATGGGCTCTGGTGGGCAGAGGTGGGTGTGTTCATGAGGGAAAAGCTGCTGTCGTGGAGTCTTTGCTTTGTTGAAAACCTGAGCCCCGTTTACAGTCACCTCCCTGGTGTAGGATCTGGGTCCCCAGCACTGCCCGGGGTGGTTCACCTTCAGCCCTGGGCAGCGGGATGCAGACACCAAGACACTCATTTTTGTAATTTATAAGAATAGACATCAAAATGAACCACTTCCAAAGGTGATTTTTCAGTTTTCTCAAAAGAATCCAATCGGTTAGTTGATGTTTTTGGTAATTGTTTTAACTTGTCAGGAAGAAACTTAAAAAGGCCTTTCTGCTGGTCTGGGAGGGAGGTGCAGACCCTGGTGGATCCTCACGGCCCCATAGGTGGCCGGTTCTGGTTCCAAGTCCTCGACTTGAATGCCAGGCGGGGCGGGGTGGTGGGCAGAGGCCCACGGCCATTGTGGTTCACGGCCCCCCTCCCTGGTGGGTCCTTCAGTGAAAGCGAGACCCCGGGAGGAGCCCCTGAGCCCAGGTGGTGTCCCCCTGGGACAGGGCTGAGGAATAATGGCGGACGTCCAGTCAGCCTGGAAGGAGCTGCCGGGTCTCCTCACACGCGGTGGGGGTGGTGCAAGGGTGGAGTTGGGGAACCCTGTTTCTGGGTGGGGGGCTCGGTGGGGATGGGTCTTCGTGGGCAGACGTGCCTGCAGCTCTGGCTGGGTTGGGCGGAGCTGCCCATGGATGTCAGGCGGGAGATCCACACCGTGACCTTGATGCCCTCATGGCCCATCGAGGGAGCCTGAGCTTCTGGGGCCTCCAGCACCCAGATGACTGCAGCTTGGCGCCCTCAGGCCCATGGGCTGGTGGTGGGCGTCCATCTGTCAGTCACCCTCCCCCTCGCCACCTCATCCTCAGCCTTCAGCCCAGTGGGCAAGCGGGGCCCCCCCGCCTCCCCAGTGAGTGGTCACCCCATGTCCAGATGCAGATCTCAGGTGGACTGGGCAGAGGGGCCTCATCCACCATGGTCCAGGGCTCAGGAGGGGAGCAGGGACTCAGTCCTGCCCTCTCTCGGCCTCCACAGGGGATACCAGGCCCACCCCCCATTCCAGGCTCCCCTCGCCCCCGCCTTGAACTGGCCGGGGGGACTTTCCCTGAGGGCCAGGGCCGGGGCTGGACCAGCTGGCTCGGGCCCAGGACAGCCAAGACCACCTGGGGGTACTGACCCCTTCTCCTCGCTTTACTGCATGGACACGTTAAACATGACACAGTTAATGCGCACGGTTAGCCAAGTCTGATGTCCGTCTGACCCATGGGACCATCACCCCTGCCGCCTGGGACCCCTCTGCCCAACTCACAGGACCTGTCAAAGCTGCATTTAACTTTTCAGCGTGGGGAACGGGGACATGGGACGTGCCTCCCGGCTGCTGGGGCTGCCTTCCCTCCGCACAGACTGGGGACTCGCCTACCCAACCATCCTCAGGATGGCCGTGGTCTGGCCCTGACCAGCTGCACAGACACATCCTGGGGTCGGGGGGTCGTTGGCAAGGCTCCACCTCAGCATCGACGGGTCACCCGTTGTCTCATATTCTAGCTGCTTTTGTTTTGTTTTTGTATTTTTCTTATTGTGGTAAACATACATGACATAAAATTTACCATCCTAACTATTTTTATGTGCACAGTTCAGTGGCATTAAGCACATTTACACTGTTGTGCAACCATCACTGCCATCCATCTCCAGAACTTGTTCATCTTGTAAATCTGAAACTCTGTCCCCATTAAACCCTCCCTCCCTACCCCTCCCCCAGCCCCCGGTGCCCACCATCTACTTTCTGTTTGTATGGATCTGACTCCTCTACCGGCCTCATGTAAGTGGAATCCTATGGTATCTGTCCTTTTGCGTCTGGCTTATTTCACTCAGCACAATGTCCCCAAGGTTCTTCCGTGTTATAGTGTGTGTCAGAATCTCCTTCCTTTTTAAGGCTGAACAAATACCACATTGCGTGGACGGACCATATCTGTTCATCTACTCACTCGCCAACTGACACTTCCAAGTGTTGGATCCTGCTTCCTGCCGGCCGCAGCTCCAGTGAGCTCAGCCTCCAGGCCGCACGATTTGGGGAGAAGCCTCCTTTGGGAGGACGTCCATCAGAGTCCCCAGATGCCGTGGGTCAGGAGGGGCAGACGGGCTGGACGCCAGGGCTGGGATCGTGTGGGCAGATGGGCTCCCCACACGTCCCTTCTTGCGGCCGGTTACAGCGCCCCTGCCTCCCAGTCGTGAGGGGAGGAACCTTCGGGGCTGGCAGGCAGCTCTTGGCTCCAGATCTGCCTTTGGCTCCAGGGCTGGCCCCGAGCCACACCGCATTATCCCTCCTAAGTTGATGAAAAACACCACCACACGGCCTCCAGCCCATAAGCAAACTCTCCAGAACAAACACTGGCTGTCTCAGCACCCAGGGCCGCAGGGACTAGGAGAGGAGACGTTCTGCAAATCAGAACCCAAGGGAGCCGCCTATCCCGCAGGGGCCAACACCCACCCCCCGTGCAAGGGCAGGGGTTCTGGTTCTTTGGCCTGCAAGGTCCTGAAGCCCCTCGGGCTCGGAGCCTCACTGCTGTGGCTGTGCAGCCGCCAGTCAGAGGCATTCGTCAGGGGCGTTCGGGCTGGATAATCGTTATGTAGCTGTTAAGAACGTAAACGCTGAATACTACTTATCTAAAAATAGAACGACTGCACTGGGGGCACGAGGAAGGGGGTGCTTCAGAGGGTAAGGAAGTAGCTGAGGGTCACTTATCACCGTAGGAGATTGACAGGAAACACCTGTCAGTGAGCGTTTCTCAGATATAAATCCTAGAAGAATTAAAGTAAAAGGTGGCTGCTTCCTCCGGGGTGGGGGGGGAATGCTGTGCGGCCACCAAAGTCGGACTTTCCACTGAGCTCCCTCCGTTCCTCCTTCCCCTCATGGAGTCCCCGACGTGCTTCTGTCACCAGGAGGAGCTCGCGGTTTCAGTATCCTCACGGCGTCCTCCCTCCCTCGGCGTGATGCTGATGCCGGTGCCGGGTCAGCAGCTCCTTCCTTTCTACTGGTAAGCAGTGGGCGGTGACAGGGGAAACCAGAGCCACCATCAGGAAGTTTCTGCCCGGCGGCCCCACGCAGGCCTTGGTGAGTCGGGAACTTACAGATGGTCCTTAGGCTCACGTGGTTCCCCTACCATGAGGTGGCCTGGCCCCAGGCTCAGACCTTCCACTTCAGCTGCTCCTGGGCAGAGCACCATCTCTGACCGGCACGGGGATCCCCAGGAACCGCCTGGTGCCTGAGCGTGATCCCACACCAAGTTATGCCCCTCAACAGCCTTGTCCCAGGCAACATCTCTGCGTCACCTTCCTTTGCATCTTCTGCCAGGAGGATGCTGCAGATAACAGCACTTCATGCTCCAACAGGAGCTCTTAGGGAGGAAAGAGCCTCCTTGAGCTGGTGTCACGATCATGTGTGCTCAAGTGAGGGGAGCACCCAGCTCTCCACCACTGTGTCCACAATGAGGACTTGGTACCCAGCACGTTTCCCTTTTTGACTTGGCTGCCGGGAAACCCAGAGCTACGTTCTTGATCAACCAGCCCTGACGACTTAAAAATGATCTGCCTCTTTTTCCTATCTTGTGCATCTTCTTTTCTTGTATGTCTATTTCTCAGTGTATTTTTCAAGATGCCTCAAAGCTTAGAAACAGTGAAGCCTGCACTCTGACTGCTCGGTGGTCCGAAGATGACCTGCGGAGCTATGACGCCATTGCCGCGGCCTGTGGATGCTCCTCACAGACCTGCGCTGACTCGTGGTTCCCAGTGCCTTCCTGTTTATGATCCACCTGACGGACACCAGGAGGGTGGGGCTTCTGACTCTGTCTCCAAGGTCCACCCAGGCCTAAGAAGGCGCTAGTCCAGTCGCTCCAATCCAGAACTGGACATGTGTGTGTGATTAGGATTTCAGCTGCACCAGCAGGTGAGGGATGGGCTGAATGTCCCCCAGGGAGCACGCAGCATCACCCTTTTCACGGGGGGTTAGGGGGTGGTACTGATGAGACTTGAATGGGGGATGGGATGGCGAGATCTTCAGAGTCCAGGGGTCTGGATTATGGGTGAGAAGAGGGAAAGGCCCCAAGTGGTCAGTGAGGGACCTGCCCAGGCCCGTCTGGACATGTGGGTCCCTCCTGGCCTCGGTCGCCCCGACCGCAGGGCCCTACCCTGCTATTCAGGACGCATCCCTCGACGTGGGGGTTTCACGGTAACTGAAGCTGAAGTATCAGCAGACACCTGTGGGCACAAACCATGGCTGGGGATGCTGCTTGAGGCGATATCCCCGGGGCCACGCCGGGGAGGCCCAGCCAGGCGAGGAGTGGCCACAGGGAGGCCCGAGACCCTATTCGGGAATAAGGGTCTATGCACAGGCCTGGGGCCTAGAACTCACTATTCGCATTGTAACTACAATATGACCAGCTCACATCACGCAGTTTCACAGAGCTCTGGTTACCGGCTGCACCCCAACAACATGGCTCACAAATATGCACTTCGAGCAGGACCCGGCAGGCACGGCTCACCTCTGCTTCACTCGGTGTCACTGGGGCAGCCTAAAGGATGGGGCTGCAGCCATATGAAGACTCGCCGTTGCCTGAGCGCCCACACGCGGCCTCCCTCGTGGCCTCCCCCCTGTGGCCAGGGCTTCTGCACAACATGGTGGCCGAGTCCCAAGAGCGAGGGTTCTGAGAGCACGGTGGCAGCTGCCTCCTCCTCCTGCCCTCGCCATCCCGTGCTGGAAGCTGACCACGTCCAAGGGCGGAGCGTCAAGCGTTGGTGAACAGGTTTTAAAAACACCACGCACAGCCGGCACCCTGCTTGCTTCTCTACAGGCCTCCTGAAGGGCTTGCTGTGTGGAGGCGGCCCAGGCCCCAGCCCCCAGCTTCTCCTGCTCGACGAGGAGGCGTGGACCACCGCTCCCTCAATGCAGCCTCCGGGGCGCTCAGAGCCCTGTGACTTCCAGGAGGGTTGACGCACGCGCTCTTTCCGTTTTTGTGCAGAGAGCAAGTGTTTTGCTGGCTGGGATGGCTGTGGGAGGGCAGCCAACGTGGTCACTGCCAACCCCTGGAAGTGGTAGGCCTGCGGAGCAAGTGGTCAGTCAGTGCCAGCAGCCAGAAGGGCAGCATGAAGAGCTCGCCTGGATGCCATCTGGGGAGGCCATGGCTATGGACGGCCTCATGGCCCGACGCCCACTCTCACCACCTACAGGCAAAGGAGCACAAATCACACAGAAGAAGAGCCATGGCCAACACGGGCTGGTCTTTATTGAAAATACGGCCAGGTTTTCCCTGGAAGTGGGCAGCAAGTCTGTGGCAGGGCCTGAGGAAGGAGGCGAGAGATGGACAAGCCACAGCCTGGGCCTCTTGGCAAATACAGGGCCCAAATCCAGGGAGCCCCACACTCCAACACTGATGGACCACAGCTGGTAGGGAGGGCCGGCTCTAGCCGATCTCTGAGATACCCCGGGTACAAAAATAGACATTTCCCTCAATAAGCAACTTCCTTGGGGGCTGGTGGGCCATTGGAAGGCCAGGACCAGTGTCTCCAGGTTATTTCAAAGCAACCGCATTCTGCTGTAAAAGGATTAAAACTCATCATCTATAGATAGTTTCTGGCCCAGGGGGGTCAGGAGAGAGAGGCGGTCCTTCGGAGGGTCAGGTGCCGGGAGAAGCAAGACCTACCGCCGACCTGCCGATAACTCTGCTCACCCCATGTTGGGCCTGCACGGCCCCCGCTGCCGGGAGGAGGGCTCAGCTGCATCCTGAGAGGACCAGGATCACCTGAGCTGCAGGCAGTGGCCCCTGCCCACCGGCTGCCCTTAGGAGAGCAGCTGGAGCACCTGCCGGATGCGCTGGGTCTTCTCCAGCAGGACAGGGTCTGGGCCGCCAGCGCCCGCCTCATCCAGCTCCCGCATCAGGGCTTCAGCCTTCTGCACGGTCAGCTCACGGGCCTGGCCCTTGAGCCCCTCCAGGTAGGCCAGCAGGATGGAGAAGTGCTCAGCGGGAACCTGGATGAAAGAGGACAAGCGCTGTCAGGGGCCAAGCGGGTGGACACCGAGCAGTGGAGACACAAGGTTCACAGCGTGGGCTCCTGGCCCTGCCGCTGGCGCCTGGGGTTTCACCCCTGTGCCTGAAAGGGGACCGTCCAGCCCACAGTGTCCTCATGCCAGAGCCTGAGCTCAGGCGGCCAGGCAGCAGTGGGGACCAGACCGGCCTCTGGGCATGCCGTCTACAAAGGGCCCTCAGCCACACCGGCTCCCTCGGTCCCCTCGCTCCACGGTGACAGCACCGGGGAAGGCGGGAGAGCGAGGGCCGGCCTGGGGAGCAGTCCTCAGCTGGCCCTGTGCCTTTCCCTCCACAACTCTCAGGCTCCAGCTTGCACTAAAGAGGCCGACAGCCATCAGTCTTCAGACCCTCCTGAAATGCCACTAACTCCTCAGTAAGTAGATATACTTTTAAAGAGGTCAGTCTGCCAGGACAAAGAGAATGGAGGAACACGTTAACAGCGACAACACTTTGGGGGCCGGAGATGAATGATAACTGACTTACTTGGCAGATCTGAGGAAGATGACGCTTAAACTAAGAAAACCAAACTACACAGCAGATCGCCCCTGCCTGCCCCCAGCCTGCAGAACCGGCTGTGCGGTCACTTCCAGGAGAGTGAAGGTGGGGCTGAAGACAGAAGCGGCCGGAAGTCCACTTAAAAAGCAGTTAGTGGCTCACACATTTTGATTTCAAACCTACAACAAAGCTATAGCGATGAAGAGAGTGTGGTTCTGGCCTGAAGACAACAGATCAGGGAACAGAACTGAGGGTCCAAGAATAAACCCTCATGTCTGTGGTCAACTGATTTCCAACAAGGGAGCCAAGACCCTTCGCCTCAACAATGGTGCTGGGACAACTGGATGTCCACATGTGAAAGCATGGAGCTGGACCCCTGCCTCACACCATGTACAAAAGTTAACTCAAAACAGATCAAAGACCTGCAAGTAAGAGCTAAAACTATACAACTCTTAGAAGAAACACAGGAGAAAATCCTTATGACCTTGGATTACATGATTTCCTAGATAAGACACCAAAAACACAAGCAACAAAAGAAAAAACAGATAAATCAGGCTTCATCAAAATTGACACCTAGCCCTAGGACTGCCTCCCACCCCACCCCCGATGATGACTAGGTGGTCTCAGCCAGGAAGCAAAGGGTCTCTGGCTGGAGCAGCCATCCAGAGGTGCCCTTAGCCCCCTCCTCAACTCGCTGCTTTCCGCCATGTCCAGGAAAGTTGAAAGTGGCCTGACGTGTGGTCAGCCCAGCCATCACCTCCCAACACCTTGGCCAGGGGCACCTCCATCCCTGGGAGGGGAGGGGGTGGCTCCTGGAACACAGGCCTGGGCAGGGTGGTGGGGGCAACAAGGTCTCTGCACGCAGCTCCCCGCTGGCTCCCCTGTGCGTGACGCCTGCTCCAGAGCGTTCTTGGGGCCGTCCCCCTCCTGGGCTTGGGCTCCCCGGGACAGTCTGACGAGTTGCTGGGGGTGCCCTGAGCTGCCCGGAGTGGGGAGTTGACTCGGGGCTGTGAAGGACAGTGGGGCTGTGGGAAGGAAGGAGGTAGGCATCACACCCCAGTGTGGGGCTCTGTAGCTGGCCGCACTGTCGGCTCGTGATTCCTGCCACGTTGCTGGCACATCCTGGCCCAGCCTTTGCACCTGCTTGGAAGGCTGTCCTCCCCACCTGCCACACCTGTGGCCTGACTTGAGCGCTCGGCTCACAGGTGCCTCCTTCCTGGGGGGCCCTCCCCAATCACATGCACGCAGGGCACCCTTGACCTCAACCTCCCAGCCAGTGGAGCCATCACAATTGTAATGAAAATTATAGTCCTCAAAACAAACGATGAGAGTGATGGATTACAACCCACGGAGTAACACGCAAGTCCATGCTGACTCCCTGAGTCAGGAAGAACTCCACCACTCCACAGGAGGCACCAAAGCTCTCCCTACAATGAATGCACACGAGACGATGGTGGCAGTCACCACAGTGACAACCGACCCAGGCAGGACTCACGGACAGAGGCGAAGGCCAGTGGGCAAAAGTCTGAGGAGAAATCGGTATTTCCATCGTCTTAGAGTGGCTTCCTGAGGACACATACCAACTGCTACAGGAAACAATAACTTTACAGAGAAAAACCAGGCTGACACCAGCTGGATCACGTGAGCGACGCCAGCACCAAACCTTCACAGACCCGCTGCCAGGACGTGCTGGGAGACACCAACGGACCCCACGTGAATCTGGATGGGGACAGTCAAACCCAAGTCGCCACGTCTGCAGGACAACTGGCCTCTCCAAGCACGTCAAGGTCATGAAGGTCAGGTAAGATGAGGGAAGTTCTAAACTGCAGGAGACTGCAGGGATCAACAAGCAAACGACTGGGATCCTAGACTGAGTGCCTCGCACGAGGACGTCACTGAGAACTGGGGAGGGATGGCGGCCACGTGATGTGGAGCCCCTGACTCTGAGACTGGGTTGTGGCCACAAGGGAGGACGTCCTTACCTGTAGAAATGCACGCTGGAGTGATTTGGAGGTGACGTGACATCTCCTAAGCTCAGCCCCACACCCCATACCCTACCAGGAGCAAGAGGGCGCCCCCTGGTGCGAAAGGGCAGGCCAACGGCCCAGGACCCAGAGCCTGGAGGCCCGATGGCCCAAGCGTGGCCGCTGGACAAACCCCAGAGGGGCCCCCAGGGCAGGCCGAAAGGAGCCCTTACTCCCTGACCCCAAGCAAATCCCTCCCCGAGACCGGGTTTCATTCTGTAAAATAAAGGATTGGACTGGGTGACCCCAAGGGGGTCCCCCCACAGGCTCTCCAGCCTCTTTCATAAGCTGGAACAGGCCTCAAGAAGAATGGCCTCAGGAAGGAGCCTCATGGCCAGGCATGGCTGCTGGGTGCCGAGTGCACGAGAGGCTTGGAGACCTCAGCCCAGTGTGGCCTGAGCACGCCTGTCAGCGGGTTATTCCCTCCTGGTCCCTGGGAGGGCCCCCCTTCCCCCACCCCAGCGTGCATAGACCTCGCTGCCCCCCCCACCCTCCCGCCTGGCATGCACAGACCTTGTCGCCATCGTACATGTGCAGCAGGAGCCAGGTCTGCCTCGTCTTCTGAAATCTCCAGTTCTCGTGCTTTTGGGCCCAACTGGGAAAGCAAGGACGTGACAGCTCAGGAGCAGGACAGGAGGAGCTGGAAGGGTCTGTCTGCACTGACTAGCCTGGGTGGCCTCTTCTTGGGGGGGGGCTGTCCAGGCCTATGGGTGTCTGCAGGGGTTCTGGGGAGGACCCCACCCAGCCCGAGGGTGGCAGACACGAGCAGAGGAGGCTCAGACGCCTCACCTCTACCCACCCGCTGTGGGGCTCCTGGCCAACTCAGGCCTGCCTCCACATCTGCAACAGGACATAAGTCCAGATGGCGCGGGGCCAGTGCTTTTCAGCTTTACAATTCCAGGATTTTAGGACTCCATCATGAACATCCTGAATTTTGTGAATTCAGTCATTCTTCCAGAAGCGTTGATTGCACACTACAGCAGAGACTGTCCACCCGCTGGAGTGAGGGCAGCCTTTAGACCATGAGCGTGGATCGAGGACAAGGCAGGATAAGCCAGGAGGAGCTGGGAACTCCGCTCCTGCCATCCAGGGAGCCTTGGCTGGGCCTCTGCCACCAGGTGTGGGCCTCAGCCCTGGGCTCATCTCCTGGCCCTTTGCATCTGCTACTCCTGTGATCTCCAGAGTGCTTTCTCACTGACAAGCCCTTGTTACAGTTAATCATTCTTTATAATAAACTTTCCCCATTCAAACTACCACGGTGCTCATCCCCTAATTGCACCCTGGCCAATCCACCTGCCCTAGAAGATGGCACATGGCCTCACTCCCCCCAGGGTCTAGGGGGTTCCTCCTGAGCAGGGTGTGGGAGGGGCTGCGTGGGCACCGGGCTCCACTGGCATGGTTCCCATCTCTGCTGCATCGACAGCATGGACAGGCCACGTGCCCGAAGCAATGCCTCCTACCTGACCCCCTCCAGGCTGGGTCAGGCTTAACTACCTATGTGGTCAAAGGAGCCCCCAGAAGCAGCTCGGGGTGTCTGTGGACAGATAAGACCAGGGAGCCGTGGGCTGGCTTCAGATGTGCTGATGGGACACAGGATGCCAGGGGCTGGGGCCTGGGGTGTGGATCCCATGGAAATCCATGACAGGCAGAGAGGTCCGCTCCCTGTCCCAGGTCCTATTCCAATGTCCCCACACTGAAGCGTTCCTGAGTACCCCCTGTCTGCTGGGCAGCGGCAGAGAGGAGGCCCTCACACTCAAGGATGACAAGAACAATGACTGAGAGTGACAGCAGGTGACGTCAGGCACAGAGAGGACAGACTCTGCTGGGCCCCCAGCTCCATCCTGGAAATGCCTCCCTTAGAGGCAGGACCCCACGGGGATAGAGGACCTGTGTGTTTTTCCACAGTGAGCAGAGAAAGGGAGAGATCTGAGGTCGGCAGATGGGAAGTGGGGACCCGGGGCCAGTGTGGGCTCCCCGGTGGTGAGGGCTGAGCCCGACCCTCTTGAGGGGGTGCTGAGGTGTGAGTGGCTCTCAGCCCATGAGGTCACGGATGAAGGATGTTTCAGTGCCCCAGACTGGGGGCAAGAGGCAGTACAGTTGCTGCCTGGGTCCCAAGCCCATGGCCCCCCAGGGCTGCAGCAGGCCAAGGAAGGGTCGACAGGTGTGATGGTGGCTCTGAGTCCCAAGGGCAGGCCCAGGCACACGGCTCAGGGGCTCTAGTCCCACAGGGAGCATGGGGTCAAGGCCCCGTCTGAGTCCCTGAGCTGGTGGACCTGAGTGTCCTTCCAGGCCCCTCCCCAACACCACTGTCTTCCCTCGAATGCCCCCCAGCCCATACACATGTGACAACTTCTGCTTTCAGATTTGTACCGAGAACAGGGCCTGGAGGTGCCAACATGGCCCGACACACTGAAAGCAGAGCTCTCTACTTGTTCCCTCTGGGGATCAGAGAAATCGAGGACGGAGAAGATAAAGGAAGGTCAGTCCTGGTGCCTGGACAGGGACTGAGGGGTAATTAGGGCCCTCAGGCTGTGATGAGGTAGGGCAGTCTCCTCCTTCTGCAGGCAGAACCCAGCTGGCCGGGGCTCCACATACTATGGCCACCCCCCTCTCATGCAGCCTCACCCACTCATTTCATTCCCTTCATTCTGCCTGAAAGCTGATCTGACACAGAAAAAAGCTGGCCCCCTCCCGAGTGCTGGGATCTGCTCACAGCCTGGCCTCTGAGAGACTCAGCCCTGGGCCCAGGCACAACTCGCAGGGAGGATGCTCTGAAGCCCCCACTCTCAGGCACCTGGAGGTGGTCCTCGCCCACCTGTGAAAGGAGCGAGCTGCTCTGTGGACATGCGTGGGTGGCTTCACACCCCACCTGGGCTCCATCTGGCCCCAACTGGCAAACTGTGCCTCTGTAGGGCAAGGAAGGATGCCACTGAATTTCCTTGTGAGGAAAGGGAGTAACTTAATTGAAAACATATTTTCCATAAAGAAATTGGGAGATTTTAGTGAGAAATACCGACCCCCTTATTCATGCAGATTCCTAAGTCATGTTCCCTCATAGGAGAGACAGTGCAGCTTGGAGGGCCACCCTATTCCAGGAAGAGCAGCCGCTCCCAGGCTGGAGCACGCGGTGATCAGGCAGCCAGCTGGGGCTGGACGACACTGAGGCCGGGGCCAGCTGGGATTTGCCCAGATTTCGTGGCTGCACGGGAGGAGTCACAATCGGCGGGTGGTCAGCCCCACCCCACCGGACGTGGGGGTCCCCTGGGCACCTGTTCCAGGTTACAGTCTGTATTGGGGATGGGGCTGTGGGGCTGGGCCCTCAGCGCCCGGGACAGGACACCTCTGTCACAGTGGAAGGAGAGAGCACAGGGCGCGGGCACCTCCTAGTCCCTGTCTGTTCAGTGGGGCAGGAACACCTTCCTCACCAGGGTCCTGTTGGAAATGAGAGCAGTGCCCACAAATGGCCATAAACTTAGGGTGTCCTGTACAAGGAGAGGGAATGGCCTGCTGGCAGGCCGCTCTCAGGAGCTCCGACCCTCTGCGGTGATGGTCCCCACCGTGACAAGCATGGTGGTTGCGGCTAACATGGTGGGCAGCTCGCTTGCTGAGAGTGTTTCTTGCTTCCTCACCAGCCGGTATGAGGAGGTTCGACTCTCAGACTGTCTACTGGGGAAACGGGGCCCCAGCCACCCTGGGTGGAGCCACGCTCCCTCCCCATGGTCACCCTGCGGGCTCTGAGGGCGGGATGGGCGGCAGCCCGGGTGGGGCTCTGTGAGCAGCTGCCCAGGGGAGGTTTCTGCTGACAGCAGCTGCAGGTCACGTAGATTCCTGACGAGATGAATCTATGTGGCGGGTGGGGGGCCAGATTGGAGGGCTCCACCGGAAAAGGAGAGAATGGAGCCGGACCCAGGCTTTCTTCTCGCACCCAGCACAGGGCCACAGCTCACCCACAGGCCCAGGTGTCAGGGATGCAATGCTCCCAAGAGTCTCAAAGGGCCTCTCCCAGCATTTATCACCTGGGCGTGAAGAACCAGACTCCTAACCCCTGGTTTTAAAAAAGGACCGTTTCCTGAACCCCCTCCAAAAACACCAGGGAGGGTGGGCCTCTGGTGCTGAGACCCCACTGAGAGCCAGCTCAAAGCCATGTGTCTCAAATGTCTGTAACTTCACAGAAACTGCCGACTAGGGGGTGAGTTGCACCCAAAAACCAGATGACAAGGAGGCTGGCTTGGTCAGCGGCCCATTGGCAGTGCATCGCCCTCCTGCCTGGACGGCGCCCTGCCCTTCTCGGGGCCTGCGCCCGCACCTCCCCCCCGTGCAGCACACGGAGCTGGCCATGGAGAGCGGGCAGCCCTCACCCGGGAGGGCCACGCTCACAGGCACTCGGGCCAGGGAGGCCTAGAAGTGTCTCCTGAACCCCACTGAGGGGCTATGGGCCTCTCAGGTTGGGGCTCAGGAGGGGGGACACTGGCTGCTTCCTCCCCTGGGACCCCCATCCTGGTATGTGACATCTCACAGGTGCCCAGTGGTGAAGGGCTGTTTTATTTCTGACAGAAGGGCAGGGCAATAGTCATCATCATCCCCATTCCATGTGCATGCACCAGCCCAGCTCCCCCGTCACGGGACTCATAGCTGCCAGGTAGCAGTGAGTGCCAGGCAATCCCGGGAGTCCACGTGGGGCGGGAGGTTGGGGAGCAGGAGCGCGGCTGAGCTGTTGGCCCCTCGAGGGCCATAGGGCAGACTCCCTACCACACCATGGACGGCATCCCTGCAGGGCCCCCTGAGAGACGGGGTCCCCACTGAGTCCTCTGAAGGAGCCCTGGGCTGGCCTCGCAGTGACAGGAGAAGAGTTTGCAGTTGCCGGGGTGAAGCCCAGGGCACTGAGCGCTCCACACCACGGAGCAGACCTGGTCACTTGGGGTGGGCAGGGCCCTGCTCCTCTCCTCTCCCCTCCCATTTGTCCGCTCTTTTGAGACTGGGCCCCTGGCCCTCCCTTTCGCCTTCTGGACAGGGTCTACACTGAGTGGCCACTGGCACCTGCAGCCTCCTGGCCCGTCCTGACTCCCCGCCCACCCCAGGCTAACTCCGTCCACATCCTGCTGGGCAGCCTGAGGTCCACTCCTGTGGCTGCAGCCTGCCTGGTTTGTCCACCTGCTCCTCTGTCCAGGCCCAGCCCTGGCTCCTTCTGTCTACAGGGACTGACCTCCAGCTGTGATCTCTGTGATTTCGCGTGCAGAGGACCGAGGGCCCGAGCCTGGAGGAGGGCGGCTCTAGCCTGCACAGGAAGCAGCATCCCCTGGGTGTGCACACTCAGGGGAACACACATCAGCTCTCAGAGCGACTCTGGGTGAGGTGTCAGTCCCCATGTCAGAGGAGGAAGCCAGGGACACAGAAGGACTAGCTCAAGGATCCACGACGACAAGTGACAGGCCTCCTGTCCTCAAGGCTGGTGCCCGTTCTAGCCAAGGTCCCACCCCCAGGCCCTGGGGCAGCGCTCCACGGGGAGCCACCGTAGCTCCCATCTCGTGGCAGGGACTCGGCATGGGCTTGTGTCACCGAGTGGCACCCACTGAGCCCTGGGAGCCTCAGGCCTGCACCCCAGCCCCACCTCCTTTCCTGCCAGCAGAGGGAGCGGTAGGCACCTGCCCTCCCATCCAGGGTGGGACACACCCACAGCACCCGTGCCCCCTGGCCAACATCACAGGGACCTCTGGCCACCAGCCTGAGGGACAGTTTTCAGTCCTCACCTCAGAGGACTTGGCTGCACTGAGACTTCTGATACACAGCCCCACCCCGCCCCTGTCACTCTATAGTCATTAGCAATCAGGGAAATGTGAGCCAGAACAACGAGAAATGCTCAGACATTGGTAACTACGCCATGTGGCTGAGAGTGGGTGTTCTCGAGGGTTGTTGGTGTGGCCTCCGCAAGGTGGCCCTCGAGACGCAGAACGCCAGGTCTGGGCATCTGCCTGAGAAACACGTTGTCCAGGGAGACGCACTCTGCATGCTCTGAGGCAGCATGTCTCCCGCTGTCCCCTGTCTTCCTGCTCTCGGTTGGTGGCATCACCACCTATCTGTCACTGGAACTGAAAGCCATGGCCACCTGACTCCCCTCCTCTTCCTAACCCCCACATCCAACCATCCAACCGAGGCCTGTGGATTCTGTGTGTGTGTGTGTGTAGTAAAATACACATAATATGAATGTGCCATCTTAACCACTTGTCAGTGTGCAGTTCAGGGGCATTAAGCACATTCACACTGTTGTGCAGCCATCACCACCATCCACCTCCAGACATTTCATTTTCCCAAAGAAACTCTGTCCTCATTAAACACTAACTCCCCAGCCCCCTCCTCCAGGCCCTGGTATCCATCCTCCTACTTTCTGTCTCTACGAATTTGACTCCTCTAGGGACCTCACGTAGGTAGAATTATACAGTATTTGTCTTTTTGTGACTGCCTTATTTCACTCAGCACAATGTCCTCAAGATTCATCTGTATGGTAGCAGGTGTCAGAATTTCCTTCCTTTTTAGGGCTGAATGATATTCCATTGTATGGATGGACCACATTGTGTTTATCCATTCACCCGCTGATGGACACTGGGGTTGCTTCCGCCTTTTGGTTATTGTGAGTAATGCTGCCGTGAACACGGTGTGCAAGCGTCTGCTGTCCTGTGGGTTTCTGTCTCCTAAATATTTCCCAAATCTGCCCCCTCCTCTCCATCTTTATTGGGCCCACTCTGGGTTCAGGTCCTTGTGGTTTCTTCCCCGCATTTTCCAATACCCCCCTCCAGTCTTGGAGCTGCAGCCAGGCGGGGGCTGCGGAGGTCCTCGCCCATCTTGGGCCCCTGCTCTGGACCAACCGGACTGGGGCCTGACCCCGAGACCCAGGGCTCAGGCCCTGGTGGTATAGCCAGTCAGCGCCCACTGCTGAATCTGCTAAGTCCAAATTTCCAGGTCCCGGGCAGGAGTGCAGGGCAGTGGGGTCAGTGTGTTTTTTGTGAGCTACACTTATAATAATGAAGAAACTGGGCAGGCAATCAGGTGACCAGAGATGGGAGTCCTCTCCATCTCAGGCTTCTGTCCCCATGTGGGCACACACACACAACACAGCAAGCCAGGCGCCTGCGACCTGCCCACACACAAGCACTCTCCAGACACAGCAGTTCATCGTCCGGCCAGAGTCTACCGCTAGTGGCTGCAGCCACAGCAGCACCACAGAACAATCATCTACCCTCCACGACCTACAAGCGGCTTGGGGGAGCGGGGAAAGGTCAAGGTCAGAGCAGGTCTCGGCCAGGAGGAGGCAGCAGTCGGGTTCCAGGCTCAGATCCCTGCACAGGACAGAGGACCCAGGACACCCTCTGCTGGGCAGCAGGAATAGGCAGGTGCAGAGCTGACCCAGACTGGCTCTTCTGGTCAGGACTCACCCACGAGGATCTCATGGGGCCGCATGGGGGCCAACTCCTTCACGTCCAGTGTGGTATGACTTCCCGGAAAGTCTGCAGCCTCTGAGGGTAGCACGGTGAGGGGTCCACCGGGACGTGTCCTGGGATGGAAGGTCTTGGCAGGCCCTGAGCTCCCTGCACGCAGCACCGCTATTCTGGGCCCACCTTATAGGAGGGACACTGGGCATGGATGGTAACTTGGACAGTATCTACCTCTGGACGGGCCAATCTCCCAGCTGACTCAAAAGGAATCACCCTACTTATGAGATGTGCCCATCTCCCTCATCGCCGACGGCCCTTGATGGCCCCACTAGCCGATAACCACAGGAGAGGCCTCCACCCCATCAGGAGCAAGGGCCCTCAGTACAGGCTCCTCAGGTATCTGGCTTCATGACCCATGGACTCCCTCGAGATTAAGCAAAGACAAGATGTGACGTGACCGGCCATGGAGAAGCCAGGAAAGGAGGAAGGAGGCCTGCCCTCTGGACACATAAGACCCCTCGTGCTGAGACCCCTCGGGTAGGGACATGTCTTCGCACTGATCAGGGCTGGAGGGTCTCTCTACCCCCATCATCTTCAGTTCTGGGCTTTGCTTCAGGAACAAAACTAGCACTTTAGAGAAAATGCCCCACAACCCCCAGCTGCCTCTGCCTGGAGGTGATTTTTCTGGGGTCGGGAGGTGTGGAGGGCTCTGTACAAGCAAAGGGGTCCTCTCCTGACCTTGGAGACACGCACCCTCGGAACCTGAGCGCTTCCCGCAACCTTCCTGGTGGCAGCAGGAGTCGGACGCGAGAGGATGGAGTCACTGACCAAAACGGCTGCTGAGGACACCACAGGGCCGGGCACGTGTGCCTCAAGCTCCCTCCATGGAGGCCTCTGGACATCTGTGTGACCTCTGCCCATGAACGTTCCTGAGAGACCAGCCAGCAACGACACTGCCTGTTTCCTGCAGGCTCCTGCCAGGACGCGGCACAAAGCTTTCTGTTGGGTGAGGACAATTCACGACCCTGAAAACCCACAGCTGGCAGGTAGTCTGCTTCTGAAGTGGGGAAGGCCCCTGGTCGAATGGGCTGTGCTAGCCACCCCCTGGAAGGCAGCTCTCCGTCCCTGTTTGCCCCCCTCAAGCCTCGATGGCCCAAGCTCCCAGGGCAGCCTTCAAGGGCAGCAAAGGGCTCCACCCAGAGGTGGGAAGGTCCCAACCCCGGTGAGGGTGTCTGTGGGGTGTCAGAGCAGGCCGGACCCTCCCTACGGGACGCCAGTTCCAGGACAGCTCCACTAACTGCCCAGTAGCCCAGAGAGCTGGGAAGACCCGGAGAGTCCACGCTGCACAGAACCACGAGTTGTTAAGGCTGACAGTCTGTGGACGGGGACCGACCCCAGGCCAGGCTGCCCATCCCTCAACTGACAGCTGCTCAGCGTGAAGGTGGAGCAGGAAGCAGACAGAACACAGACAGCTCAGCTGTAGTTTCCTTCCCAGCAGGCAGGCAGGCTTCCAGAGGAAACCATTCCTGCCCCAGTGCAGGCACCCTGGAAAAGAGCAGGCTTCTAGCTCACCGCTGACGAGCGTGTGGAGTTACAGCCACTGCCCAGCTGTCCCCTCAGAGCATCCTCCTCCCACTGCAGGGGCAGCGCCCTGAGTACGTCACACACACCTGGTGACCCCTCCAGGGAGGGGCCAAGAGGGGCGGCTCAGCTGCCTACTGGGTTACCCAAATTTGCAGTTAATTTGCAGTTAATCCACTGCACAGAATGTGAATCAAAACCAATGAGATACCACCCCACACCCACCAGGATGGTCGTCATCAAAAAGTCAGATAATAACAAGTGCTGACAAAGATGTGGAGAAATTAAAACCATCTGCTGGTGGGAATGGAAGATGGTGCAGCTGCTTGGGAAAGTCTGTGCCTCCAACATTTAAACACAGAGTTACCACAGAACCCAGCAGTCCCACTCCCACGTATATGCCCACAAGAAAGGAAAACACATCCAAGCAAAAGCCTGCAGACCCACGTTCACAGCCGCATTACTCACAACAGCCAAAAGGTGCAAACAACCCAGGTGTCCATCAGTGGATGAACGGATAAACACAACATGGTGTACACACACAGTGGAATATGATTTAGCCATAAAAAGGCATGAAATTCTGACACCTGCTACAATGTGGATGAACCTTGAAAACATTGCACTAAATAAAAGAAACAGGTCACAAAAGGCCATAAACGATTCCATTTATGTGAAACGTCCAGAACAGGTAATCCATAGATAGGAGGTAGATTTGCGGATGCCAGGGTATCGGGAGGCGAGATCTAGGGGTGCAGGCTTTCTTTCTGGGTGTTTTGGAAAGTGTTCTAAAGTTGACCATGGTGATGGTTTCACAACTCTGTGAACACACCACAAACCGCTGAATGGTACACTTCAAATGGGTGAAACGTATGGTGTGTGAATTATATCTCAATAAAGCTGCTCCCCAAAAAGAACAAAAACAGTGAGGCAGTGTGTCCGTGGTGGACAGTCCCAGGGGAGCTGACCCCAATCTGCTTTGCTAACTCCACCATTTCAGCACAGTGAGTGCGGCCGGGAAAGCATGAACCTATTTGTGGCTGGAGGAATCCAGGAGGCCCTCCTGGAATACAGAACTCTGCTTCCCTAGAATCTTCTCTGCAACAGAAACCAGAACCTCCACAGCTGCCCAACTCTGCCAGGGACTTCTAGAAATTCTTGTACAAAGTCACTAGCTGCGGGTTTGCAAACACAGGCCAGCCTCTGCCAGGTCTGGGCGGTCCCCAGGTGCACCTTAGGAGCCCGAGTTCTGGGGAGAGGGTTATAGTCACCTATTGACTCCAAGGGCTCCTGGAGCCGCGCAGTCCTGGGCACTCGACGCGCAGGCTGAACCAGGCCCCGTGGCTCCAGTGACAGTGACGGCTCCAGGGACAGCCGCTTCCCTCTGGCCTTTGCAGTAGACTCTTGAGGAGCTGCCCTGCAGTTCTGTCCTCCCCTCCCTGCCCTCCCCAGACACAGCTGTGCTGGTCAGTGTCTGAAGCCCCCATTAGCAGCGTTCATGATGTCTGTGGTGTAAACTCCACCACGGCAGATCTTGAGCCACCTGGAGACCACGGGAGGTGATGCTGGGAAGCGATGGGTTGCTGCATGGCCAGTGGTCCCAGGAAAGCCAGATCCAATCCAGGTCACCTGAGTCCACAGCCAGTGTCCCTCCCAGGGCACCAGAGACCCTTGAGGGGCAGCCCGGCCAGTCCCCCCAGCTGCCTCTTACCCACAGAGGTAGTCCAGGGCCAGCTCGGCACCCGAGCGCTTGGCCGGCACGTTCTGGGCCGCAGTAGTGCCTGCCTCCCGCTGCCGCTTCCTTTCCTCTTTCTTCCGCTCCTTCTTCAGCTTCCTCTCGAGGACCCTCTTCTCCTCTGGGGACAGTTCGGGGTCCGTCTCCTGCAGGGCCCTGCATGCCGCTCCTCCCTGAAAGTCAAGGGAAACCCGCCTGTCAGGGGGTTCAGGACGTGGGTGCACTAGGCGGGCCACACTGCTCCTGCTGCCTCGGGAGCTCTGACACCCCCAGTGGGTGGGCTCCAGCCTAGAGCCCCACGGTTCTCCACCTACATGCTGGGCTCCCCAGACCCACCCTCACCCCCAGGACCCGGGGACAGTGTTTCCTCTAGTAAATGAGGAAGAGGCTACACAGACTCCCGCGTTCCAGGGGACCCAGTGCCCGATGAGAGGTCCTGTGGGGAAGGGCCAGGTGTGACTGCCCCCCCAGCATGTGTTCAAGTTGACTGATCGCAGACCCCTTTCCCAACTCTGCACCTGCGCTCACGGGTGGCAGACCCCCAGTTCTGGGCCTGGGGGGAAGCCCCTATGCTCCAGGCTCTGCAGAGGCCCTGGCTGTCCCCTTGGCCTATGCAGGGTATGGAAGGCCTGGGCTGGGAGCAGACTGGCTGGTGGGGGTTCAGTCTTCCTTCAACAAGTATTTACTGAGCCCCTTCTGCACACGCCAGCCCCCTATTGGCCAGCACTCCTGAGGATGGCAGGACAGCCTCCCCTGGGGCTGAGCGGTGGGGGCAGTGAAGGACACACCAGTGGCCGCTCTTTGATGGGGCAGTGGCCTCCTGATGCAATCTTTCCCCGCTCCCTCCCGCCAAGGAAGCACAGCCGCCCTCCTCCTCCTCCCCAACTAACAAACTGGCGGGAGAGGGTGTGGGTGACTCCAGCAGCCATCCACACACTTGTCTTCCTGGAAAACCCAGAACACGAGTGTGTTTACTCTGATTCAGCACCAGGGACCTGGCCACCGACCCAAGTGCTTCCAGGAAGGCAAGCACTTGCCACCCAGCCGTGCACTCCAGCGTCCCAGAGGCCCCGCACCCTGAAAGCCAGAGGGGGCTCCATGCATCCCCGTCCTTCCTCTGCAACTCCCCCACATGCCCCAACAGGCCCCCTGGTATAATGCCAATCCCTTGACAACCTTGTGTTCCCACTCAACACCTGCTCCTTCTGGAATCTTCCAAAACAAAAGAGCAGCTCTCTTCAGCTCCTCCCTCTTCCTCCTTTAAAGCCAGCTGGGATTCACCAGCAGTGGAGCCTGGGACTGCACTGGGTAACTCCTGGCAGCCTGCCATGAGACACACACAGGGACCCCAGCTCCTATTGGGGGGCTCAGACTACAGGCACAGGAGGTGCTTCCAGACAGGGCCTCTGGACCCTCCTTTCCCAGGGAGAGGCAGCAACCCACTGGTGTGCGCCCTGCAGCAGACCCAGCGCTGGGATGGCAGCAAGGCCCGCAGCTTCCCGGTGGGAGGGGCTGCCAGCCCAGAAGAGCCCACAGGCCTGATAGACCAGAGGACGGGGCAGCAGGGGCTACAAACCCACCTGGCCTCCTGAGGGCCACTCGTGTTTAAAGTGGGGTGTGCTGAGGCGCTGGAGAGAGGAGTCTGATAAGCACGCTACAGACACCCACGGCTCAGACTGTCTCTGCACCAACTTCCTAGGCCCATGGCTGGCTGGCAGGCAGGCACCATGGAAAATCTGGCACCGACAGAAGCAGGCAAACAACCCTCCCGGTGCAGGCCAGCCTCTGCCCTTCTGCAGCCACGCAGGCCGTATCACATCGGCTGCCTGGGCTCAAGTTCTGGTGAAAGGTCAGGGCTGCCGCAGCAGTGGACCTGGGATCTGTCAACACTGACCCCCGAGGCAGGCCAGCAGGTGGGGAGGTCTGGGAAGGGACAGGGAGGGGTGGGAAGCACCTGCCCTCACAATGGGGGCATCTCCATGGCTCCACCTGTCACCAGGACACGGCAGTACCCTCCAAACCCAAGGCCAGAGGGGCCTGGTCATGCGAGAGGGGAGCCCCGTTCTGCTCCCTGAGGACTCCTGGGGTGCCCTGCATGCCCAGCGACTGTCCATGAGGTGGACACGGTCCCCTGCTGGGCACAGTCCCCATGGAGGGCACAGGAAGGAGGCGAGAAGGAAGAGGGCACCTCCAGGGCTACATGGCTGGCAGCAGACACTTGAACTCGCTGTTGCCTAGCGTGGACCTGGGCGGACGGGGACGGGAGACCCAGGCCGTCACACATGGGGAGGATCCATCTGCAGGTTCCAACTGTTTCTCCCAGGGCTTCCGGAACGTCCAGCATTAAGAGCCTGGACCAGGTGATCCCCCATTGCTGCAACCTCAGGTGCTCTGGGGTGACGCTCTGTGAGGGCATCAGGCTGGAGGGGGCGCCATCTCAGCGGCAGTAGAGCCAGAGAAGGACCGGGGAGGTGGTGGGATAGGAGACAGCAAGCAGGGGCAGGATGGTCCCAGGGACCATGCAGCACATCGAGGTGGGGACCGTGGGGCCATGGCATCTCTAAGACCGTCCTGCCTCCTCTGCCTGTGCAGTCGGAGGCCAGTGGGAACAAATAGGGAAGCAAAGCCCTTCGTACAACACAGCAGCTGCCAGGTGCCGTCCAGGGAAACCACTGTCCCTGGAGGTGTGCGGCTTGTACAATTTTCCTTCTGACAGAGAACCACCGATCTGATAACCCTCCAAAGGATGAGGTTTTAATTAGCAAACAGCAGTTTTAACATACTTGCCACTGTCACAGATACCTGCCAAAGTTATTTCATTTAGAAGCTGTCCAAGGACTTGTGAACACCAAACACCACAACAATTCTTAAAAGGAAAGCAGGAGTCTGCAAGAGAAGCCTGTTGGGGTGCCTTCTGGGGACTTTAGGGGAAGGCGGCCACAAGAAAGCCATATGGGGCAGGCCGGGCTGGATCACAGCTGCCCCAGAGTGCCCTGGCCCCAGGACTCACCGCAGTGTTCTCCCCGTCCACCCCGAGAAGCCAGGCCCATCCTCCAGGGGAGATCTGGGGTGTGTAGGGGGCACTGCTTTCCAAAACACAGACTCAGGCACGTGAAAAGAGCTGCTACCACCCATGTCTGCTACCTATTTGCTTACTGGAATGTGTGAGGTTTACAGCTCTGGGCCTCCAACCGAAATTCTTAAAGCTTTAAGAAATGTAATTACCATATTGCAACACCACTACAGTCTCCAGCATTCTAGATTGAACAAAATACAGAATCCCGTATTAAGTGAAGTAAAAATTAAAGTCTCAGCAACGTATTCTCTTCTACAGTTGGACATCTCCAAGGTTACATCTCAAAGGGCACAAAAACGATTCGAGGGGCATGGAAAACTTCAGGCAGGACCCATCCAAACCAACGGACTGCAGCTGCCCTCCTGGGTGTGGTCAGACGGACCTTGAATCTTGTCTCCATGTTTCAACATGATGTTTTCACGAACTAGATTAAGCAATGTGCACTTATGTGATAGAAATGCATTTAAAAATTAAATCCTTACCAGCTTCTAGGGCAATGACAACTCTGATTACATTTGGTAAATGCCTTGAAAATAAACAACAAACCCACAACCCTGATGCCTGGGCGGTGGCGGAGGGGGGAGGTCCATTGGCCCAACGAGACATGGAGACACTTCTCACAGAAAGGTTGACGTTGTTAGAGAAAATGGAACCGCGTGAAATAAACCATCGTTTCCTTCGCCCGGATAAATCCTGACAGGCGACACCGAGGAGAAATTACATTAATGTGATTTGGAAAGGTTTCCGTAACTCAGGCAGAAAAACCTCCAACAGGAGCTGCATGAGGCCGATTCAAACGCCAACAGGCTCGGCATTCTTCAGACCCAGGAAAGGGGCTCCTGGATGCCCCGCGAGGCCCCACGCGCTCCTGGGCACTGGCTCTCCTGCAGACCCCAAGAAGGACCATATTCACAGACCACACTCCAATCCAAAGAACCAGCAGAAGTGAAAACCCAGTCATTCCCCAGTGAGATGACACCAGGGACCAGAGGGGGTTATTGCAAATCCAGCCAACGGAAACAGGGGGAGAAGCATCCCAGGAGGTTCCCTCCCTCTGGCGAACACCAGACCCCGTGGAGTGAGGCTCACGTTAACTGCCGGTACTGGGTCCACAGATGGCACCTCAATCTCCCTTTGGGCTGGTTTTTCCCTCAGTGAGAAGTGACAGTGAATGCAGACGTGCAGATAAAATCGAACACCTGGAAGGACTGTGCACATTCTCAGCCCGTTTTTATGAGGGAACCTGCTGAAATCTCTGGGCAGGCGGTCAGGCCAAGGCTGTGAGTGCCAGGCCTGTGGGGGTGGGGGGAAGGAGCCTTGTCCATCCCTCCAGGGCATGCTGAGGCCCGCCCTACAGTGCCCGAGGGCCCAGCTGCCCAGGCAGTGAGGAGCTGGTCAGTGCACCCCAGATGGCTCACTCTTCCCACTCCCCTCCTGGTCCCGGGCCACTTCCCCAAATCAACTTCCTGCCCACAATCTCTGGACCCCCACTCCGCTTTCTGGGGGACCAGCGGGGAAGAGCGGCTGCCCGTCTGCTTCTCTGTCCCACGCCCTGGGATCAAGGCCACACTGAGGCTTCAGGGCAGGCTGGGTGCTGCTCTCATCCCCATCCTGGCTCTCAGATCCCACCTCCTGCCCAGCCTGGCCCCTCCCTGTCCACCCGCCCACCCCTCTATCCCCTCCACCCAGTCCCCAGTGCAGCAGCCCGGTCATGCAGTGGGCCCCCAGGGGCCCGGGAGCAGGCGGCCCTCGGTGCGGGGGTGTGTGGCTCTGACCAGTGGCTGTGGGGCTCTGAGAAAGGCTCCAGGAGAACGGGGGGGGGGGTGCCCACCTCTCTCCACCCCCCAGAGACAGTCTGGTCAGAGCGCTGTCTAAGGCTGCCCTGGTCTCACACCAGGCAGGGAAGTGCGCTTTGAGGCCCCCGGTCCTACTGAAGCACAGAAGAGAAACAGGGCCACCACAGGAAAGGAAGCTGCCAGCATGCACGTCCTGTCCCTGCAGGTGTGCACAGGTGACACTACCTCTAGGGCATGGTCCACTCCAGGATTCAGGGATTAAACCAGAGTCTTGGTTCCAGGGGCAGGAGTTGGGGCCATCAGAGGACACTGAGGGGTGGATCCTGCCAACACTCGGACTCCAGACTGCGGCTGACGGCCCTCCCCACAGTGAGTCTGACCCTAGGGCACCTTTGTTCCCATCCACTTCGGGGGATTCAGGGTATAAATGGTCCTCTCTTCCAGCCAACTTTTCCTCTTTCCTCTAGTCTCGGGAAGTAGAGCCTTTGCCTAAGAAAGAAGACAGACCCGGGAGAGCAGGGAGGACCTGTGTAGACCTGGGGGGACCGAGTGTGTAGACCTCAGAGGGCGGGCAGGACCTGTATAGACCCGGGAGGACAGTGTAGACCTGGTAAGGTGGGGAGGACCCAATGTAGACTCAAGGGGCAGAGGCCTTGACCACCCTGTCTGCCGGGATGCCTTCCAACCCAATACTCTTCTTCCTGGGCCTCTGGGGACATCCAGTTTGCTGTTCTCTCTACTTGGGGGCCTGACCTCCCCCCGCCCCCTGCGCAGGAGCATGCCATTGGCACACGAGGCACCCAGCGTGGCTTAGGTCAGCACTCGCACCTCCAACAATACCAGGCAGAGCGCAGTGTGGCTGAAGGGGGCAGGGAGGAGGCTGGCAGGCTGTGCACAACCCGTGTGACTACACCACGTCTGTCGCTCTGGAATGCCTGTGATCTTGGCCCCCTGTCTAAAGCTGTTTCCTGTCCACTTTACCTGTGGGAGACCAGGGCTCGCTCAGGGCCGAACAGGGATGGGATCGAGGGTCACCTGCAGCACCAGGTGCCACCTCTCTGCTCTCTTATTTCAGGGGTAGCCCGAGTGTACTCCCGGGTAAGGTGTCTCAGAGGTGCTCTTCCTGCCCCTGTAGAGGAACATCGCCACAGCCCGGGGTGATCACAGGCATGAACCGCTCACAGGCGTGTGGAAGGCCGTCCCCCCAGAGGAGACGGGCAGATGCAGCTGGGCCCCTTGGCCTCGCCTGATGGTGGGTTTGGGGACCAGGGGCCACTGTGCTGGGGTGGAGCCGAGAAGGCCTCCCTACAGCTAACTGAAGACCTAAAACATGAGGCTGACACCTGGCCATGTTCACTGGTCAGCTGACAGTGCCAAAGACCCATCTGCAACAGGGGCTAACTTAACCCTCTGCCCCAACCCCCCACCCAGCTTCACGCATGTGCTCTCGGGGGCCATCTAAAAACCTCGGGGGCGCTGTCTGCTTTGCTGTCACCTGTTCACCATTTCTCTCAAGGCATCTTTCCATGTAGCCAGCTGTGGGGGGTAGTGGACATGGCACTGGCTGAAATGGGTTTGGGGGCATCCTGAGCCATAGGACAAGTGGTCTCTCACTGTGAGAGTGACAGTCGTTCTCTGCCCTCGTCAGGGCTTTTGCCACAGAGAACTGGGATGAGCTTATGGGATGAGGACATTTTTTGGCACCTTTTGCATCAGATCCTTTTGGTGACACCACAAGCAGGGCGCCAGCAGGAAAAGGATGGGAGGAGTTTACAAGGGACATGAAGCCCACAGGTCTGTTAGATGTGTCACTTTCCCTCCTCTGGCATCCCCTCTGCACCCTGACCTTGGTGTCAGGCCTTCGGGGTGGGGCTCTCTGGTACTTCCATGTGGATTGGGGGATGGGAAGTCCTGGGGACCCTCTGTCCCGGTCAGTGGGGTGGGACGGGCTTCTCAGGAGCTCCTGTAGCCACGGGGCAGCTCCAGGCCCCACCCTGCAGTTGGGGGGCTGGAGAGGTGGGGTGACGGGGCAGCGGCTGAGGACTAGCAGTAGGGTGTTAATGAAGACTATCCATTCCAGCCCAAACTGACCACAGCAACTGGACTGCAAAGCCCAGCACCCGCCTGCGGCCACTCCGACATTAACAGACAGTGCTGAGCTGAGCGCAGCGGGCAGGGCCGACCTCTCGCCCCCGGGGGCAGTGTCCATGGGACCAGCCGATGTGACCCATCCAGATGAAGTCCTACCCAGACCCCTTCCCACAGAGGGTCTGGTGGGATCTGGAAGGTCCAGTCTGGGCTTTTCCCCACGAGACACATCACACGTTTCCTCAGGGGGAGGGGTCTGCCCGATATCATGGTTTGACATCGACACAGCAGGGCACGCTAGGGTGACACAGGCTGTGATGCGGACACAGTCCATGCACTGTGTGCCTTCTCATCATGTGTTCAAGTCTTTTACTGAGCGTGTCAGGGGCCCTGTTGAAAGTCCCACCACCCTGAACCTCAGGGCCTGGGGAGGCTCCGAGCACTCCAGTCCCCAGGCTGCCCCGGCCCCAGGCATTCAGCCATCGCCTCTGGCCCGAACTCTTGGGCTCTGTGAGGGTCAACAGTGGCTTTCTGTGTCCTAGAGAAAGGGCCCATTGTTTTTCCCAGCGCTCCCAGGAGCAAAGATAAAGCGCTCTCCTTTACTCGCAAAGCTGGGAGGGAGGATGCTGCCAGTCCTGGCCTGCAGGGCCCCATCTGTGTGGGCAGAGAACACAGGGGAAGGAGCTGCTGTCTCAGCCTCGGCCCAGAAGGCAGGCAGAACCCAGGAGGGCCAACGGCCGAAGTCAGATGACTCAGTGAAGCACTCCTGGAAGGATGGGGGTTAGTGTAGGCTGCCCCACAATGGACTCGGCAGACAACCAAGCTGGCCCTGCCACCGGCTGCAGAGAGCTGAGACAAACCACTGAATCCTCCGGATTTTGCCACTTGGAAAACAAAAGCTACCAGACTCAATGCTTACAAGGTTTTCTAAAGCAAGGGGAACTTCTCCTTGGTGAGACCTTGTAGGGAAATCCACAACTCGATTGATGTGGAGCTGCTGTGGTGAGTGGGTGAGGGACTCCCCTCCCCCCACTCCAGCAGGGCCTGGAGGCAGCTCTGGGGACCCAGCGCCCAGGGCTCATCTTCTCTCTACCTGTCTACATGCTGAGTAATACCTTCTGACACTCGGGGGTTGGGGGTGGGGGTCTCACACTCCAAGCTGAAACACGCACACGTGCACACATCCCTCCCTGTGGTCTGCTCTCTCAATCTACTCCATGGCTCTGTGCCCGCTCCATCAGGCAGCCTGGGCCTTGGCAGGTGCCCTCTGAGTCAGGAAGTGTGAGCTGAGGCCTAGAGCAGGGCTACCCCATGGAAATACGACGTCGTCAACCAGCCATGGAAGCAACACAAAAAATCAGTGATGGAATTCTGCACTCTTTTTTTCTCACACTGAGTCTGTGAAATCGGTCCATGTCTTACGCTTAGAGCAGGTCTCCGCTTGGACTGGCCACATTTTAAGAGTGCAGTATGTGACCAGGCTTGGGCTATCACCACGGCCACATCCCCAGAGCCTGGCCAGTACAGCCGGTGATGAAATGTGACAGGAAAGGTCTTCCTAGTCTCCCAGGGGTGCTGGGGGTATCCCACAGCGAGGCCCAGCTCCCAGATGTCCTGGTCAGCACAGAGGCTCCCCCTCCACGAGATCTAGTACACAGCTGGCCCGTGCAGCACTCACTGACTCATTCAACAACAGCATTTGCAGAGCTTTCCGGTGTCCTGGATCCTCTCTGTGAGCCCTCCTCAGGAGTGAAGTGGGCATCGTGGGGAATCGCCCTGCAGGTCTTCACAGCTGGGGACAGCACAGAGCTCCAGAGGCGTCCCATCCCGAGGCTTCGAGAAGAGGGTCACAAAAGGCAGAGACCCCCACGCACCCAGGTTGGTTCCGGCTCCTGAATCACCAGGACCGGTTCTCAGAGGGAGGCAGGAAGCCAGATCAAAGCGCTGAAGAGGGGCTGGGCCTTCCAGAAGGTCAGGCTTAGATGCCACCCTCCCACCCCATACGGCCATCTAAACAAAATTACCCGAATCAGACACACAAGCCTTCGACTGTCTCGTCTCCGACAACTATCGTCAGCTCCAGCACAGGACTCTGGACTCAGGAGCTGTGTCCTGATGCTCCTAGAGCCCCCAACAGGCCAGGCGGTGGCGGGTGAGAACAAGCCACCGGCATCTCAGGACAGCTGCCTCCCCACGATACAGGCTTTCGGCAACCATGCTGACGGGGACAGCAGGGTGAGGGGGGTGGGTGGTGCGGCGGGGGAGTGAGGGGGAGAGAGAGAGAGGGAGGAAGTAAGGGGGAGGGAGGGAGGAAGGAAGGTCAGGCCTAGAGGTAGCTCAAATGGGGTCCAACCATGTTTAGGGTACTCTTGCTACCTACAAAACAGAAAACGTGCCTTGTGCTGACATCTCAAGTTGACACCTTTAGACAGTTTCGTGGGGAAAATCCAGCCCATGTGCAGACCTCTGGATCACCACAGCAGGTGCCAGGAAGGGGCAAGGCCAACTGGGGCCCAGAGAAAAGGCCACCAGCTCGTCAGACAGGTGCCAGGAAGGGGAGCAGAGGGCTCCTCATAGGACTGAGGCTTTAAAGAAATGAGGCTCCAAGTATGAGAGAGCAGACCCAGAGCAGAAGGTGACGGGTGGGCTGGGCCGAGGGGGGGCCCCAGAAGACGAGGGGCTGCCTGCACCCGTGTCCCTGGCCAGTGGAGGAGGGGCGTCCAGGTGAGGTGGGCCCAGGGTGGTGGGCCAGGATGCTCCAGTGGGCCCTGTACAGCACTGAGGTGCCCCTCAACCTCTAGGACGGTCCCCCTGGCCAGAGGCCCTGGGGTCAAAGGGGAAAGCTGGAGGCAGGGCTGGCTCTGGGCCTGGGCTCTACCTACGGAACTCATGACTTCAGGCACAGACCACCTGTCTGCAAGGGCGGGGACTTCTACCTTTCCCAGGACGCCGCGAGCTCACACAGTGCTCAGCGCAGAGGAGGCGCCAGATGCATCCTGGAATCCAGCAGGTCTGTCTTCCTTTGGGGGGGACATGACATTACCCAGACAGTGTCTGTGATGGGCACTGACCCCTCTACCGGGTGACAGGTGGGAAAGTGAGGCCTGGAGAGGGGACAAGAACTGCCTGAGGTCACCCAGCAGGCCAGCGACAGACCCCAGATGAGCACTCGGGTCTGAGTCCTGCCCTCTCTCCTTCTTCAACCGCCCACTGTACCCCCACTGCAGGGCCGGCAATCCCCCTTCCCACCAGGTGGCAGGTGCCCCAGGCCCCGGGCCCAGTGGTCGTGTCCAGTGCTCCGTCCACTCCGGAGGCGGCCCGGCCAGGGTGAGTGGAGCTTGAACACAGCAGAACCCGAAGCCATCTCCTCTTCTGTGGGTTCATGCCACGGTCACACCTGCACTGTCCTCAGTGCAGTGTCCAGCCTTTGCTGGACCACCTCGTGCTTTGGGAGTGAAAACAGAGCATGGTACAGAAAAGCACCCCACGTTCCCACCACAGTTGTGGGGCTGGGGTGTGGGGGGTCAGCTACAGAGCTCGGGCGTCCCGAACCCTGGTGAGGACTTGGCCAAAAGAAGAAGGGAAGCCGCTGCATAGAAGCCGGGCAGCTGGGTAAGAACTGCCCTGGGCCCCAAATGGGAAGCAGGTAACTCTCGATGAACGTGTGCTCTCCCGTCCCCCAGGCTTCCCTGTGCCTCCACCCCATCTCACCTCTACGGCTCTGGCTGAAAGCTGCTCCACCCGTGTCCCTCCTGACCCCACCCGGAGCGCCCCACTAAGTCACATCTGTCTTACTGAACATCCAGACAAAATGGTGCCAGGACGGAGGCCGTGCTCTCAGCCCGTTCCCGCTCTCCAGGGCGTCTCCCCCTTCCCTGGACCTCACGCAGACAGGGCCGAGAGAGTCGGCCAGGGGACGAAGAGGCCAGAACTTCAGTAAACCAGAGGGTTTCCTGAGGCTGCTCCTGTGCAGCCTGTGATGTGCAGGAGCAGAAACGCCTCCTTCCTCTCTTCACTCTGATCTCAGGACCAGACCAGAGTGCACCCCCTCAGTCTGCTGGCCGCCTCCGGGAGGGGGGATGCTGAGGCTGGCCCATGTGGGCCCTGCTCCGCTGGGGATCCCAGGGCTGTGTGGAACGCGGGGTAGAGGCCAGGCCTCTCTAGAAGCTCCTAGGGGAAGTCAAGCCATTTGCACGACCCAGATGCCGGCAGAGTGGGGAGATGGGGTCAGGAAGAGCAAGGACTGACAGGTAGGGGGTTCATGTCCACACAGCACGACCCGGGAGGAAGGGCTGACCGGGTGGGGAGAGGGTAGGGCTCCATCCTCCAGGGGATCAGACCTCATATTCCCCAGAAGCCTTTTCATCGTGGCAGCAGGACCAAACTTCACCAGAAATGGTTTTAAGGAGCATCAAACTAAGTGTTAGAAGACAGTCTGGTGTCTAGCTTCCCTCTCTTCCTCTAGCAAGGGCCATGAGGTGGTGGTGGCTACAAGAGTACTGCTTTGACAAACCCAGGAGCACAGGGGTGCTGCCAGGCCACCCTCAGACACAGGTCCCACAAGAGCGGGACTCTTGGTGGTGGTGTTCCCTGATCCCCAGCGATCAGACAGTGCCATTACTCGTTGATGGCTGTTGGATGGGGGGTGATTGGCCAGCTCCGTTACAGCACGGGCCCAGGGGTGAGGGCTGGCCTACAGGGCCTGGCAGGCCCTCAACTCCTGCAGCCCTGGGTTTCAGCAGGACAGACCTCCACCCACTACCTCCCTAACTCGTCCCTACTTGTCACCAAGCAAACCCATCAACCAATAACCCTACAGAATTAGTGGTTTAGAAAAGTGTCCTTTAAAAATCACTGTCAAGGGGAGGCCGGCCCAGTGGCGCAAGCGGTTAAGTGTGCGCGCTCTGCTGTGGCGGCCCGGGGTTCACAGGTTCAGATCCTGGGTGCGCACCAACGCACCGCTTGTCAAGTCATGCTGTGGCGGTGTCCCATACAAAGTAGAGGAAGATGGGCATGGATGTTAGCCGAGGGCCAGTCTTCCTCAGCAAAAAAAGAGGAGGATTGGCAGATGTTAGCTCAGGGTCAATCTTCCTCACAAACAAACAAACAAAATCACCATCCAGGGGCCGGCCTCGTGGCATAGCGGTTAAGTTTGTGTGTTCCACTTCGGCAACCCGGGGTTTGCTGGTTCGGATCCTGGGTGCAGACCTACTCACTGCTCATCAAGCCATGCTGAGGCGGCATCCCACATAGAAGAGCTACAACTCTACAACTATGATACACAACTATGTACTGAGGGTTTGGGGAGAGAAAAAAAGAAAGAAAAAAATCACTGTCAATACTGTATGAGCCTGAAACAGGTGTGTGCAGTAAAGTGTGCTCTTAAACAGGGCGAGGGCTGGGGTTTAGGATGACAGTGACCATGAGCCAAGGGGGCAGGAGCCTCGTCCCCTTCCTTCTCCACCTGGGAGGACAGGGGGAGCTGCCACTGGAGGCCTGGGTGGCAAAAGAAGTACAATCGCTTGGCTAAGCCCTCCATCTATAGATGCGGCAGAGCCCCAAGGGCAGGCGACTAGCCTGAGCTGGACAGAGCCCAGGTCCCTCTGAGTACTGCCCCACCCCCAGAGTTGTGCTGTGAGGCCCTAGGGCAGAGCCATGATCCTTAACCACAGCCATCTGTTTATAAACTGCCCAGAACGCCCGCACAACCAGCGTCCACTGCTCTCCTGAAAGTCACCGTGGTGTCTGCCGACCCTTCGAGTCTTGGCACCGTCAAGACAACCGCGATGGAGCCCGGAGCTCAGGGACAGAAGAGACTCTGGATTCCAGGCTCCAGAGAGAAGCTGAAGGACGTGTACCTGAAGGGAAGCTGGTCCTCGACGTGCGGCCTCCAGACCGCGAAGACCCTCTTCCTTGTGGTTCTGAACGCAGGAGTCCTGCGGGCAGGGAGCTCCGTCCCCGTCTGCTCAACTTCAGAGATTCTGTTCCCATTTGAAGACTAAACTGTAATCAGACTTACTACCCCAATTATTAAAATTCCAAAGGGTAACTTGGGGTAGGAGATGCCTTTTTCCTCTTCCAAAAATAATGAAGAACAAGAGGGAGGGTTTCCCACAAATTCTTAATGAACTTTTTATTTTGAGATGACCAGAAGCACAGGCAGTTGTGAGGGGCCATCAGACTCCTCGTGCCCAGTTTCTCTGGTGGGAACTCCCACAGAACTAGAGTCAAGGCCGCAGCCAGGACCGGTGGGCTGTCCTAATGATCAGAAACACAGTTGACACTCAGCCAACTTCAGTTATAGTCACAGTAACAACACAAGATACGCAGGTACAAACCACGACATTCTTTAAAGGCTAATTTCCCCAAACTCCCTCTCACTGCCACCAAGACGTTTGGCTAAACTAACATGCGAGTGATATTGAGTTACTTCCTTACTATACATGAATGGAACAAAAACAAAATTGCCTCCTCTCCATGTTGTTTGAAATATCCTGATTAAAACCAAAATAATTTCACAAAATTTGCACATCAACAATTCAGAAAGCTGCCGCCTTGATAAACTATAGAAGTTGCTATAATAGGCAGCCAAGTCAGCAGAGTTGGAGGCTTGGCCCTGCGCTCTGTGGGCCCCGCGGGGCAGGCTGTGTGGGGTGGGCACGGCGCCCTCCGGGGGTCCTGGGCTGGCGCTGAGGCTGAGGCAGACACGGGCTCTGGCCTCGGGGAGCTCACAGCCGGATGTAAGTGAGCTCCTGGAGGACAGGGAGAGCGGCTGCCACGGTCCCGAGAGCTGTTCAGGGCGGGAGGCCCCTCCTCAGAGCACGGCTCCTCGATCCAGACTTCTGTGCGATGTGATGGGGCCTGGAGACCCCTTCTCAGAAGGAGGTTTTTAAATGCATGAACCAGAATACACAGGACACACAGCGGGCACAAATTGAAATAGATCTCAGATATAAAAAAGGACCATCTGTGCTTCATTAATGCACCTGTGGTGGGTCCAATAACCATGTAACGGGGCGGTGGAGCCAAGTGCAGGTGACACTGTGAGATGTCCCCCATCAGGTGCCATGAAAGCACCTGTGCCCTCCACAGCTCCTGCCAATGCCACCGTGGTCTGCTGCCAACATTCATAGTAGAAGGAAATGCTAAATTTCAGTTAGAGGTAGTAAAAATAAAGAGTTATTTTTTCCTATCCAGGTTCAAACTTCCTGAATTTGAGAGACAGGATTAAGAACAAAACCCCAACCAGAGCCCAGCCCCCCAGCCTTCAGCTCTACCACCACGCAGAACGCCCTGGAAAGGCCACGCTCTCTGGGTGGGACCCCCACAGGCTCCTCTGAGGAAGAATGTTCCCTTCCCCACCCCACGTTTTCCCCCAACCCAATTCACCTGCCCTCAGTCTCATTCCATCAGGGCCTTGGAGGATATGGTGAAAACTGTTGGAACCTCTTCCAGAAACACACACACAGGCACACATGTCAAAGGACTCAGACTCCAGAATCCCAATGGAGGGAGCTGACCTCCTCGGTTTAGAAAGAAGACGAGGGTTTAGAAAGGAGACAAGGGTTTCAAGGGCTGAGGTCTTGTCCACAGTCACAGCACGAGGAGAAGGCTGACAGCGGGACCCGCCTTGCTCTCCCTGGAGAGGGAGTTCAGAACTGAAAATCAGACTCCAAGGCTCAACCCCTGTGGGCGGGAGACACTGGCCCTGATCAGAGAGCTTCAGAACGAAGGCTCCCCAGGGGGCCACAGAGCCACCGCCCACAGCTTCACAGCACAGCTTGTGCTCAGCAGGCTGCGTGCCACGCAAACCCCACGAACCAGGAAACACAACCCCGGCCCACTGGAGACAGGGCAGCCACAGCACCCCTTTGGTAGCTGGGGCTGAATTTCAGAAAGAACACTAGAAGACTTAACTCTTATTCTGCTTCTCTTTTAACCCAAGGATTAAAATGAAAGTCTGTTAAATGTCAATATGAACTAGAAAAGTCAGAAGGCACAGATATGTACAGATATGGGCACTGATGCCAGGTGGGAGACGACCAAGCCCAGAGCTTCAGTTGGGACGAACATCAGGACTCCAGCCATGAGGACTGCTCTTTGACCGGAGGGAGACCTGGTCTGACTGCCCTGAGACGGGAACACTTTTACAAAGATCAGATTAGGTTTCCGGAAACAAAAAGTCCTGAGATACTGCAAGCTGCCATTTTCATTTAGCACACATTTCACAGGCTGTCTACCCACTCGTTCAAAGTCACAGCATGTCCAGTCCTGTCCTTGGAGGGCTCACCCTCCAGTGGAGGCAGACACACGGATGGATGGACAGAAGGAGTAAGGGCTTCAGGGGAGGGATGGGGTGGAGGAAGATCCCCCCGGCCCTCCTCAGAGGCTGTGACCTGCGGAGGGGCCTGTGGGGAAAGCTCCCATGTTCCTGTCCAGTAGGGAAGGAGAAGCGCAGGTGGTGTCCACAGGGACTCGAGGCCCATGGAGACAGCCACGTGACAGACGTCAGCGAAAATGCAAAACACATCACCTCTCCCTCTTTTAACTTGTAGGCCAGAGGGAGCTGGTCAGCAAACAGCGCCTCTGCTGCAGCTCAGTCCTGACTGAGAGAAATGCCAATAAGCCGCCCCTCCCAGCAGGTGCAGCAGGGTAGACCCTGTCCAGGAATAGGCAGGTCAGTGTTGTCACTAGGGGCACAAGGCCTAGGAACAGTACTGGTTGAACGTGGAATCGGTTAATCCTAGAGCCTCCTCTACCAGCGCACCGTCTGGGACAGTCGTCTAGGACAAAGCACGCGCCTGGTGCCTCAGAGGACACAAGTGAAGAGCTCCGGTGGGGGACAGAGGGACAACACGCGAACACGCTGAGCTGTGACTGAGGCTCTGCCTCTGAGCCTGAGGACACAAGAGGCAGGACAGGAGAGGTGTGTGGAAGCCGAACTGATGCAGGCCTATGGCAAGTGACCAGGAGCACGGAGACGTTGGCAGTGGACGTGGAAGGTCAGGGGAGGAGGGAAGAACACTTGGCTTTGGCACAAATCAAAGGACACACACTCAGATACAAACTGTGGGTGCCCCCGCAGGCTGGGAGAGCACACCAGTGTGCAGGCCTGACTCCCAGTCACACCAGGCCGACCGCTCACGTGCTGTTGAAGGCTGGGGACGTGTTGCCCAGGGCTGCTGAAGTCTTAGGAAAGATTGCAGGCCACAATGGCAAAGGAGGGCCAAGGGCAGGAGGACAAGGAAGATACAACGCATTTCATCAAGAAAACTTCCAGTCCACGAAGAACGAAGCTGATAAGAGGGCCATGGATCTACTCAGCATCTGGCTGTTTCCATTTCCAGAGGGGCAACCCTCCTTCCCTGATAAGCTGAGGGATCAGCGTTTCTTCTCACAGGCATTTACGGGAGAGTGGCTTTCATTTGCTGGGTTTTAGCAGTAACCCAGCTCCTTCACACCCAGTCTTGAAGGCATTTCGGGAACCGGAAGAGCCCCTGGAAGAGGCTGCTTGGGCCCTCCCTCCTTGCCTCCTTGAGACCATCCACAGCCCAGAGGCAGCCCTGGGCCCTCTCCTTTCAAGGCCTCCCACCAGCTGGGTACAGGACACAAGGCCCCCAGGACACTGCCCAGGACCAGGTGGACCCCACAGTGCTTCACAGCTGCACAGAGAAGGTGGGACACTGCCACCCTAAAGGGAAATGGCTGGCTGCTCAGCAGAAGCAGGGACCAGAATTGGGTCTCCTGCCTCCAAGGTCAGTCTTCCTGGACCTCCAGATCCCAAAGGCCGCCCTGTCCCAGTCACCCCTGCTGCCAGCCCTCACTGTCTCCCAGAGTCTCAGCTAAGCCTTCGGGTTGATTTCGCCCACATCCAGGGGAAGCAAACAGGCCCCTGCCGGCTCCCCTCTGCAGGAGCCTTGTGTACCCATGTGTAGGACTGCCGGTGGGCACTCATTAGATCAGGCACACAGACACTCTCTGACTCACAACACTCCCCATTTCCTTCATTGCTAGTGGTCCATGCGGCCCTGGAGCCCGGCAGCACTCTGCATAGCCATGGGCTGGCCGTGGAATGTCAATGTCAGTTACGGCCCCAACAACAACTGGAGGGAAGGCAAAGGTCACGCACAGTCATGCTCTGTCGCTAACAGAAAGCTGCTGTGCTCTGCGGTTCCTGGCCACACCCAGCTCCTTCCTGGCTATGGAACTTCAACTCTGCCGTCATTTCATCAGTGGAAATGTGTGACTGACTGGGAATCGGAGGCTGCATGTCGTCTTCAGCGTGGAGATGCAGTTCTGGCAGGCTGCTGCCCAGCAGGCCAGCACGCGCAGAGCGGGTGAAACACTCAGGGCAGGAGTTATAAGCGAGTCTGGAGGTAACCTTGAACACACACAGAAAATGTACTTCTCGACAACTTCCCCAAACCTAGCTGACAGTCCTCCCTAATTTGGCAGTGCTGATCTTTCTATTTTAATGAAAATCTGTTTCTTAATGTCTGAAAAACATTACAAAACTGCAAAGACATCTACGTTCCCACCTCAGCCAAGGGGCCTGGGGCTCCAGGAGCAGGCACAAAACCAAGCCCCCTACAGCATCTGTGGGAGAGAAGCCTCTGACACTGCTTTCCTCAAAGAAAAAACAATTTTGCACCAGATTTTCAAAAACATTTTCATCCCGTCTCAATCCAGCAATCTCTGGACTGCATTCCTTTTAGGTGGCTTTTGTGGCCTGTGTTGTTAGAAGAGAAAACTGCTGTGACTTTGGGTACAAAGTGAAAGCCAAATCTCAGGGCCCCCTCCTGTCCCACTGCCAGCCCAGGCGTTAAGGGGTCCTGTTGCCCCCTGGGCCCTTCAGGCACGGGCACCATGTCTGCACCACGTGTGCAGGCCACTCAAGGCCTGCAAAAGGTTGCAATACAGGGAAAAAAACAAAAGAAAACAGGTTATTGGCTCCAAGATAAGGAAACAGCAAAATCAAAGCAACTGCTTCATTAAATGTCTATGAGTTGTATCAGTGTCATCTTCACTAATCGTTAAATGTAATTTCCAAAATCATTTCATCACATTTGGAAACTACGGGTTAGGTTTTTCTCATTTTCCAAGAATTCCTGAGTGTACACAACAAATAAAAAAAAAAACACATTGCCAAATAATAAGCTATAGCCAAATAACTTCAGAAGCAAAATCGTAACTACCCTGGTGAGTTTTTGCCCCCAAACATTGATATTTCAATGCGCTGGGCGGGGGGGGGGGACACGGCCCTGCAAGGTAAGCACTCCCGGGGCTCCAAAGGCCCTGAACCTCAGTCACAGACAGAGGGCCACACCCTCCCGGGAAAGGAGAGCAGTGACAGGCCAGCCCGGGGTGGGTGGGGGCAGGGACGCGGTTAGACCACTCCCCGGTCTGACAGACGGGGAGCTCGGCCCCGAGGCCGCCCTGGAAGAGGGGTCCGCACACCTCAGCGCCCCGGCCCGGCCCTCCTCCGGGCGCAGTCTGTAACGGGGACAGGGGCTCCCGGACACGTGGGCGGCAGCCCGGACGGCGCGGGGAGGGGCCCCACACCGGAGGACGCGTCCGCGGGGCTGGATCTCCGGGCGCAGGGCCGCCCACCCCGCCGGGGCCCCGCAGGACCCGGAACACGCCCCGCCCCGCACCCGGCTGAGCGGACCCCTCCCGCCCGCTGGGCCCGCTCCGGGCCCGCCGCACTGACCTCGCGTCCAGGCCATCAGGTCCGCCTGGGCCCGGCCGCAGCCCCCGCACACTGCGCATGTCAGGCCGACCGGCGGCTGGAACCAGATCCAGCCGGCCGGGAGGTGACGCCAGCGGTGGGCGTGGCCCCCAGGCTGAGCAGAGCTCCGGCGCGTGGGCGTGGGCCTCGGCACACAGGCAGGGCTCCCCTGGCTGGGCGGGGCCAGGCGGTGGGCGAGGCTGGCCGCCGCACGTGGGCGCGGACTCCCAGACCAAGACCCGATCTGCGCTGGCTCGTGGGGAGGCCCCAGGGGCAGGGTGATGGGCACCGGCTAACCCACTGTGCCAGGTGCCAGGTTCCTTATCAAACGCGAGGTTGTTCAGAAAATGAAACGGAGGCTCAGGCAACTTCTCTGTCCACAGCTGGGCGGCAAGTGTCAGGAACAGCGCCCAGGCTCGGGGGTCTGCCTGTACCCAGGCCCTACTTCCAACTTTCCCCACTCTTCAGTGGGGCCAGGCTCCCTGGCAGCTCTCCAACACGGGAGGCAGGAAAACCACCTGGTGCAGTGCCCCCTAGTTGCTCCCCATTTCTCTGCCCATCACAAGACCCACATCTGACTGACTGGCAGGCTTTGGTCCAGTGTGCTGTCTCCATTCCCACGTCTCCACCACCCACAGAAAGGGCCCCTTGGCCCCTTGGACCTGGCCTGCTGTCTCCTTCCCAGGGCCTCCACCTTGCCTCCCGTGCTTACAACCCGTCCTTGTTTCAGATCCCATGTCAATCCTCAGGGAAACCTCTGCTGCACCTACTGAGCATCCTCCCAATACTACGGCCCCCAGCACTCCCCAGAGTGGTGACATAAATCCCCCCAGAAGTCTCTGATGAATGTCCAGTTCCTCCATACTGTGAGCTCCACAAGGGAAGGGCTGTCTGCTCAGCACTGCACTGACATGGCCCAGCAAAAACCAGCCGCTCAATGAAGGCTTGCAGAACAAATGATGAATCACACAGCTTTCTCCTCACCATGTGAGCACCTTACATCTTTTCTAGAGGCTTATGTTCCCTCCCCCAAGAGAAGACCGCAGATCAACTTTACAGTCCAAGGAAGAACCACACTCCGGCAGTCAGGAGCATACCCAGTCCACCCATCTGCCTGCAGCAGGCTCTGGAGGCGGGGCTGGTTCACGGGGTCTGGCCGCAGACAGTCTCACTCACCTCTCTGGCAAAGGTCAGACGCCAGGCATCCCAGGACACGCTGTACTCTGGCTGCTGAGGCATGCTCTAGAAACCGTTCCTGCATTCGCCCACTGTGCACTGGCTGGCGGGTGTGGGCTTCCTGCTCTGGGTGTGGGCGTCCCAGCTTCCAGGCCAGATAAGGATCTCCAAGGGCCCAGAGCCAAGACCCCATCTTTTTGTGCTTTTCCTCTTGGCCATTTCAGCGCTACCCACGGGCCGATCCACACAGAGGCCTGCTCAATAGTGGCAGTGGGGACAGGCCTGCGGGATTGCAGAGGCCTGGATCGAGGGCAAGGACTTGCCTGCCCACTACCATGGCCTCTGTGCTAGGTGTCCTCACCTGTGAGACCTCGTTTAATCCCTGGGATGCTGGCATCAGCACTCCCACTTTACAGATAAGGAAACTGAGACTCAGAAGTGTTAAAAAAAAACAACAACACTACTTTCCAAGATTGGCAGTCTCATGGAATGGAATCGATTCTGGGTCTTCTGAGTCCCGCAGGATCTGCATGCTGATTTATGGACTCGATTCTAGGTCTCCTGAGTCCCAGAGGATCTGTGTGCTGACTCATGGACTCGATTCTGGGTCTCCTGAGTCCTGCAAGATCTGTGAGCTGATTTTCTGGTGCATTCCCAGTGTCGGTCTTCTGGCCCAAGAACCTCGGATCTGGTTTCTTCACCCCACTGTCTTGGTTCCAGTGACTCAGTGGGCCCTTGGGAGACTGGACAGAGAGTGGGGCGGGGAGAGAGCTAGCCTGGTGGCAGGGTAGACAGGCACAGAGGTGCTGGCTGAGGACACCACACACAGGGACATGTGGCTCAGAGCGGGCTTTGCTCCCTCTCCCCATCTTACGCTCCCAGCCACTCTGTTACCCACACTTTACAGATGAGGAAACGGAGGCTCGGTGGGGGTGTGAAATGTGCCAGGGACCCAGTGTTCCCTCCTAGGCCCTTCTCTGCCCAGCCTGCAGGACGTGCTGTCCCCTCAGGCTGCACACAGAGGCCTGGTGCTGGCAGGTAGAGCTCCTACCAGCAGTCATCTGTCCCTGAACCTTGTCAGGAGCAGCAGGCACAGGGCCGTTCACTGCACGCCTAGGGTTCAGCAGGGGACCCCAAGAGGAATGGTACCTAGTACCAGCCTGAGGGCTTTGCAGACGAGGTCTAGCTGTGGAGTGGGAGAGGACTACCCACCACATGAACCCGGCAGCAGCGGCTGGGTCCACCTCAAGGGATCCCAGAGACCCTATAACCCCCACTCCCAGGCACCTTAGCTCAGCAGCTCCCGGTCAGGAAGAGCAAGTGTATGACAGGGACTGGCACGCCCTCCACAAACACTTGTGAAGCAACGTCTTCACACGCGAGACTCTCCCAGGTGCAAAGGATACCGTGGGGTACATGGCAGGCAAAACCGCCTGCTGCCCCAGACGAAACGTTTGTGTCCCTTCGGAATTCACATGTTGAAGCCTAACCCCGGGTGATGGTGTTAGGACGTGGGGCTCTTGGGGGATGAGGGCATGGCGTGGAGCCGCATGATGGGATTGGTGCCCTGATAAAAGAGGCCCTGGAGAGCTTGCTGGCCCTTCTGCCACGTGAAGATGCAGTGAGAAGACGGCCGTCTATGAACCAGGAACTGGCCCTCACCAGAACCCGACCCTGCTGGCACCTTGATCTTGGACTTCAGGCCTCCCAACTGTGAGAAATAAATGACTGTTTTTTATAAGGCACCCAGTCTGTGGTATTCTGTTACAGCAGCTCGAGTGGACTAAGACACCTGCCCACAGCGAGATTACATCAGAAGGCTCTAATATTGAGGAGAAAAATTAGGCAGGTAGATGGAGAGTGGGTTTATTCACGTTTTGTCATTTAAAGTGGTTGGGGAAGGATGGAGGTCAAGGAAAACGGCGCTAGGAAGGTGGCACCTGAGTAGAGACCCGGAGGTGAGGGCACAACCCTTGGATATTTGGGAGAGAGGTGGTCCAGGCAGAGGGGTCACTCTAGTCCTGGGGAGGGGCACAGAGGCCCACGTGAGGCAGAGAAGCCAGTGTGGCAGGGGGTGGGGGGGGAGTGTACAGCAACCTGGCTAGGCTGACATTCTGGAAGCACGAAATTGCCACCAAACCTTCCCCCAGGAGCAATGACAATTAGCTTTCAAAACCAGGAGGCCAGGTACCCTAAGAGCACATGGTCATTCTGAGTCATTAAGGAAAGAAGAAATGTGTCTGACAAAGACATTATTAACCGGAATGTTTGGTCGATCAGCATGCCCAGTTTCCCAGGTGTGTCACCTCCCAGAGAACCATCACTGGAGAAATCCACAAGAAATGCTGCAGGGGTTTAGAACACCCACCTGGATACAGACAACTGCTCACAGCCTACAAAGCTCCTGCACACACCACTTCCTCCCACTCAGCCCTGCCATCAGGGACAGGCCCTCTTGGAAGCAAAGTATTTGGTGGATGGAAGGTGTGTGCGTGGGGGTGGCGGGGCGTGGAGGGGGCAGCGGCGGTGAAGCCCCAGCCCCAGGTGAGCAGGGTCTGCTAAGAGCCATAAGCAAGAGGAAGCCAGGCGAAGGACCGCAGAAGGCCTTCGCATGGCCGGCCTGTCAGCCCTTCCAATGACGGCCAGGCTCTTGTCTCTCGGCCAGCTGGGCCCCTCCCTCTCACTGGCATCTCAGGGCCTCGCTGTCACTAAGACTGTGGACAGTCTTGGGAGGTGGAGGCCCCAGACGTCTCTTACTCCAGAACCTCATGTCTGAGCCCAAATGGTTTCACTGGAATTCTATTAAACACTTAAAGAAGAATTAACACCAATTCTGTACAATCTCTTCCAGAAATGGAAGAGGAGGGATCACTTTCTAATTCATTCCATGTGGCTAGTATTTCCCTGATACCAAAACCAGACAAAACCAGTACAAAAGCAAGAAAACTACAGACCAAAATTCATCATAAATATAAACAAAAAAATCCTATTCACCAACATATAAAAAGAATTATACACCATGACTGAGTGGAGTTTATTCCAGAGATGCAAGGTTGGTTCAATATTCAAGAATCAATTTATATAATTCACCCTATCAATAAGCTAAAGAAGAAATATCACGTGATCACATCAATTGATGCTGAAAAAGCATCTGACAAAATTCAAAACCCATCCATGATGTAAATTCTCAGAAAACTAGTAACAGAAGGGAGCTTCCTCAACATGATAAATAACATCTACAAACCATGCCTTCCACACAAGATCAGGAACAAAAGGAGGATGCCCACTTGTACCACTGCTGTCCAGCATAGTACTAGAAGTTCTAGCCAGCACAATGAGGCAAGAAAAGGGAATCAAAGGCATTCAAATTGGAAAGGAGGAAATAAAACTGCCTGTATTTACAGATGGCATGATGGTCAACATAGAAAATCCCAAGGAATCTATAAAATAACTCCTGGAACTCATGAGTGAGTTCAGCAAGATTGCAGGACAAGATCAACATACAAAAGTCAATTGTATTTCTATACATCAGCAATGGACAATAAAATTTGGAAAATAAAATTTAAAATACAACAGCATTTACAATTGCCCCCCAAAAAAGAGAAATACTGGGGCTGGCCCAGTGGCATAGTGGTTAAGTTCATGTGCTCTACTCTGGCGGCCCAGGGTTCACAGGTTCGGATCCCGGGCACGGACCTATGCACCGCTCATCAAGCCATGCTTTGGCAGTGTCCCATATACAAAACAGAGGAAGATGGGCACAGATGTTAGCTCAGGGCCAATCTTCCTCAGCAAAAAGAGGAAGATTGGCAATGGATGTTAGCTCACGGCCAATCTTTGTCTCTCTCTCTCTCTCTCTCACACACACACACACACACACACACACACACACACACACACAAAAGAGAAATACTTAGTTGTACATCTAATAAAACATGTACAGGATCTGTATGCTGAAAACTGAAAAAGAAATCAAAGAAGATCTAAATAAATAGAGAGACATACCACGTTCACGGATTAGAAGACAACAGAGTGAAGAAATCAATTCTCCCCGAACTGAGATACAGGTTTAATGCAATTCCTACTAAAACCCCTGGGGCCGGCCCGGTGGTGCAAGCGGTTAAGTGTGCGCTCCACTGCGGCGGCCCGGGGTTTGCCAGTTCGGATCCCGGGTGCGCACTGACGCACCACTTGCCAAGCCATGCTGTGTCGGCGTCCCATATCAAGTGGAGGAAGATGGGCATGGATGTTAGCCCAGGGCCAGTCTTCCTCAGCAAAAAGAGGAGGATTGGCAGATGTTAGCTCTGGGCTGATCTTCCTCACAAACAAACAAACAAACAAACAAAAAAAACAGCAAGATGTCTTGTAAATAGTACTAGATTATTCTACAATTTATATGGAAGGGCAAAGGAACTAGAATAGATAGAACAATTTTGAAAAAGAAGAAAGATTTCCAGACTTATTATATAGCTACAGTAATCAAGACAGTGTGGTATTGATGGAGAAACATATATGAATAGAAAAAAATAGAGAACCCCGAAATTGCCACAGATTAGCAATCTGATTTTTTTTTTTTTTTTGTGAGGAAGATCAGCCCTGAGCTAACATCCATGCTAATCCTTCTCTCTTGTTTGCTGAGGAAGACTGGCGCTGAGCTAACATTTATTGCCAATCCTCCTCCTTTTTTTTCCCCAAAGCCCCAGTAGATAGTTGTATGTCATAGTTGCACATCCTCCTAGTTGCTGTATGTGGGATGCGGCCTCAGCATGGCCGGACAAGTGGTGCGTCGGTGCGCGCCCGGGATCCAAACCCGGGCCGCCAGTAGCAGAGTGCGCGCACTTAACTGCTACGCCACGGGGCCGGCCCAGCAATCTGATTTTTGACAAAGGTGTAAAAGCAATTCAGTGGAGGAAAGAGAGTCTTTTCAACAAATGGTGCTGGAGCAATAGGACATCCATAGGCAAAAAAATAAAGCTTGAACCAAAGAAGATATAGATGCAAATAAACATGTGAAAAATGCTCAATATCATATGTCATCAGAGAATTGCAAATTAAAACAACGAGATACCACTACACACCTATCGGAATGGCCAAGATCCAGAACACCAACAACACCAAATGCTGACGAGGATGTGGAACAACAGGAACTTTCATCCATTGCTGGTGGGAATGCAGAGTGGTACAGCCACGTTGGAAGACAGTTTTGGGGTTTCTTACAAAACTAAACATACTCTTAACATATGATCCAGCAATCCTGCTTCTTGGTATTTACACAGAGGAGTTGAAAACTTAGGTCCCCACAGAAGTGTTTATAGCAGCTTTATTCATAATTGCCAAAACCTGGAAGCGAGCAAGATGTCCTTCAGCAGGTGATGGATAAACAAACTGTGATCCATCCAGACAACGGAACAGTACCCAGAGCTAAACAGAAAGGAGCTATCGAGCCACGAAAAGACGAGGAGGAAACTTAAATGCATATTATTAAGTGACAGAAGCCACTTCTGAAAAGGCTACACGCTGTATGATTCCAACTATAGGACATTCTGGAAAAGGCAAAACCATGAGACAGAAAAAGGTCAGTCATGGTCAGGGGTGGGGAGGGAGGGATGAACAGGCAAGGCACAGAGGACTTCTAGGGCAGTGAAACTCCTCAGTAGGCTACCATAATGGTGGATACACGTCACTGTGCATTTGTCCACACCCACAGAATGCACAAGACCAAGAGTGAACCCTAATGCAAACTGTAGACTTTGGGTGATGATGACGTGTCATTGTAGGTCATCAGTGGTAACAAATGCACCATCTGGTGGGGTTGTTGACAGTGGGGGAGGTTGTGTGTGTGTGTGTGGGGGAGGGGGTATATGGGAAATCCCTGTTCCTTCCACTCAATTTTGCTGTGAACCTAAAACTGCTCAAAATAAAGTTTATTTAAAAAAACTTGACCTAAACCTCACAAAAATGAACTCAAATGGATCACAGATTTAAATGTCAAAAGTAAAACTATAAAACTTTTAGAAGGAAACATAGGAGGAAATCTTTGGGACCTAGGAATTAGTGACAAGTTCTTAAACATGACGCCAAAAGCAGATCCATTAAATAAATAAGTCGATAATCAATAAACTAGACTTCATTGAGATTGAAAAAGCTTTTGCTCTGTGAAAGACCTGGTTGAGAGGATGTAAAGACAAGCTGAGGATGGGGACACAATATTTACAAACCCCATATGTCACAAAAGTCTCATATCTAGAATAAAGAACTCTCAAAACTCAGCAGTAAGAAAACAGACAATCCAATTAGAAAGTGGGAAACAGACATAAAGAGACATTTCACCAAAGATACGTGGATGGCAAATAAACCCATGAGAAAATGTTCAGCATCACTGGGCCTCAGGGAAAAGCCAACAACAGTGACAACACCCGATGCTGGCGAGGATGTAGGGAATGTGCATCCCCCCCATGGTGAGGGATGTAAAACAGGACGGCCACCCTGGAAAACAGCTTGGTTGTCTCTTAAAAAACTAAACATGCAGGGACCATACGGCCCAGCAATCAAGAAGTGGAAACTTGTGTCCACACAAAAACCTGTGCACAATTGTTCAGCGGCTTTATTTGTAAGAGCCAAAACGTGGACGCAAGAAACACCTAAACTGGTGAATGGTCAAATACACACGGGCACCTCCATGTCGTGGAATCCTACGAGGCAATAAGAAGGAATGGACTACTGACACACACGACAGCTCGGCGGGTCCCAGGGCATTAGGAAGGAGAAAGGCCAACCCCAAGGACCCACACTGTAGGATTCCATTTACACAACACCCTCAAAAGGACACAATTAGAGCAGATCACTGGTGGCCAGGATGAGGGAGGGGAGGGGAGGGGAGAGACTGCAAGGGCGCACGAGGGCGAGCTCTGTGCTGGAGGAGCCGGACTGTGTCTGACCACGTGGTCAGTCGTGGTGGTCCCACATCTCTACACATGGGATAAACTGACACAGAGCCACACACGCACTCCGGGCCAACGCCAACGCCAGTTCCCTGCTTTTGATATTGTTCCAGAGTTGTGTAAAATGTAACCACTGGGGAAAAGTGGGTGAAGGGTACAAGGGACCTCTCTGTGCTACTTTTGCAACTTTCTGGGAATCTATAATTATTTAAAAATAAAAAGTGAAAAAAAAACAGACAGAGAGAACAGAAACCCAACCTAAGAAGCAACTTTTGTGCCTCCAGTCTGGGGGGCTGTGCACTGGGGGGCGGGGCTCAGAGGCCCTGTCCCCACATGAGCTGTATTTCTTGGTAACAGCCCCACACTCAGGGCAGAAGCAGTAAGGCCATGGTGGGGAAGGGACGGCGGGGGGAAGGGACAGCAGGTGGAAGGTGGCACATGCCCGGTTCAGTCCTAATCTGGCTCCAGACCTGGACAAATGCCCGGCATCCACCCCCAGGCCCCGAGCCCACGTTTTTCTGTGCAGCTAGCCTGGGTCCCCCTTACCCCGCCTTCATTTCGACATGTTGCACTGGATTAACTAAACAAACTCCCCCATCTCCAGTCTCCCTGGAAGCCTCTATCAAGATATTGGCACATCTCGAATTGTCTTCCCCAAACAGTTGGGCCAGATCTGAGGACTGGGGTCCTCTGTTGTGGAAACGGCTGCCCTTCTAGCTTTGGTGCTCCAGGGCTTCTTGGGAAAAAGACAGCGCCCACATCTTATCGGGCAGGTGGCTGGCAAACTCCTGGATGAGCAGCTGAAATCCCAGATGCCCAGTGCGGGCTGTTTAAAGCAGACTTTGGCACACATCTATGGACAGCTAATTTTCGACAAGGGAGCCAAGAACATATAATGGAGAAAGGAAAGTCTCTTCAATAAATGGTGTTGGGAAAACTGGTCAGCCACATGCAAAAAAAAAGAAAGCAGACCGTTATCTTACACCATACGCAAAAATCAACTCAAAACAGATTAAAAGACTTGATTGTAAGACCTGAAACCATGAAACTTCTAGAAGAAAACATAAGCAGTAGGCTCTTCAACATCAGTCTTAGCAACATATTTTCAAGTACCATGTCTGACCAGGCAAGGGAAACAATACAAAAATAAACAAATGGGGCCAGCCACTGGCATAGCGGTTAAGTTCATGCATTCCGCTTAGGTGGCCTGGGGTTTGCTGGTTTGGATCCTGGGCGCGGACCTACTCACGGCCCCTCAAGCCATGCTGAGGCAGCGTCCCACATGGAAGACCTACAACTCTACAACTATGATATACAACTATGTACTGGGGCTTTGGGGAGAAAATAGAGGAAGACTGGCAACAGATGTTAGCACAGGGTCAATCTTCCTCAAAAAAAAAAAAAAAAAGAAACCCTTTAAAAAATTAAATAAACAAATGAGACTACATCAAACTAAAAAGCTTCTGCACAGCAAAGCAAACCATCAACAAAACGAAAAGACAACCTAACAATTGGGAGAAGATATTGGCAAACTATATAACTGGTAAGGAGTTAATATCCAAAATATATAAAGAACCCATACATCTCAACAACAAAAAAACTAATAACCCAATTAAGAAATGGGCAAAAGACCGGAACAGATATTTCTCCAAAGAAGATACACAGATGGCCAACAGGCACATGAAAAGATGTTCAACATTATTAACTATCAGGGAAATGCAAATCAAAACTACAATGAGATATCACCTCCCTCCCATCAGAATGGCTATAATTAACAAGATAGGAAACAAGTGTTGGAGAGGAGGTGGAGAAAAGGGAACTCGCATACACTGCTGGTGGGAGCGCAAACCGCTGCAGCCACTATGGAAAACAGTATGGAGATTCCTCAAAAAATTAAGAATAGAACTACCATATCATCCAGCTATTCCACTGCTGGTATTTATCCAAAGAGCATGAAAATACCAATACATGAAGATACACGCACACCTATGTTCACTGCAGCATTATTCACAATAGCCAAGACTTGGAAGCAACCTAGGTGCCCATTAAGGGACAAATGGATAAAGAAGATGTGGTATATATACACAACGGAATACTACTCAGCCATAAGAAACAATGAAATCCAGCCGCTGTGACAACATGGATGGACCTTGAGGGTATTATGCTAAGTGAAATAAGTCAGAGGTAGAAAGTCAAATACCGTAAGATCTCACTCATTAAGTAGAAGATGAAAACAACAACAAACAATCACATAGAACAGAGACTGGATTGGTGGTTACTAGAGGGGACGGGGGGGGGGGGAGGGGGGGGGAGGGCGAAAGGGACTATTAGACACGTGTGTGGTGATGGACTGTAATTAGTCTTTTGGTGGTGAACATGATGTAATCTATACAGAAATCGAAATATAATGATGTACACCTGAAATTTATGTAATGTTATAAACCAATGTTACTGCAATAAAAAAAAGATAAGTATAAAAAAAACAAATAAATAAAACAGACTTGGGGATACGCGCTCCTCCTGGGAGCCCACTCCCACTCTCTCAAGGAAGCGCTTTCTTGGGCACTATTTTTAACGTTGATTAAAGGTTTGGGAAGAGGAAAAATAAACTCCCAGAATAAAGATTCTACTTCTTCCCCCTCCTAACCAGTTTTGCAGCATCCATGCTAAATCGCACGTGTGTGAGGTCTTAACTGTGTCCACAGCACTAAATCTGGAAGCTGAGGGGCTTCTGAGCTGGAGCGGGGCGCTGAGCACGTCAGGACAGCTGATGGAGAGGTGACCCCGCCAACCCACCAATGAGACGGCTGGGCACTGAGTTTGTGAATGAGTCAAAAAGGGAAAAGCAATTCCCTCTGCTGGCATTGGGAGACGGGGTACGAGTACACGTCTGGAATGAAGACACACATCTCCTAGCAGGAGCTGGGTGCTGCCCTCCACTCTCTGAACCCCATTACAGCTCCCAGCGATGTGAGCTGGGTGTGTCTGTGCAGGGAGAAACAATTCCGAGAGGGGAAGCCTGCCTAGGCCATGGAGCGGAGAGCGGGGCAGCACCGGGACTCAGACTCAGATCTGACCGTGCCTCGAGGAGCAGCCCTTTCTCTTTCTTTCCCTCCCTGTCTTCTCTTTCTGTTATTATGTACAATTTCAAAGATATACAAGGGTAGAAGGGTCTAATGAACCCTTGTGTTCAGCAGCCTGGCCCACCTTTCCCTCCTGCCCTCACCTCGGATGATTTCAGAGCAAACCCCAGACATCACATCATTTCTTCAGCAAATGCTTCAGATACTTCAGTATAGGGCTCTCATATATATATATACTGCACACACACACACAAAAACATATATAACTGCAGCAGAACAGCTTTTTTTTTTTTTTTTGGTGAGGAAGATTAGCCCTGAGCTAGCATCTGTCGCTAATCCTCCTCTTTTTGCTGAGGAAGACTGGCCCTGGGCTAACATCCACGCCCAGCTTCCTCTACTTCATATGTGACGCCGCCACAGCATGGCTTGACAAGTGGTGCATAGGTCCACGCCAGGGATCTGAACCCATGAACTCTGGGCTGCCGAAGCAGAGCATGAACTTAACCACTACGCCACTGAGCCGGCCCCCAGAACAGCTTTTTCCAAGCAACAACATTTTTATTAATCATATTATCTGGAAGCTGGATCGTGAGTTCTTCTTGGCTAAAGATGTGGCAGAAAAGTTTGATCAAATGAGTCCAGTGAAATGTCCAGCTGTTCTCCGACTTCGGGGGCATGTTAACCTGATTCCTTGTGAAGGAGCCTGTTGGGCTGCACTGTTAAAACAAGACTCTGAACTCAGGGAGCAACTTGCCAAGAGCTCCCAGGACCAAACCTTCTGCCCCATTTTCAGCTGTGAGCTCAAGATCCAGCTTCTTAAAAACAAACCCACAGTTAAGTGCCCCCTGGACCACTCCAATTCTTCACTCTCCATGACAAACTCAGAGGGCCAGGGGGGAAACCTGCCCCTTAGAATGGCATGAAGGGCTGGGGGAGCCCCCTGAGGTCCACAGGGTGGGGCTGCAGAGAGACAGCAGCACAGCATCCATGGCAGACGCACTGACAGTCCCTTCACCTCCAGAACAGGAGGCTTGAGGGGCCCACCAAAGCCCTCTGACCCCAGGACAAATCCAGGCTCCACCATATGAGCTGCATGACCTTGGGTAGGCAGTTCGTCTCTTGGGGTCTCAGTTTCCCCATCTGCAAAATGGAGCTGACGAAGCTTCCCCAGAGAGCTGATGCTGCCCAAGTGCCCTGTGCTCTGAATCCCAGGAGTCGGCTCTGCATGGCGCTGCCAGCTTGCCTGACCTCTCTGAATGATGCCTTGTGGCCACTAGGAACTCTACTTAAGTGAAGGAATCACACCATAAAGACCACTAGCTGTGCTTCAGAGACAGCAGCACAAGGCCAGTGCAGGGGGTCCCGCCAGGTCCGTGAGCATGTTCTCTAGGGCGTCTGACTCACCCTCAACCCCTACGTCACACCAAGAGCAAGCGGGCGAAGAGAACGGTCAGCACCTGTCACAACCACGTTTCTCTTGGATACAACAGCCCATATGGCTGAATAGCTGGAGCTGCAATTAAGGCCAGTTAGTAAGATCATGGGCTGACAGCCCCCAGGAGCCGTGCTTCCAGAGACCACAGGCTCCTCTCCCAGTGCACAGTGTGCAGACCCCTGCTCCTCAGCCTCTATCCCCACATGTCTCCTCGCATCCGCAGTGCTCCCATAAACGACCTGCTGTCCCCTTCGCTCCATGACTCCTGGCTAGGGTGTTTCCTATCACGATTGGCTGTGGGGAGAGCCGGGGCAGGCAAGGCGGGCAGGGGGGCTGCTTGTCTTGGCAGAACTGAGCTTGGAAGTGCAGAGCCCTTGGCATCGAGGGGCCCTGGTCCCGAGTGCAGAGCTGGACCCCTCCTCACAGAGCATACTCACAGGAGACAGTGTCCTTGCTCCTAACTTGGTCATCAAGGAGAGACAACCAGCCTCTCTTCGAAAGGGTCCTCATCGCCCTCATCCTGAGTCCTGGCCTGCTGGGAAGACGGTCACAGACAGGGCAGAGGGCAGGCCACTGACAGGCTGTGTATGGATATCTGTGAGCCACAAAGGCAGCCCTCCTGCTCCCTCTCGCCCAGCTGCCATCAGCTGTTCCAGCAGCTCTCAGGAGGGGCCAGATTTTCCAGACCTAAGAAGCATCAGCTTGGGCCATGCCAGGGCTGTGGGCATGTGGAGCGCCCGTCAACTTCAGGCTAGAAAGGGCGCTGGGAGAGGCAACAGGAAGGACTAGGGGTCCAAATGTAGCTGAAGCCGTGGTAGGGGGTTTGGTACCATCTTTCTGGGCCTCGGAGGCCCTCCTCTGGTCCAGCCCCACATCCCAGCCTGCTCCCACCCACACACCCCATGCTGCTTCCTGGTGTCCAAAATGCTCCCCTTGGAGGATCAGAGCACCTGCTCACCTGCTTGTCTCCCCCTGGGCAGGGACTCCTGGAGGAGGGGTCCAGGTCAGAGCAGACCCTCAAGATACAGCACTGGTCTCTCATACACTTCAGCTTACCCACACCAAAGAAGGGCACAGCTCGGGCAGGACAAAGGGGGGTGACAGTCAGCAGATAGCTGGTTGCTGCCTAACTGCACTCCACGAGTCTGTGAGCGGCCCTCGTGTGCCGAGGCCTGCACAGCACTCATGGCTGCCAGCTAAAAATGACATTTGCATCATCATTGGGCCAGGAGGCACTAGGTACACGGTCGGACACCCATCCTGGGCACTTCCCACATCACTAACAGGAAGATCTGCTTCCACAGGACAGAAAAAGTCCTGGCAGATGCCACGTAGGACAGAATATGGGAAGGAGGAACAGATTGTGTCGGGGTGGGGGGGGCAATGAAGCAATTGTGCTGACCAGGGCGATGACCTGTGATGACCACACAGAAACCACAGGCCCAGCTCTGAACTGACAACCGAGACATCAGCCACAAGCTGCCCATGTGCCCAGTGGCTTCTCTAGGGTGGGACTCTCATCAGGTCCTCCACACGTCCTTCTCAAAGTTGACTACGATTTCCTGAGGCCCTGGACAACGTTAAGGTATACTAACATAGCCACATAAAGGTCAAAATATGTAACCTATCATAAACCACACTCAGAAGAACGAATAGCTTGAAACGTTCCTTGTCCCTGATCAACATGTCACATAGGATCAAACTTATCCTGTGAGGCACAATTACTAATAGAAGGCGCATCTTCAAAAGGAAAATTAGCCTGCCTTTTCAGCTGGGGTGGCTGTAAGCCTCCATGTCACCCTCCCCACCCAGCCCCTAAGGGAGAGCCCAGTCACCCTCCCCACCTAGCCCCTAAGAGAGAGACCAAATGCAAACAGTCCCTGGCCAGCAGGCCGCTCTCAAGTTCCCAACCAGCAGCCTGGAGTCCCTCTGGTGTGGAATGTGGCTGATCTTATCAACTGCCACTCCAGAATAACCAGGCAGACTTGCCAAGTTGCAAGACTGTGGTAAGCAAAGGGCGCCTGTGATGTTTCTACAATCCCTGCGGAGGCATCTCATAACCCCGGCAAAGCACTGGGCTGGAGGCTCCCTCTTCACTGCAGAGTGCGGTGCATGATGAAGACACCAGCCTCGTGAGCGCGGCTTGTGCCGCTACAAAGGCACAGCGCTGGGCCCTGGGAGCAAGACTCCTGCTCCTCAGAGGCCCTCACCAGCAATGCAGGGGAGCCCAACTCCATGTGGTTTTCAGAAATCAACACTAGACTATGACACGGTTGGAAACCCAAGAATCAGGCCCACCTTCACACACCCCCGACACCCCAGTGCGTGTCTGCCCAGGTGGTGGAGCTGTCCCTGCAGACATCTGGGAATGCACAGAAGCTGGCCTGAGCAGTTGGGGAGCAGCTAGCAGCCACGCACAAAGCTGCAGCCTCGAGGGCGTATCGCATTCCCCAGCTATAAAATGCCGACCATGGCTCAGCTGGAGGGGGGGCTCACTTTGGAGCTCTCCCTGACGTACATACAGATGCTCTGCCACTCTCCCTGATCCTGTTTGCCTGAGCAACAGAGGAAGTTTTTCTTGGCAGATAAGGCTGTCGGGCGACCTGAGGGCTAAGTGACTTAGATGGAACTGAGAGTCCCACTCTCCCCAGTTATAAACAGCAGCTCTATGGGGCCACAGAGCACGCTGTGGGAAGACCTCCCTAAATCTGGCATTCCAGGGACTCTGGCCAGGAATTCTGGCGTCTGAGGCCATTCATACAAAGGAGATAACAACACTTACTTAGCAGATTGCTAGGAGAACGCAAAGTCCCAAACCCTGATCTAGAAAGCCAAAGACCACCCAGGTTCAAATTCTGGTTCCACTATCCGCCATGTGACCTTGGTAAGTTATTTAAGTTTTTTGAGCCTCAATAAAATTTAAAACGAGAATACCATATTTCATTGATGGTTAGACACATTTCCTCTCTTTTTTTTTTTTGTGAGGAAGATCAGCCCTGAGCTAACACCCAAGCCAATCCTCCTCTTTTTGCTGAGGAAGATTGGCCCTCAGCTAACATCCGTGCCCATCTTCCTCCACTTTATGTGGGACACCGCCACAGCATGGCCTGACAAGCAGTGTGTCGGTGCGCCCCTGGATCTGAACCCAGGCTGCCAGCAGCGGAGCGTGCACACTTAACAGCTACACCACAGGGCCGGCCCCTCCTCTCTCCTTTTAACATCTCTAAAATCAGGATACTTCTTAAAACGGACAGTACCATGACTTAATTGGCAGACTTTTTTTTTTTTAGTGGTCCATAAAATAACGGTGTACGGAGCATTAATGGTGTCTTAGATTTGGTGAGATAATGGGACTATATACCTCGAGAGGTTGTTCTGAGGGCCTAGAACAGAAATTGGCACAGAGCAAGTCCTCCCTGGCTGTTAGATATCAGTGCTGGCGATCTGTGACTGCTCTTGGCCGTGGGGCAAATGGGCCCACTGCCGGATACCCACGCATCACACACCTGGTAATGGGCTGAGGAGCAAGTTAAGGTAACGACACCAGGGCCAAGGGGGCAGTGGGGCCCCAAGGGGTCTACAAATGACCTGGATAAAGAGTGAGACTCTGCCCTGCCCTTCAAAATATAGGGAGTCTGGCCCCCTAGTTGACCCCCAACTTCCCTCTCCAATCCATGGTCAAGAAGCTATCCTGTCAAGCAGGATGGCTCACAGTGGAGCCCTGAGCACGGCAGGGAGCACCATGAGACTCATGTCAGCCGTGGCTGCTATTCTCATTACTGCTGTTCCATTCAACCCCTGGTCACAGCAAATCTGCATTAAATTCTGCAACCTGCATACTTTGATTTTCAGAAAGAAATGATCTTAGATCCTGAGCCAGAAAGTGCTGCTAGAGCTACCCTTACACCACAAGAATTACAGCACAGCGAATGATCTTGTTATTTAAACTTTCCCAACATTTAATTATAACAGCAGCAACAAAATCAAGCAGGCTGCAAACAATGCACTGCCTCTTTAAATGGTTTCCTGCGGCCAGTTCAGTTTACAAAAAAATTCCTAAAACGAGGAAGCAATGGGGAATCTGGAGCCAACCAGCACACTTTTGGGGAGAGTAGCAGGTGCACCCAGGACCAGATGACAACCTTGGAGGGTGGAAGGGTCTGTCCCCTGCAGATTGGAGCGCGCTCTGACTCAGCACAACCGGCACCAGAGAGAGCCTCGGGTCTGCGGCCTGCCCACGCTGACCTCCGGTCACAACGCGCCCTGATCTCGGCCCCTGCATCGCGGCCAGCACCCCGCCCGCGCGGGCCGATCGTCCCCGGGGGCGGGGCCGTGCGCGAGGGGCGCGGCCACCCGGACCAGGGCGGGGCGAGCCCGGGCGGCGGTCACGTGTGTACACAGGCCCCGCGCGGCGTGCGCGCCGTGAGCCCCGCCGCCTCCTCTGAGCCCGGAGCTGCCCGCCCCGCGGCGACAGCGCGGCCCGCGGCCCAGCGAGCGGTGAGTGGGCGCCGGGCGTGGGGTCGGGGTCGCCGGGCACACTCGAGGGCTTGGCCCGTGCTGGAGCAGCCCGGGCTGCAGTGGCCCCTGCGGCCGGTGCTCCCTTGGACTCTCGGGTCCCTCGGCCCCGCCCTGGCGCTGTCCCCCGTGCGCGTCGCTGTCCCCTTGCGGGGTGGGGGTGGGGGTGTTGCCCTCTGGGGTCCTCTGTCCCCCGTGCAGTGGCACTGTCCTGCATGCAGCGCGCTGTCCTTGTGTGGGGCCACCCTCGGGCCGTGCCCACCCCAGCTGGGCAGCCAGGCTGGGGCTGCCGCCCGGCGGTCATTAACCTGTCGAGGGGCAGCTGCGATCCGCTGCCCACGTAGGAGGCTGAGCGGCACCGCTGGTTCTTCACATGGCCTGTCAGGGGCTGACTGTTCTCTTGGGCACCATGGTTATAGCTTTCCTCCCCTTTTGTGATTACGAAATGTTTAGTAAGTTCTGGAACTACATCTAAATGGAGATATCAAGTCTGTCGTTAATTGTCTTGGACACTCGATAAAATATAAAATCCCTTGGGCATGGGAAGGCTCCTTCAAAGCTTCGGAGGAAGGCAATGCTCCCAGCTTCTGAAACACCCGTTCTGCTAGCAACAAGAAACCCAACTCAAGTTAATATCATGAACGTGTTAACTCAGTTCTCTAGCCGAGCATTGGTCTGAGAGTGGTCACCTAACTAGCCTTTGTGGTGCAAAGAGTGGAGAGCCTGCGGGTAACTTCGTATTTGACGTCCAGAACAGCACCCGTCCCTCTGATCTCCCTGTCACTGGAGATGTCCTCAGTGCAGGTCTCCATCCCACCTCTCAGAGTCAACTCCTAATCTTCACCCAACAGCAGGACTCCTCCCTTCCCCTATCTTCAGCATCTAGCAGAGGCAGCATCCAATGATGAAGTGACCAGAAGCTGGCTCTACAGGCCCTGCAGACACAGGAGCAGGCATAACACGGCTCTGACCATGTCCCAGATGGCTCACGCATAATGATCCTAACTGGGCACCACCACTGAGAGTGGAAAGAGGCACGGTTAGTAATTACATGCGTATGGTCACACTCTCCCTGTATAGCTCCTTAAGGAACTTTTGGAGGGTCTAGCTCTCCAAACCAGGAGCTCTGGTATCTTCCTAAATGAGACCTCTAAAGACAATTGGCTTTTTTAAATCGTGGCTTATATTTGGTGAGTGCTTACTGAGCCATGTCACTGGTAGGAAGCTGGGGGCTCAGAGGCATCTGGCTAGGGTCCGTGCTCTGACCATGTTCTCCTGCCTCTCCAGAAAGTATGGAAATGTCCCAAAGGTAGAGGAACATAGCTCTAGGACAGAATGTAGATGTCGGCGTTGACTCAGACCCTGTAACTCAAAAGCCCTGGTAGGTTGGTGATGAGAGAAAGGCAAAGTACAGCCACCCAACGTGGGTGCAGGTGGGGTTTTAGGTTAGATGTAAAAACTGATTATACCTATTATATAATGGAAAAGATGGAAAAAATGACATACTTGCAAAGATCGCTGGCTTGTGTGATTTACGGGCAGAAAGAGGGACATGCTGCTTTCTGGGACGGGGAGAGGAAAGAGCTCCTTGGGGAAGCTGCATCCATTGCACAGCCCCTAGGATGTCATTTGGAATTCTGAAAAAAGTAACTGCCACCTGGCCTTTAACAACCCAACCACATACCAGGCCCAGGTCCTTGGGGGTGGGGGGATTACCTCCCAGAGAATCAAGGTCGCTGTGTAAGTGACACAATCATGCTCCTTGTTCCTTAAATAGTGTTTCCCACTTATTTCCCCTTGCTTGCTGCTGGCTCCTGAACTCTCTAAGGCTAAAGCCACCTGTGTGACTGGGCAGCTTGGGCTGCATCTGTCCAGAGGGTTTCACTGGCCCAGGGCCCCACAACACCACGCAGGCATCAAGGAGCAGAGGAGACTCAGTCTAGAGAATAAAAAGGTGAACTCGCTCTCTAATTTGAGATGCCAAAATGTGATGCTGCCGAGGAGCAGAGTTCAGTCCAGGAGCCTCTGCATGCAGACAGAACACCCCTCGGGTAGCAGAGGGTCAGGGTGAAATGGGCCAGGCGTCCTGTGCATCCCCAGCAGGTCCACCCTGGGTCCCTTTCCTCCCACATATGGCAGCAGGAGTGCGCCTACGAGCTTTTAATTAGAACCCAGCAAAGCGAGGAAGCAACTACTCCTCTTATACCAAATGTGACAGGTCAGAATACCCAGCTGGTTCCTCCTGGGAAAGAACCACAGGCGGTGCTAGGATCCGCTGCTCTGAGCACTCCACCCAGGCAGGAGCTCACCAAGTTACATGCCAGGGTGCACAGGGGAGCCCCGATGGTGTGCCAGGCCTGCCCAGAGTCTGAAATGGAGCCCTGACCTGTTGTCAGTCCCGCCCTTGAATTTCTGAGTGAGTCCCTTTTTGTTTGTTTTTCCCCTGGTCTGGTGTACCTGGAGGAGCATCAGCCTCAACCAAGTTAGGGAACAAAAAAGCCTCAGTAACGAGTGCTCCCTAAACAGAGAACGTGTCCCATCTTCTTCCAGGGACAGGAAGCCTGGGCCCGGCACAGGCGCCCCGCTGGCCTGCTGGCCAGGCCCCAGCTGCTAGGTCTCAGTCCCCCGGCCTTCCTGAGCTGGCAGACATGCCTGTCTCCTCCATGGAGAGAGAGGCAGCTCTTTATGTATGCGTCTGAGCCAGGGCACCCACTCCACTCTCCCTGCTCTGCAAATGAGAACTGTAAAATGCAAAAGACTGTATAACTCCAAACAACCCATCCGTATAATGACCCGTTTCTTATCACCCCAGGGAAGGCCCAGGGTTTGTGATAGGAATCAGTGTGCATAAGCTATCTACTGAAAAACCTACGAAAACATCAGCCTTTCCGGAGCGTCTGGTTCCTACCAGCTGGATGTTAATTGTAGCTAAGCCTCTGCCCATTATTACAAAAGGAAATAAACATTCAGGAGTCATTTTCAAAGCATTCTGATGGTTCCAGCACATTCATGTGAAGTTGAGTCTCATGGGGCACAGACCGTCCGCCAGGCCAACTGTGTGCCACTCAGGATGCACCACCGGGCCTCGAGGTCCTGTGCCCATAGCTCAGTCTCTGAAGTGCCAAAGGAAGCACCCCTCCCACCCTCTGCTCTCCCTTCTACACAGTGGGGCTCTGTTGCTCACCTTGGGGGGAGCCTTTGACGTCACTGATGCATCCTCGTCCCTAGACAGCTAGCCGGGCTGCGAGGCACAAATGGAGAAAAGCTCCCCCTTCAGAGAGCTCTCAGCAGATGGGAAAGAGAGAGCACACAGCGGGACTAGCTAGGGTGTGGAGACAATGGTCAGGGAGGGGGCCCCGGGTGCTGATGCCCAAAATAAAACTCCAAGGGTAAGTTTGAGTTTGCTGAGTGAATGAGAAGCAAGGAAGGGCATTCGAGGCAGGGGATCAGTGTGCAAAAACAATGGTGAAAAAGAAGCCGGGAACCTGAGTGGGGCTTCCCCACCCCCAACCCCATGCTCGAGTGGCAGGCGCAGCTCTGATGGGCCCTGAGCACCAGGGGATAGAATTTCCTGATTAACAGAGGCAAGGACATAAAAAGGTTTCAGTGAAACTAGTTCAGCTGCCCTGGAACAGGAGGATTTCCCTCTGCTGGTTTTTCGTTTCTGCTGGCTCTGCACGTGCACACGCACACTCACGTGTGCACACACGCACGCACAGAGAAGATTCCAGTGGGTGTGGCCCTGCCCATCACCACAGCCTGCTCCTGAGTCACCTCAGCCTGTCATCCAGGAGAGCACTGTTTACTTCAGCCCTGGATTTCAGCCAAGTCCGTTTTCGTTGCTTACAGACATTCACCTTTGGCGGGCTGGTTGATACCATTTTGGGCTCCTTTGTAAAAAGGCATAGGAAAAAAGATGCCTCAAATGTTTCTAACAGCCAGCCTCAGGGGTGTGTGGCCCTTGCCAGTAGTGAATGGAGAGAAGGGACCACCGGATGGAGAGGGCAGGGGTCTCCGACAGCTTCCTGAGTGACGAGCTGAGAAGAGCCGAGGCTGTGGAGCCCATCCTCCTTCCAGTTCCCCGTGCCTAAGAGAGCTGTGATGCAGGCGGGGAAGCGAGTATTCACACTCCAGTTAATACCAGGGCAATGCCAGGAAATCCGCTGTTGGTACCAGAGCCCTAACCCAGACCACAAAGACTTTAAGCTCTGCAAAGCCTCTGGGATCTGCGGGGCTGCAGCGCGGCGAGGGGTCCCCAGAGTGTGCGTGCCTGAGGTGGCGTCCCCTCCCCGTGAGAACTTACACTGGGCCTTTGACTGGTGCTCACGTCCTCATTCCTCCTCCCCTTGGGCTTCCTCCTTCCATGCATCAGTTACCAAGGATTCCAAGTGAAGTTTCCCATGACAGCTTCCTCTGCAGGTCCCGGTCCTGGAGGAGGGTCAAGATCTGCACCCTGGTCATCCTGACACAGGGACTAACCCCGGCTCACCCTTTTGTGCTCTACACGACTGGACTGACTCCTCCTAACAATCTCATGAGGATTTTCCTAAACTGGGGAAAGCAGGGTAGTAAGTTACCTGCCTGACCAGAGCCACACAGTAGTCGGCAGTGAGCCTGGGATGTTGATCCTGATAGCCAGCTCCAGAGCCCGAATTCCTAACCATATGAAACTCCATGAAATTAAGTGGGACGTGGAGTTTTCCTTATAGCATTTTACACCAGTTCATGTGGTCACTAACTCAGATCTCTCTGCTGCCTGCAGCGCACGAGGTTTCATATGAGCAGCCTCATTTATCGTGCAGTTCCTGTTTAAGGTTCTGGGTAAGGTTCACATGGTGTAGAATGAGTTAGGCCAGGGGTCAAGGCAGTGCCTCGGATCAGAGCCGCTTTCTCAAAGTACGAAAATGGCCGAGGGCTGGTGCTGTTTTGTTTTATGCACCTGTGTTGGAGTGGGGTCCTGTGACCCATACTCCTAGGCCCTGCTGTTTTCAAGCATGGAGCCCTGTAGGGAGGGGGTCTGCCGTGCAACTGTCCCCGTCTGCTCCACTCCATCACCCAGGCCTGCGGCAGCTACTGACTCAGCACCCCTCCCAATGACCCCGCTGCTGTGCCTGCACGGGCGCCGCTCCTGCTGCTCGGGACACGCCAGCCCCTCCTGCTCTTTTGTGGCTCCTCAGGCCACTAGGCAGAAGCATGGCCTGTCTGTGTGGCCAGCTTCCTGGTCAGCTCATCTTTCCTGTCGCCTGGCTACCCCCCAGGAGGCCTCCACTCTAAACCCATGTCCTGCAGGGCTCTCTCTGCCCAGCATGCTGACTCATGGTCAGCCACCAGTGCTGCAGCGCAGGACCGTGCCTGTGCCTGCTCTTGGACCAGGAAGGGACTCTCTGGCCTGCAAACCTGGTGTTGAGCGTGCTGGCCAGGGCCTCAGGGCTGTCTGATGGGTGACTCCTAAAGAGGCAGCATGCTGAAGGGACTTGCAGGTACCAACAAGGAAGAAACCAGAGATCCCAAATCCCTGCTCAGGGCCCAGAGCAGAGCAGGGACCCGTCTGACCTGGGCAGGCACTTCTACAGATTTCCAAGCTGGCAGGGAGAGCTGCCTGGGGTGCTCAGGCCAGTGCCAGACCCACTCTGCTTTCACCAGAGATCCTCTTCCATCTGGGCTTCCAGGTCTGGAGGCAGCATCCCTGGGTTTTCCTCTTTCAGGCTGCTCCAACTTCTCCATACCCTAAGCCTGGAGCAAACAGTCTTCAGCGTCCACGTGGCGAGCCGATAACCCCGACCCAGCACAGATGGCGGGAGCCCCAAGCCCGAGGGACACGTGGCGTGACCAGGAGGCAGCCGAGAGCCTTCCCGGGGTTGGAAATTGGCAAGTCTAGGAGAGCATCTTCTTGAAAAATAATCACTGGAGTCCAGAGGAGGAGGTCTTGGAAGAAAACTACTTTGTTTTTTATGCACAAGAACATTTGTAATCAGTGAGTGTCGGTCCCAGTCGAGGATCCAGGAGAGAGGGCTCTGGAGCAGCTAAGTCCTTAGAAACTGGGATGGGACAGGGAACCCCAAAAGAGCTCCATCCTTAGGGCATCCCCAAGGGCGCACAGAGAGAGAACCACCACTGCACTGCCTCTTGCCGAGTCCTCAACAAGCATCTTGAGGCCTCATCCTGCCCTGTCGGAGACGGCTGCTGCATTACCATGCCCTTCTTACCAGCTGGCCTGAGCTTACCCCATAAGCCAGCAGAGACCCGGATGGCAACGCCCTGGCAGCAAGGGCCACAAATGGGACTTCTGCTTTTCTGACCATGAAACCCTGGCCTTGGGAGCCTCAGCCTAGCTTTCCTCTAAAGGGAAAGGCTGCTGGGGCCCAAGAGGCGGCCCCTCTGTGCTGCAGAGAAGATGACCACAGCTTTGTTCTCTGTAAAGGTTTCCCACAGCCCCCAGTGCCCCACAAGCAGCCTGTGGGCAGGGGGGTCTGGGCGCTTTCTCATCACATTCATAAAGAAGAAAGCCCCCAAACCACGAGGCTGGACAGCCTCGTGCATTGGGACATTGGCTCCACTTCCTGGTCCTCTCAGATTTTTCTGTAGGAAAACGTCACTTTTGACCTCGAGCCTCTCCCGAGGTCTCCCCCTCTGTGATGTGCACGCAGCCAAGCTTGGAGGAAAAAAGGGAAGAGCCCCCGAGCAGCTGCTCAGGCATTGGGGTGATGTTCTGAGTTGGCTGAAGGGCTCTCCCAGATTGGGGTGCTTCTGCTCATGCTTCTCAGGCCAGCTGTGCCCTCTGAGGCCTGGCCTGGCATCCTGTGCCTTCTTGTTGCTGAGCTGCTATCATCCGCTCTCCTCTCTCCTGGCCCCAGCTGGCCCCACAGACCTGGAACCACCTGCCCCTCTCCATCCCATCCCAACAGGACTAGTCACACGCCTGGGCCAGCCAGGGGAGTGGGTACTGCAGAGGCCGGCCCTGTCCTCACTATGTGGAGGCTTACTTCTTTATGAATCAGAAAACAAGGCAAAAAACCCTCAGAAAGAAAGAGATGGTGTATGACTCACCTTAAGATCATTAATGAATCCTTTTACAGAAAAAAACAGGATAAAATGATAACAGGGTGTATCTCAGACGACCCTGGGCATGTGTGCGGTCCCCTCACTCTTCTCTCCCAGCCAAGATGTTTAGCGCCTGAAGAAGTGGGCCGGCTCCTTCCCACCAGGCCCACGGCTGGACCATCATTGTGTCTCCACAGAGGCCAAGGGCCACAGCCCACCCCAGGCCTGCTCTCAGCCAAGCAGACAACCAGACTCCACAGTCCTGCTGCTGGCGGTACTGGGAAGCCTGCAGCGCACGCCGGCCCGCACCAGGTGTGCCCTTGGTATTGGACCAAGGCTGTCTGCAGACCTGGCTCACCAGAGAGCACGCGGCAGGGCAGAAGCAACCTCAGATGCACTACGGCCAGGACCCTGAGGGCGCATGCATCATTTCTCCAGGAGATCTGGGAGCAGGGAGCTGACGGACTCTGCCTGTTTGCTCTGCAGAGACAGCACACGTGGGGTGAACGCGCAGTTGCTTTGTATATTCCTTGGTCCCAGTGGAGTGAGGACAGTAAGGGACTCTGGCTCGGAAAAGCCACCCTGGGAGGAAGCTGGGACCCCAACCAGGCAGAAGGTAGAGGTTTGGGGACAGAACCAGGACCCAGCCAAGGTGAGACGGCTGGGCTGGCAGGAGTGGGAGTCCATGGAGGGACCCTGGGTGTAGTCCTGTGGTAGAGGACAGGAGGTTGGGGCCATTCCTGGTGCCCATCTGATGAAGGGGCTGTGGATGGGGCTATCGCTGTGGGCACTGATGCAGGACCTAGGTAAATGCCACAAGTGGGTGCCAGCCCTAAAGGAATCGTGGGGGAGGGTTTCCAAGCAGGGGAGAGGCAGTGATGAGAATGGGAAGAAGGTAGCCAAACCAGCCAGGGTCAGACTGGAGGCGGGCCTGGGAGAGGCAGCAGAGGGGAGGTGTGTGGCAGAGGAGGAGGGCCACCCAGGTCAGGGAAGCGCCCTGAGAGCTGGTCAGGGTGGGAAGAAGTGGGGAGGAGGGGCTCCAGGGCACATGGAAGAGGAGGGCAGGTGCAGGAGCTGGGGGAAGCTCTGGGGGAAGCTCTGCGGGCAGCACAGCAAGGCAGAAGTGGGCAGCTCTGAGCAGGAGCTGTCTGGGAGGGTCCCAGGGATGGGGTGTGGTGACGGGACCGACCTGTTCCTAAGGCCAGCCTGGACGAGAGGCATATTCATGTTCTCGCTGACCCTGACCCCTTCCACTGAGAGGATGCACCAGGTGATGAGACCCCCAAAAGTTGGATTTGGGGAGAATGCCATTTGGGGAGAATGTGGTAGCTTTAGAAATGAAAACTGGCAGAATGTGGAGTGCTCCGTGTGCCAAGTGTCAGCCCATCGAGGCTCTCATGAGAGCCCTGGGGTTGGGGCTCCTTCTCTCAGCAGAGGGGGCCTTTCCTGGAACCGTGGTCTACACCAGCTGCGTTCCAAGTTCCTCCTTCTCACGAAGGAAGTGAGTAGAGAGCTGGCTAACTGGAAAGGCGGCGGGCGGCCCGAGGCCTGTGCCAAAGGGAAGGAGCCAAACCATTGTTCTCAGGCCCTCCCTCTTCCCCACAGGGCCTGAGTGGGAAGTCTCCGTCCCCAGGTTCCTGGACTCACAGAACCAGAGTGCACACAAGGGAAGTGGGGTGACCTCAAGGAAATGGGGGCCGGGTCCCACAGCCCCGCCTGTGCCAGGTTGGCCCCCACAGAGTCACCGCTAAGGCCAGGAGAATGGGCCCAGGGGTGTCTGACTTGAGATACACGGACAGAATGACAGGTAGGGGCCATCCTGCAGCAGCAGCACTGGGACAGGGCAGGACGTCCCCCCACCCATGTTCTCTGGAACACCTACGCTGTGATGAGGGCAACAGCTGTGATACCAGAGCACAGTTTACTAGCTGCCTCGTGGCTCGGACAGGCAGGACACTTCCTGCCACGACCGTGCTCGCTCTCTCACCAGACCCACAGCTGCACAGCAGTTGTGGGGGTGCAGGCCGAGCCCCAAGTTACAGCCATGGGTGAAGCTGCTGCTCCGGCCTTCGGAGTGCTTCTGTCTGATTTTTGTCCATCTACACTGTGCCGTCAACTTGCAGGCAGGCGTTTGCACATGAGGTTGATCTGGTTCCACTGAGAGTGCGCTCAGGGACCTGCATCCGTCCACACAGGCCCAGCTGGAGAACTGATGAGCACTGTGGCGCTGCCCAGCTCGGAGGAGCCCATCTCAAGCCAGGCACCTGGCCCAGAAGGTCTCTGTGTGCTGGTGACATGTCCCCCCATGGGGGTAGCGGTGCCGATCTGCTCCTGGCTCCCGCCCCCCTACTGTTTCCTTCCCTTCCACACCTCTCACCCTTCAACCTCACATGGACCAGAGTGAACGTTCCCCACTTCAGAAAATGCTAGACACCAGTATCTGCAAAACGAAGCACCTGCTCCGAGGGCTGTCCTTTGCTCCCAGATCTCTAAGTAACCCCTGGAGAGACGGGGTGCCTCCCGGGAAGAAAGTCAGAACAGAAAGAACAGGTGTCATTTTTAGACTGACTGAAAGCAAATGAAAACTAATACCTTTAACTTATAATCTGCATTTGTGATCAAAATTGTCCTTATAATTGACGTGTAAAAAAACTGCACACAGAAGCTAGCTCTAGCACGTGAAATAAAGTTTATAAATTCTCTACTTGTAAGCTGCCGGCAAATAAAAACTCCAGTGGATTTTTCATCTGAAACCCAGCACTGACGGTCACTCTGTCCTCTCGGCGTGGGAGGCGGTTCACACGCAGGCACACAGCTCCTCTCAGGCTGAGCGAGCCAGGGCCACACAAGCACGTGAACGCATGAAGGAAATTCTAAACAGATTTTTACTCCACGTGATAATGTCTCAAGAATCGAGCCATTCTTAGCCCAACGCAGGCCGCTCGCTGGCTGCCCTTCCTGCTGCCCTGCTGCCCCCCATCGCAGCCATTAGCAGTCCAGGCAGTGGTTCTCTCAGCCCCGGGCCTGGGGGGTGCGGTTGGAGGACAAACGAGCCCATGGCAGCTCCATCTGCAGATGAAGCCCCGGCCTTACTGGAGCGCTCGCTTACGCAGCCAGCTCGGCCCCTTCCAGCCGCGTGGCTGCTCTGTGTACCACAGCAATGTTCGGAACACGCTGGCTCTCCCTTCCCATTCTAAGCCTGCCCTCCCTCAGCTGTGGCTGCTCCTTCAAAGAGCTCTCTGTGCTCCGCGCTCAAGTGAAAGCAGCCAAACGCCTTTCTCTGCACGGCGGGCTTGGGAGGTCCAACCGCCCTGTCCTTACTCTCCGAAAATGCCTGCTCAGTGTATTTCCTCAAAGAGAAAAGTGAGGTCCTAACTGAACTTGCCTTCCATGCTGAGTATGGGACCGGCCTCGTGGACTCTGGGCAAGCCTCGGCTGGACCAGCTCCACAGCTCCTGGGACGGGGCAGGGGCGGCAGAGGGGAGGTGCCATCACAGCCGGACGGGGCAGTGGGGTGCCCCCTGAGCTGAGAGCCAGAGGGTGGGAGCATGCCTGATCCATGGCTGGCCCCTCCAGGCACAACTCTTGGTTTCTTGAAACTGGCTGTAAACAGAGAGAGGGAGGGGCTGCCACGCCTGCCAAGGGAGGCAGAAACTTTGTGAGTAATTTACTAGAGGAAAAACAAGTGGTGCGCTTCCACACTGGGCACAACGTGTGCGCTCCAGCCCCCACGCAGACACGCACGCACACATACACATACAGGAAGCCCACGCTGCCCAGCTATTGCTGATAAGGAGACTGCGGGCTTCCAGAGAAACATACGGATCCTTCCTGCTGTCCTGGTGGTGCCCCGCTGCAGTGTTGCTTCCTGACGGGGTACATGGTACAGGCACAGAGACATAGGGGACACAGAATAAAGGTAAGGGCCGATGGCTTGGCGCTGCCTGCCTGGCGATGTGCTAAGAACTTGGGAGGGAGGGGTCAGGCGAGCTGACCCCAGCCAGCGGAGAGTGCTGACTGCCCTGCAGAGGATGAGCCCTTTAACCGGCGAAGTGAAAGGGAAGCTGACAGAGGGCGGGACCTAGAAGGATCAGGGTTGTGGGACCAAGAGCATGTCTGCCTGGGTTCCCGGACCGGGGCTGTGACAGCGGGTGCAGAGGGCATGCGGCCTTTCTCGCTGGCAGATACTCCGCATGAGAGAGCGAGCACCTGTCCTAGCAACGGCGGAGGGCCCTTCCTTTTCAGAGGCTGGGGTGAAAAACGTCTGCGGTGGCCACAAGAACGCGCAGTGTTTCCTGGGGACTTGAGGCCAGTGAGGTCTGGCACACGAATGCCCCACAACCCAGCTCACCACCCCCCAGTCACCCTCAAAGCTGAGGTTCAGCAGGCAGGAGCCTCAAGACAGATGGGGACCAAACACACGGGAGAGGAGACGGCATTTAGACATCTGCAGCTGGCTCCAGGGGCGTTCAGGAAGGAGAGCCAGGAGAAAGGAAACCAGCCATTTAATCAGCTAAAGGATGACATAAAAAGGACTCTTCCTCCAGCTCATAGGGAGACCAAAGCTTCCAGCAGGAGCCCTGCCAGGGAGGGGCTGGCCTTGGACCCATGGGTGTTCCAGGATCGCGTCACCTGCCAGGTGCTCCCACCTTCTCCCCAGAATGCAGCCTTTGGGGTGCAGAGCACCTGCCAGGGCAGAGGCTGAGAAGCACCGTCTGGCTTGAAGGACCTGTGTCCGTGCTGCGAGAGTGAACACTTCTCCCGAAAGTGACCTAAGGGCACGTGTGGGCAGAGGCGGGCCAGCCCTGTGCCCAGTGGTGCCTGAGCATCGTTACCATCTGACACACATCATCTCAGGCTGCTGGGTGGCATTTGTTAGGATTGCAAAACATTCCCACAAACGTGGCGTCCCTCCTGTCCGCACCTGCACAGGAATTCATGCATCTCCGGCCCGCCCATCGTGGCTGATGTTGGGGGCCTCACACACAGACACGCTCCTGTCATGGGGGCTAATGATGCTGCCAGAGCACCTGATCCCCTCATTTTCTTCGTTATTACTACCCCTCCGCGCCACCCCCCAGCTGCTGACCTGTGTGTTGGCCAAGCCCCACGGTGGCAGGACGTTCCTCCTCACTCACTGCTGTGACCCCAGCACCCAGCACGGTGGCTGGACACAGCAGGCGGTTGGGAAATGACAACTAGACTTTACAGTCACAGAGCCCTTTCCCCACGTTACCACGTTCTGCCCACGCCAGGACCACAGCCAGCAGTACAGCAGCAGGTGCAGAGCAGGATGGACCCCAGCTTCTTCCAAGGGCAGCGCCAGCATCGGCAGGGCTGGCCCTTGCCGTGTCCCTAAGCCTGGGAAACAAATGTCTGTGTGTCTTTGCCTGAGAGGATTTCTTTTCTTATTCTGAGGACAGGAGGCCTGGTTGAGCCGAGCGACATTTTGAATGTAAGGTTTTCCTCCAAAGAACTGATGTTTCTGAGGAATGTCTGCTTTCTTTACCTCAGGGCCCCATCTGCCTCTTCTCATTCAGGTCCTTACTGCTTCGCTGTATACCCGGGTCTCCCACTCTGTCTGCATTGCCTCCAAGGTGGGGAGGGAGGGAGTGCCAGGGCCCCCTACCCACTCCCGTCCGTCTCTCAGTGTGCTGGCCCGTAGCAGGTCAGCTCCCACAGGCGCTTGTCCACTCCGGGAACTGCCAGGGTCACCGGGGGTTCTGGGTACATTACTTCACCTGAGCCTTGTGACAGCCCATGAAGACCAAGGCGTTGAGCGGCACAGGCCGTGCCAGGCCTCACACATGCCTCTGGGCGCTCCTCAGGTCTCCAGTCCCGTGTGCCACACAGCCCCCAGGAACAGCAGCTCTTCCTCAGGAGGTGGGGTCCCCGCCACCCTGGCTTAGCACCTCCTGCTTTCCCAGCTCAGTCCCGGGCACACCACTGGTCACGCACATGGGAGCTTTCTGTGGCTGCTCACACATGTGTGTCCGCTCATGGGGCTAGCAGTGCAGTGTTCCAGGGCTGCACAGGTGGCGTGAGAGACTGGGCGGGTTTCTGGCCACCAGCCACAGGTGTGGAGGGCAGGGCAGGAGGTACTGTATGATTCCTCTGCACGCTGGGAAGGGTCTGGGTCAGTGCAGGAAGCCAGGAATGTGTCCAGGCAGGGCTGGCTGCCTTGCTGGCAAAAGGTTGCATTCCCAGGAGGTGGCGGTGGAGGGGCTGACAAGGCAGAGCAGCCCAGCAGGGGGAGGTCAGGCCTTAGGTCCACCCCTCCCTCCTCAACAGGCTCCTCTGACCTTGGCTGAGTCACCACCTGTCACCAAAAGGCTTGTGACAGTATGTGTGTTACAGCCCAAGTGCCATGCAGGTGCACCTCGGCTGACCAGCCAGTGGCCCCGTGGGTAGTTTGTCTTTTTATTCCCACTGTTGAGTGAAGAGGCTGAAATTGAGGGTGGTCAGGCAGTTCTTCCCTGGGGGCCCACACCTACTGAGGGCTCCTGGGCCAGGTCAGCAGGGGCCCGCAGAGCATCCCCCCTGGTAGATAGAAGCCCCCTGAACCCTGCTAGCGCTGCTGAGGAGGTGAGCAGGTGGGGGGTGCCCACTCTGGCCAGGACATGGGAGGAGGTGTGAAGCACTCATGGGACAGCCTCCCCAAAGTGTCTTGGATGAGTTATCCACGGCTCGGCTTTTCCTCAGAAACAGGGTTGGGGAGATTCCCCATGGCTGTCAAGATGACCGCAGCACTGTGACCTTTCTGGCACAAAGCGGCCTGGCTCAGGACCTAAGACAGGTGTTGTGCGATGGCAGCTTCGCTTCCGCAGAAAACACACACAGGACAATTTCTGACTGCTCCCGTGTTAGCTTAGGAGCAAGGCTTTCTTCCCGTGCCCCCTCTGCATTTCTGAGGAACTTGCGGGCCAGGTCCCTGGCTCGAGGAAACGACTAACTCTCTGCTGCTTTTCCCCACAGAGCCCGGCTGAGCCATGTGGAGCTGTGGCCCGCTCAACGGCACGGGCAGGGGCGAGGACCAGCTCCTCTGCCAGCACTTTCACCTGGTCCTGTCTGTCTTCTCCCTGCTCTACCTGGTCGTCGGCATCCCAGTTGGCCTGGGCTACAACGCCTTGTTGATCCTGGTCAACCTGTGCGACCAGAGCAGCATGACCATGCCCGATGTCTACTTTGTGAACATGGCCGTGGCAGGCCTGGTGCTCAGCGCCCTGGCACCCGCACACCTCCTGGGCCCCACCACCTCCGGGTGGGTGCTGTGGGGCTTCAGCAGTGAGGTCCACATCACGCTGCTGGTGCTGTTCAACGTCTGCTCCCTGGTGACCATGTACTCCACGGCCCTGCTCTGCCTCGACTACTACATCGAGCGGGCCCTGCCGCGCACCTACATGTCCAGCGTCTACAACACCAGGCACGTGTGCGGCTTCGTCTGGGGTGGGGCCCTGCTCACCAGCTTCTCCTCCCTGCTCTTCTACATCTGCAGCCATGTGGCGGCCAGGATCATCGAGTGCTCCAGGATGCAGGATGCTGAGGCCACCGATGCCATCATGGTGTTCATCGGGTACCTGGTGCCCGCCCTGGCCGTGCTCTATGCTCTCGTGCTCATCTCACGGATTCGGAAGGAGGATACGCCCCTCGACCAGGATGCGGGGAGGCTGGACCCGTCGGTACACAGGTTGCTGGTGGCCACTGTGTGCACACAGTTTGGGCTCTGGACGCCGCACTACCTGACCCTCCTGGGGCACACGTTCCTCACCTCCCGGGGGAAGCCCGTGGACGGGTACGACCTGGGAATACTGCTCTTCACTAAGGATCTGTCGCGGTTCTTGGCCTTCTCCAGCAGCTCCGTGATGCCGCTTCTTTACCGCTACATCAACAGAAACTTTCCCGGCAAACTCCGGCAACTGATAAAGAAAATGCACTGTGGGCACCAGAGCTGCTCCATGGACCACGCGGGGGCACAGCAGGTGATGGCGTAGACGGCAGCTCCGCAGGCATGGCCCCCCTGAGCACTGGTCCTGGGCGCCACTGTCAGTGCCCACCGTGGGGTCAGCTGACAGAGGTGCCATGGTGCACGCCCTGGAGGCATAGTCTCCGGTGACCAAGCTCAGGCCTGTCGCTCTCTCCCTCCTGGGTCCCAAGTCTTAGGAGAGGAGGTGGCTGCCGCTTCGACTAGATGCACAGCAACTTTGTCACCAGCACGCTGTCGCTCTCTTCCCCAGAAGGAGCCACACTGAGGCCAGAACAGTACCAGGTGTGTTCTCTTGAAGTTCTCGGTGTTTTTCCAAAAAAGGCCACGCTTAAGCCAAGGCCATATTGTTCAAAGCAATAGGTGCCTGGTGTGAAGATAAGCCGTGTTAACTCACCTGCTTCTCCTAGAGGTGTGTGCGTTTCTCCCACATATGTCTTTCGGGTCCACGCCCTCAGCAACCTACTTACTACCTTCAGCCTCCTTGACATCAGGCTTTCTAAACGAAGTCATGAAAATCTAAAGCCAGTATTTATACTTTGTATTGTTAAAATACTTGATTCCCCCTCTTATTTTTTTGTTTGCTTATAAAAAGAGATATTTGATAGAAAAGTCACAACGTATTAAAATGAAGAAAACAATACAAAAGAACACGCACATCGGACTGGGGTGGGTGGACCGTGCTGCTGAAGAGTCAGGTCTGTGGAGGCGGCCAGGGCCGTGCAGGCATGTGAGGAAAGGCTTCTGGGAACATGCTTGCGTCCATGCAGGGGTGTGTAAAAATATTTCAGCAAGGAAGAGTCCGAGATGTGCCTGGTCGTAAGCAGGGAGTAATTAAGCAGCGCTGTGCTCTCTCCTTATCCACTTGATGCACCTGGTACCCTCCTTCTGCCTCCCAGGTAACATCCACTGACCTGTGTTCAGTATGGGTCTGTCCTTCTAAATCACTCCCTAAAGTGCGCACAAAACTAAAGAATATAAATAAACTGAAGGAAAAAATGCAGATGGGATTTCTAACCTAACTCAGAAGCTGGAAGGGCCTGCCCAGGGGGGAGAGATCTGGAGGGCTGATCGTCCTGTGACGTCTGGTCCGGAGCGGGGACCGGGGAGTGATTCTGGCTCTCTGAGAATGAAGCATGATCAACATCTTGCATCTGTCAGGTCCTCATTAACTGACACTGCAGGGTAATCTAATTCGGGCCTGCTTCACTGGCAGGAGCTGCGTGGGTGTCAGCGGGAAGGCAAACACAGGCGGCGCAGGAGCCACAGCCCCCTCCCTGCCACCACATCTGCACCTAGCAGAGGGCCCTCTATCAATCTAGATCCTTCCACCGCCCCACATTCTGTAAACGTCTACTTTAAAAACGTGGAAATGGAAAGAACCTCCTTTCCTCGACACCATCTCAAGTCTTTATGATTAAATTACAGGCCCATAACCCTCTAATCCCCAAGTCTGAAACCCAGAAAGCTCTAAAAACAAAGATATTTTCCCCCAAGTTTGCAGCAAATTCATTTGGTAGTGAACCCTGACCTGAGTGGTATGAGGGCAGCTTGCTGAAGGAAGGTGAATGATTATGGGCCCACTGCGGCCCACCTGTGTTCTGTGAGACACGGTACATGCAGCGTCCTGACCTCTGACCACCTGACAGATCTGAGTTCTGACACATCTGGCCCCAAGGATAACTGTGGCTCTCTTTTTGTGTATTGCACATGGGGAAACCACCACACTTGGTCCTAGTGTCTTGGGAAATTTAGCCCATGGGTTAGTTATCAGTTTACCACGTGCACAATAGATCCCCTCCAGGATGCTGTGCCCGAATCGAGTCTGCCTGTGCAGAATCATGACAATACACTGGACGCGACGGCCCTGGTCCTACCTGCCCCACGCAGCTGTGACACTCTGGACAGCTTCTATGGAGCTGTCCACTTTCCTGCCAGTAAACCTCGGGGCTGAATGAGAGGTTTCTGGGTTGCTTCTGTTGGTGAGTGTGCTGTTTCTACTTGAGGGCACAGCCACTCCCTCTGCCGCTCCAGTCGTCAGGTGTGCCAGGATTTCTCTTCAAATCCTGAAAGCCTCAGGCCTGACACCCTCTACTCCTCACACACATGGCCCTGTGGAGAGTCTGTTTCTCTCAGGAATGACCCTAGGGCTGCAAGGCAGGGGGTCCTGTGTTCATGGCTCTCTTGGAAACCCTGGTGTTGGCTGAGGGAGTGGCAAGTGTGATCCCAGAGTCCCCAGCACAGCAAGGGACTGGAATCTCCACATGCCCACTGCCTCTCAGTCTGTAGTTCTCTCCTGGGCGAGCAGGCTTGGGGCCAAGGTCAGGCCAAGGTCCCCGTCACACAGCCTAGCCCTTGGGTCAGAGAGCCAGCACTACCATTAGGGGAAAGGTATCTGGTGGGTGGGCTGGTTTATGGTGGCAAAGTCGGGTTTAAAACAGACACTCTGATCCTTGCTTATCCTTTGCTCCAGGACAAAGCTCCTGGGAACGGGGCAATCCCAAAAGCACAGACCCGAGAAGCACACATACCTCTGCCCACAGCTGCGACCCCTCAGCCCAGCTGTCTTCCTCAAGCAGAGGAGGAGGCCTAAGCTCATGTTTTTTTTCTTTTCAATTTCTCAGTGGCTTTGGTTGCAAACTGGCTGGCTAGTCTCTGGGGGCCTCCTGGGAGGCTCGTGCTGGGGCAGCCATGCATTTCTCTGTCCCTTCCCTGTCCAGTGCCCACCTCTGCTGGTGACAGAGGGGCCCTGGGGACATGCTGGCAGCCTGGTCGGCTCTTCCCGGTGGAGCACAAGCCTGGTGCAGACCCTCACCTCTAACTGAGACGCTCTACTGCTGATGCTGATCTGGGATCCCACCTCCACATGAGGAGCAAACCCACAGACATGCCTTCATCTCTGTCCCACCCCTTCCCACTGAGGACACCTCTGCCACTAACCCACATGGGCTTATCGACGTTCTTGTGCCAGATTCATCCGGGACTTGCATTTCTCTTACTTCCCCGGGATGTCTGATTCCCAATATTTCTGCCACGTTGCCAAAAAAATGGACAGAATTTTGAGCTACTCAGAGGATAAAGAGAAGCTATTCGGAAAAAGCCAAGGAAGACTGTGAACTCAATCCTAACTTTTTTAAATTGACTAGTCCTGTGTTTCTTCAAATAAGTTCGCAAGATACAAGTTTTTCAGTTTATGTTCCAAAGTCATTAATTTTGCTATCCACACTTCTTGACTATTATAATTTTAAAATTAATAATCTTACTTTTGTTAATCCACAAAAACTCATCTACCTTGAAATGCTTTATTATTTAAGATTCCAGAAGGTGAGTTTAATCTTGGGTTGACTTCATGAAGGTTATAAAATTTATTGAAGGAGACTGGATCTATTGCTAATTGTGGCAGATATATCAAGAAATCAAGAAACATACATTCCTTTATAAAAATCACCTGACAAAGGATAAACCAGGAATAAATTATTAAAAAGTTAAATTACACACCAAATTCTTGAATTTAAAATCACGTTGGGAAATTTGGGGGCTTTCTCATGTCTAATCTGTTAAATCTGCCCCAATGGCTGCACCCGTTTGCCTGAAGTTCTACGTATATGAGAAGGAAGCTGCTGAAGAAAAAACCCACACATCTGAAGACTATTAAGTTATTTGATACTTATTATCCAATTTCTGAGTTCTTAAAGTGTGTATATCTAGGGGCATGTGATGTATATCAGAAAACAGCCTAGAAAGTACCATAAAATTGGTACTTCCCCCATAACACAAGTCTCAGCATTCTTAGTTCCCTCTCTCTAGGTCCTCTGCACTACAATTCTATCATCAAACCACCCGTCGTTCCGCTCGGTGCAGACCCCGAACCTGTTGCCGCTGTGTGACCAGCAGTCCTTAGCAGTGACAGACCTGGGTCTCAGACACCTGCTGATGGTCAGCCTCGGAGGCTAGCCCAAGAGCAGTCCTACAACTCCTGCAGACACTACTCTTCCCTGAGAATACAAATGTTAAGACTACTGACTGCAGCCCGAGGGCTTTAGTGAGAACAGAACAGAGGGTGTCCTGGCAGCTCCAGCAGGGCCATGTGGGAGCCATTCGTCTGCCCCTCACCCTCTGCAAGAGGGGCCTGTCTTGCCACTGGTTAACGTCGCTTTGCACACAGTATGCATTCAATAAATGTGAGAAATGAATAAGTGAATCATCTAGGAATGAAGTAATGTGAACATATCCATTTTATATTAATAAAAAATGTGCAGTTTAAAGAATTGTTATGAGCCTGCCATATTTTGTTGAACACGTCTGTGTGGGAGACAGAAGTCTGAGTGTCTGTGTTCTCAGTCCTCCTCACGATGCAGCCCATGCTTCAGGAGGCAAAGCCCGGGACTGAGGGACCCAAATGCCACTTGCCATTCCACTTAAGGAAAGGTTATTCCAATTCAGAGAATCTTCATGGTTTGTTTTTCTAACTTTCTATTGAAGAACTAGCGCATACAAAAACAGACTAGTGAACTGCACCCCATTACCCTGTAATTATCAACACATGGCCAGCTGTGCTTCATCTGTTTCTCCTCCCACTGCACCACCTTCTCCAGCCCACTAGGAACTGTAGGTAGAAGATAATTTCACTGGGAGCCTGCTCCTTGCCAGGTTGGGGGACCCCTCCCAGGACCTGCCTGAGGCTACCTACCGTCTTCAGCCTTGGGGTCCTAATCCCTGGGTTTCCATCACCTGTAGCCGGAATCCGTCCCTTTGGGACTCCCACCTGCTGGTGCTGTATTTGCCTTCTGAAGCTATGGAGCCAGGACACTCCATCTTCCCCATGCCAGCCCCATTAAAGACCCAAAAAGACGAGGAGTCATGTCAGCTTCAAAAGCAGCACCGGCTGCATTCACTCAGCACTTAACAGTTGGCCACGCAATGCACTAGTGCATTCAGTATCCTCGGTCTCCACCCCATGAGGAAGGTCCCATGTTATCACCACGCACAGGTGAGGAACAGACCGAGACCAGCTTGCCCAGGTGACTCAGCTAATGTGGGAAGAGCAGGGGAGCAAACGCAGGCCAGTCTGGCTCCAGAAGGAGCTTCTAACCAGGCTCCCTTTGTTCTCTCCTCTGGCTCCTTCAATCTTGGGTCCGATGACATTTACAGACCGCAGCCTCCATCCTGCTCAGCCACCTCTAGACTCTGGGGTTGGTTAAGGTCTTTCAGAAGCTGATGCACAGAAATGAACACAGTCCCAACACGTTGCCAACTGAGCCCAGCCAGAAAGAGTGGGCAGCTGGCTCCTCCAACAAGATGCAAAGGTGTTAGGCGTTCAGAAGAGACGTCCTTAGAAATGGGCTTGGTCTGCCGAGATGTTGTGAGGTGGCTGGGCTGCACATCTCGGCCTGATATCCATGGTCTTGACGTTTGTGCTGCTCACTGATGAGGCTGCCTAACTGTGTGTCCCTTAGAAACGGAGCTCAGTTTGGCCTGTGTTTGGACTTGATATCATTTTTCACTGCTCTTTAGTATCCTGTAGGTTGACTGTATCACGATTTATCCATCAGTTCTGTTAGTGGGCATCTGGGTTGTTCCCAACTCTGGGCTGGTGTGAACAGTGCTCTCCCAGGGCACGCTTCCTCGGAGTCGATTCCCCAGGACTGGAAGTGCTGGCTTGGGTGGAGAACACACCTTCAACCTTGCACACATGCCAACCTGCTTCCCAAAGCGGTCACATGGTGTGTGCTCCCAGGAGCAGAACACAAGCACGCCAGCTCCTCATCCTCGCCAACCCTTGGCTTTGATCATTTTTGCCAGCCCACTGGGAGTGGGGAGGTGGTTCCCAATTGTAACAAGGTCGAGGCCCTTCTCACATATCTGTTGGCCATTTGTACTTCCGCTCTCTGAAGCACTTCTTCAGGTGCTCTGCCTGTTTTTTAACTGACTCGAGGTTGTTCTTGAATATTCTGGACATGAGCCCTCGCCACCATCTCCTGACCTGTGTCCTGCCCTGGATTCCCTTGTCAACAGAAGGACAGCTCTAGCCACACAAAAGGGAAGTCAGCAAGATTTCTGCAAAGTTCTTAAAAGACAGACACCTCAGAAAACTGCCTGTTCTTCCCTCCACGGGGGGTGGGGAGACCAACCGCATTGCAAGAACGGCAGAATTTAAGGGGATGGAACCATTGTTTCAACGACATCATAAATGTCCGAAGACCTTTATGCCTGAAGCAGTGTGGGCGCACATGCACGTGTGTTTGTTTCCTTACCAAGATTAGAATTACTGGGAGAAACTGCATGTATGTTAGCCATAGGGTGGGGGACAGCCAGAAAGTGCAAGGGTGACTTGGGGACACAACTGCAGACCCAAGTCCCCAAAGGACACGGAGTGTGCAGGGGGCTCAGAGGCAGGGCAGAGGGGAGACCGAGGGACAGGTACACGTTCTCATGTTCACAAGCAGCAGACGCCAGCCTAAGAGGCTGCTGAGCCCTATGCTCCAGGTCGCCCAGGACCAACTCTGATGTGAAGACAGAGAACACTGCTGCCCGGTGCTGGCAGAAGCCGCTCAGCCAGCTCCAGGGGACTGAGGGACTACTGGCACTCACATCCATGTCTGCTACCTGCTGTGTGGCCTGGAGCAAGTTCTTAGCCTCTCTGGCCCCTTTCCTCCTCGGGAAAATGGGGCAGCTGTGAAAATGAAGTGGATCACTCCTGGACAGCATGAGGCAAGGTGTCAGGCACCTGGACGTGCTCGGTGATCGCGAGCTCAGGTCACCACTTCTCGACAGGGATCGCCTCGTGTTTACTCCTAGGGAGTTATCGTGAGAATTAAACCAGCAAGTGAGGCGCAGAGAGTCCATGAGAGGGGGCTACCTGGCGGGTGTGTACCAGATGCTGCTGGAGGAAACGATGCGTCCTGAGTGACATCTGGGCCCCGAAGGACTCTGCTGCTAAGAGGAAGAGACACAGTCACAGAGCAGGCCTGCAAAGAACGCAGACTGATGAATTATATTCTCTGAACAAACCAGGGTGTCCCCAAAGGGAACCAGTCAACGGCTTTTGGGTGAGTGATGAGAATGCTTCAAGTCCACCAGAGGGCATGTCCAGTGTAGGTGTAGGAAACCAGCCTGGCCAGTGCCAAGCTGTGAAGAGGCTGGAGTGGCCAAGGAAGGATGGCATGGAGAACGTGGAGTGTCCACTAGGTTCCAGGCACTGCACCCCAAGCTCCTCGTAACCCTAAACACGATACCCCTAACTGCCCTGAGAGGTGGGTGGTATCAGCCTGTTTTCACAGGTAGGAGAACGGAAGCTCAAAGCTTAGGGGACTGCCCCGTGGCCCACCCTTAGCTAGGTCAGTGGATGGACACAGACCCTGGCCCTCCTCTGGCCCAGGCATCCTGGCCTGTGAACAGACTGAGAGTTGTGTGGGACCTGCAGGGACCCTTCGGCCCTTGCGGATGCGGAGAAGCTGAAGCCCCTGGGGGACACCTGCTGAGGAAGAAGCCCCGTTCCCGTGACTCCCAGGTCCCCTTGGGCCCCAGGGTGACTTCTGTTTCTGGAGACGGTCCCTCCTGGCCTCTAAGTTTACGGTGAGGGCCAAGGTCCTGATTTAGAGCCATGGCCCCTCCCTAGCACGCGGGACAGTTTGCAGGGCGGAGGTGTGAGTCTGTGAATGAGGAGGGAGACAGGCACATGGGAGGTGAGTGTCGGGGAAGAAAAAAGAATGCTGGTCACAGGAGTCTCACAGCTGCTTTCCTGCAGGATGCCCAGACTTACCACATGCACTTAAACTGCCAGAGGAGGAGTGTGTGTATGGCTTTTCCCAAAATTATTTAATAAAGGACCCCTTCTGTGGAGCACCTTAGGCCGCCAGGGTTCTTTATGGTATGAGTTTGAGAAACATCAAAGCCCAAGGCTGATGGGCATTTTGACTAGGCCTTGGCATCACTGGGGGCCCTTTTCCTGGGAGTCCTGTCTGCACACAAGGTGCTGGATGGGATGCTGGACTCTCGACCTGGGCTTCCCGCCCACCTTCCCCCACCTGATGGTCCTAGGTTTCCAGGAAACACTCCATCTGAACAAAGGGTGCTGCCACCCAGAGGGCGGGGAGGAATGTGTGCAGCTCCTCATAAGACTCATCAATCAGGGTCTGTTCCACTCCTGAGCACTCACCCAGGAGAATGAAAACATGTCCACAGCATTCACGGCAGCTTGATTCATCAGAGTCCCGAACTGGATGTGACCCTTTGTCCACCAGTAGGGGACTAGATAAGCAGATTGTGGCCTGCTCTCGGCAGTGAGAGGATGGGCTGTGGATGAACCCAAAGCCCCCAGACGTGGTGCACCCCAGGATCCCACTTCTGCAGAGTTCTAGGACAGGGAAACCCTTGCCGTGGCAGACAGCAGATGGGAGGCTGCACCTGCAGTGGGGGAGGGGCACGAGAAAACTTTCTGGAATGATGGAAATGTCCCATGTCTCGGTTACACAGGTGTATGCATCTGTCAAAGCTCCTTGAACCGCACACTTAAAATCCGGGCACTCACTTCACTTGTGTAAACTGCATCTCAGTAACAGCTGTTTCATGAAGAAAGGGAGCAGGGATATTTTACAACCACCCACCCAGAAGCTCTTTTGGGCCTGTCCACCATTAACATTGTTCGAACCTATGAAATAAGATGCTAACGTACAAAACTCGGTAAAATTGAGAGTGCCGTGCATTTTCAAGTTATAAGCAGGACAACACGTGACTCGGGACGACTTTCCAGGGTTAACAGTGCTTCCAGCCTTGTAGAGCAGGCATGTTTGCAGAGCTCCATCCAGTGGCCGTCGGGGGACCTTCACTCTTCAGGCAGCTGAGCACTGGCCGCGGGAGCCCAGCGCAAACCAGAGGCCCCGGGGAGAGCAGGAGGCCTAGCGAGAACGGAGGGAACCTTGTTCACACTTTGAGAAGTGCTTCTAACAGGTTTCACAGCTGACGCAGTCTGGTGGACCATGCTAAATGATACAATTCAACGTTTTCCTACGAAGGCTTTTACCCCCAAACCAGCTGCTGAAGCAAAGAGAGCAGGCGCTCCGGTACGTGTTCCCGAGCAGCATGGAGGAGGGAAGGGGTTTCTTTCAGCAACTATTCCCTGTAGACACTTTGGCCCAGAATCCACGTGGCCCTTGGAAGCCACAGCAAATTCTGCTTTTACAAACCACACCCTCCGCAGCAGTGGAGAGGAAAGCTCGGTCCACCAGGTGCTGCTCTGCACGCGCAGACACATGCACGCACACACGCCGGCCATGAGAAGCCCACGCAGTCCCAAGGGGCAGCATTGGAGCTGGCATCACAGAACCCGGCTCCTACGGGGTCAGGAGCCGAGGGTGGGCATGCAACACTGGATTTCTGCTTAGTGAAGGCTCGGCACAATGCCGCTTACACAGCCATTTCATGCTGGAATTTCTGACATCCCAGCCAAGTGAAATACTGAATGCATGAACTGCACGTCGGGGGCACAGTAAGTGCTATGGCCAGACAGGCAGATAAGAAGTAGTTGTAAGATAACACAGGCTTAAAGAAAATGTTGGGTTTTTAAAAAACTTGTTACCGAAAATACATGTGTGTGGTGATGGGTTATAATTAGTATTTGGGTGGTGAACATGATGTAATCTATGCAGAAATAGAAGTATAATGATGTACACCTGAAATTTTTACAATGTTATAAACCAATGTTACTGCAATAAACAAAAAATTAAAAAATAAATAAATAAAAAAATAAAAAACTTGTTACCGAAAAAGAGGCAATGGTGAATGGCAGAGCAGTGGGAACATAGTCTGGCAAGTGGGCTCTGGGCGTGCGCCGAACGGCCAGCTGGAAGACCCCGCAGGCCTAGCCTCTGCTCTGCTGGGGCTGCCTGTTGTGTGTACACAGCAGTTTCAAACACCCACAGACGGTTGTTAAAAGGCGACAAGGCTCCTTGGAGACGTGGCTTACCCAGGGTGGGCCTAGGGCATCTGGTACCAGAACGCAAGGAGGAGCTACAAGACTAACGGGGTCCTGTCAACAGGACCCAGAAGCTGGCTGGAAGGGGCTCCTCTTGGCCACATTTGGGACAATTTGAGCATAAAAAAAGACAGTGAGTGAAGAATTAAAACACGTTGAATTAAAAAAAAAAACAAACAAGTTCATAGTGACCCTCAGAGAGGCAGGGAGCAGACAGAAGAAGGGAAGAGACGGAGAAAGTAGAAAATGGCCATTTTGTAACCCCAATGCGATTGCTGATTCAGGAAGGACCATGGAGAGACTGGAGGCCCCAGGTGAATGGTGTTGGGAATATGCAGGTGCTCCGACGGTCCATCACCCACATCGCCAATGCGTCAGTGGGAAGAACCTGTGATACAGCTCCCACCTTAACCAGTGCTCAACCCCGGCACCCCCACAGGGACACACTGGCACCAGACCCCTGGCCTCATACAGTCAGAGGGGCGCACTGCCCCGGAAACACTCACCACCTACACCCATGGCAGGTTGAGCCTCAGATGCCTTACAAGGACTACAGTGTCATAGTCCGCGTGGCCACAGCTAGTGCCCAAAAGGAGGGGCCTGGCCCGTGGGCAAGTAAAGGACAGGCTGGCCGGTGCCCTGTGGGGGCCGGCACACCCCACGTGGGAAGGAACAAACACAAGACAGAGAACTGGGTAGCTAGAGGCAGAACCCAGAAGATAAGCAGGACGGAGACGGGTAGTCATCCTGCAATGACTCAGAGAAGACAGGCACAGCTGGGGCTGAGCCAACTGGTGAGGACTGGCATAGTGGACGAGAAAAGGAGCCAGGTTGAGTCCCCACAAAGGAAGAGTAGCAAACAGAAAATCCACGGGGCGCTGGTAACTGGACACCCTGTGCCTGGGTGCCAACGGCCTTCCAGTTCCTGAACCACACCCTGGGCTCCATCACTATCCGCTGTGCCTCCTCCTGGAGTCTGGGCTCCAAACTCCCTGTGTTCCTTATTTCCAGAGTCCCTCCATCGCAGCCCTCATTACCACAGCACCTCTGTGAGCCTCTGCTCCTTCAGGAGGACCTGAGCTCACACGTGCTCTGCAGCCTTCTCCTCAGCCCCTCCTGCTCCCCACCTGAGCCCGGCCCATCTGGAAGTTCCTTCCACTCCCTCAGCTGTCGAGTACCCTTCTAACCTTCTAAACTATAGAGTCATACCATTAATGGCATTGGAGATAGTAAAAGGCCTTGGAGAACCTAAAAGGGATTGTTAACTTGTGACTCAGTTTCTTATAAAAATCAGCTGCCACAGTAGGGTCACGCTACAGCGATTTTTAAATATTTATTTATTTATTATTTAGTGTGTGTGTGTGAGAGAGAGAAAGAGGAAGATCAGCCCTGAGCTAACATCCATGCCAAGCCTCCACTTTTGCTGAGGAAGACTGGCCCTGAGCTAACATCCGTGCCCATCTTCCTCCACCTTTTATGGGACGCCGCCACAGCATGGCCTGACAAATGGTGTGCTGCTGCATGCCCGGGATCCGAACCTGGGCCACCAGCAGCAGAGCACACGCACTTAACCGCTGTGCCACAGGGCCGGCCCCTGCAGTGACTTTTAGAGCGGAGGTGAGGCGGGAGGGCAGGAAGGGCGGACACAGAAAGGTGGCCTCTAATGGTGAGTCCCGGGTCAGGTGGCGCCGTCAGGACAGTTAACTGATGCCTGCCCACACTGCAGACAGACGTGGGGCCTGCCGCCGCGAGTCCCTTCATGCTCCCCAGATCTGCAGGACAATCGAGGTAACGCTTCTGCACGGGAGTTAGGATTCCACGACTGTGTGTGTCGTGCCTGTGTTTCAGCAGCACGAGGAAGAAACCCAGCTATCTGAGACGACAGGCTTTTGTGAAAAATGTCATGATGGTTTGCGCTGTTGCTTCCCCAAATGTGAGATGGACCACACGAGTGAAGCCAGCTGCGCCTGGAGTTTTCCTTGAAGGAGGGTTTTAATTATGAATTCAACTTCTTTAACTGATCCAGGACTGATCAAGTTTTCTATTTCTTCTTGGGTCAGTATGGGTAATCTGTATCTTTCAAAGAATTTGTGCATTTTATTTAAGTCTTCAAATGCTGGCATAAAGTTATTACTAAATTCCCTCACTGTCATTTATTGCCTGTGCAAGTGTCGGGACATTTTACTCAGCCCCACAGACCCCATTCCTCAAAACCAGTGTTGGGCAGGATAGACAGGACCTAATTTGGTCTCGATGAAGGAATTCTCTTCACCTCTGTTTCTCAGGCCACCATGTGATGAACAGAAGACATCTTAAACCCTCCTGTAATTTGAATTTCAAGATATATTCAATATAGTGACCAAAAACCGTATCAAAGATTTCTCTCCAAAAATACCTTGCTCCCCCTTTCCGTCTCTCTGAGACAAGCTGTTCTGCAGCTTCGCCCCGAATGCCCCAGCAGGATCCTGAGAGCATCATTCCCATTCTGGTTCTGACTTCACAAAAGCACAGTGACCATCAGTGGCCTGAACAGCTGCTGTCCAGCGTTTTGGAACATTCCTACTTCGGCATTTGTCATTTCTTCCCACTGGCATTTAGTCCTCATCCAAGCACAAGTTCCAGGAGAGCAAGTGAATAGTGCTCTTGAAAGCCTCCTGTTCAAATTGCACCACCCCACGATGCCCCTGCACCCTGCCCCTTCCCCGGGTCCCAACACAGCACCTAACAACCTCCCGCTCGTCATCCTGGCCTCTGTCAGTGACCAGCTGAACCATCTGTGACAGGTCCTTTCCTCCCCAACCTCTGATTCCTCATCTGCAAAAAGAGAACGACAACAGTGGGGCCCAGCAAATGGGGCTAAGCACTAAATCCAGCCGCGTCACGGTACCACGCTAAATCCAGCCACAGGGATGGCACCACACTAAATCCAGCCACAGGGACGGCCACCACGCTAAATCCAGCCACAGGGACGGCACCACGCTAAATCCAGCCACAGGGACGGCACCACGCTAAATCCAGCCACAGGGACGGCACCACGCTAAATCCAGCCACAGGGACGACACCACGCTAAATCCAGCTGCGTGGATGGCATCATGTGAGGCCTGCGATGAGAAGTGCTCAGCGGATGTCAGCTATGACTATTGTTAGGCCAGAGAGAGAGGCGGGAGGATGAGAACCAGGGGTAGGCAACATGCAAATAATTCTAGTTTTCTTCAGAAAAACATTTGACCAAGAACCCCAAAGCCCCCTAGTGTCTGAAAGGTCCCATTCCTGAGGCACTGGGCAACATCCTGTTATGGTTCCACTGCAGAGAGCCCGCGTGTTCCGAGACTCCTCAGGTGACAAGCCAGGATGCACTGAGATCAATCAGGAGAGCGCCAGCAGGACTGTGGGGGACTTGGGCAGACTTCCTTCTTTGGGGGGCTGATTCGATGCCCCATGTGCAGCAGCACCTGCAGGGCCACCCGGTCAGCACCTCCGTGTCAGCGCCAGCCAGAGGCCTCCGCCCCATACAACCTGCGGAGCAAACCCCCAGGCCGTGGCCTGCGCTGGAACTAAAATGCATAAATCCACAATCAGCCCACTCTTTCTTCCTCTGGCTGATTACACAGCGGCAGGACAAGGAAGGCACAGCCAACAGCTTGATGAAGTGATGACAGACACTCAGGGAACAGGGATCGGCTGCAGATGGGTGGGAGCAGCCCTCAGGAGATGATGAAAGTGTTCCTAAAGTGTATAGTCGTGTGCCGCATCACGTTTCAGTCAACGACGGACCGCACAGACAATGGTGGTCCTGTAAGCTCAGCACCATACCGCTGAGGTGTGCAGTGGGCTGTACCATCTAGGTTTGCCTAAGTACACTCTATGATGTTCACACAATGACGAAATTGCCCGACGCGTTTCCCCTAACGTGTCTCTATTGTTAAGTGATGCATGACTGTATTGTGGTGATGGTTACACAACTCCATGAATTTACTAAAAATCATTGAGTTGTATTTTTAAAACCGGTCAATTATATGGTATGTAAAGTATACCTCAAATAAAGCTGTTTTTAAACACGTAAAGGCGTCTTATACGTGCCAAAAGTCAAAACAGACAGAAGGGTGAGTAGTATTGGTATTATTTAAAATGATACAACATGCAACTCCCCCAGCGCCTGGCAACCACTCATCTGCCCTGTCTCTCTGGATTTGCCTCTTCTGACATTTCATATAAGTGGAATCGTACAATATGTGTCTTTTGTGTCTGGCTCCTCTCCCTCAGCATCACGTCCTCAAGGTTCACCCACAGTGTAGCAGGTGTCAAGGCTTCATTCCTTCGTGTGGTGAACCAGACTCCGCTGCATCGACATACGTTTTGTGTAGCCATTCATCCATCAATGGACATTTGGTTGTTTCCACTTTTGGCTGTTGTGAATGATGCTGTTAGGAATGTGGGTGCGCCAGTATATGTGTGAAAGAGGGCCATTTTGGCGGGCCTAACAGTCCAGCACAGTAGATGTCCATAACATGGGCTGTGCCCAGGGGCAAAGCCAAGGGCAGGTGCTACTGCCATAGGGCACACCAAGTCTGATGGTCCAGTGCTCACGCACAAGAACACCCAATGGTGCGTCCTGGAAAGGGACGTGAGGAGGAAGAGCCACTATTCCTTAAAACACTTAGTCACTGCCTTCTCAACAGAGGCCCGGACACATGCAGAGGAGAAATGAGGAAATGAGGAGTGGCCTGGGGTGCAACCAGCACTTGATGACTCAGTTCCCACTTGAGCCAGACTACCAGCCCCAAACTGACCGAGGTGGATCCAGGGCTCCTGTGAGCGGAGGGTAGAGAAGGGAACAAGGTCAAGGGCTCCATTCATCCACTCTTTCACACACTTCCGGACAATAAATGTGCACATCTCATGTGCAGAGCTCCTGCCTCCTCACTGGTTTCTGCAAAGAAAAGTCCTTCGCCTGATCCTGCACTTGGCACTGAGGGAGGCTAGGCCACGGTGGGGATGCTGCAGGCCAGGAATAAGGTGACACAGCACACTGTCCAGGGAGCCACGTCTTCCTGCACTCCAACCGCCAATTCAGAGCCGATGGCCACGGGGCACAGACATCCAAGTAGGAAAAAGTCTGATCCGTGGAAACGGAAGACATCAGCGCTAGTGCTAAAAGACAGGATGTGACGGAAGGTGGGACGAGTCCCTTGGGAGGAGGGTGCTGAGCAGAGTGGGGGTATCCGAGTAGTAGATGGACGTGGGCTGCAGAGAGATCCAGGCCAGGCGCAGGAGCTGGGCTGCAGAGGCCAGACCCCCTGAGACACATGTGGGGCCTTCCGTCTGTGAGTGAGGGTCTCAGCATCCTGTGGAAACCCACAGTTACTGCCCTTCCTGTGTTCACACTTCTAGGTCCATCAGCTCCTTTAGTCCTCAGATAACCACTCTGAACACTGCTATTACTGTTGTCATTTAGGAGGAAACAGAAGCCCCAAGGGCTAAGAACTAACACTGCCTGATTCTGAAGCCTGAGGACTCTTTCCTCTTCACCCTGGACGACTAAAACTCAGGAGACGCAAGTTGGTGGCTCTTCTAACAGCTACGTTTGTCCCGTATTTTGCACCTGTACATAGGCTGGCTTGGCTGACACCCAGGCGGGTAGAGGGCTTGTAGGATGGATGTGGCAATACCAGCAGGGGTGGATGTGACTGCAGCCAAGGGGCGGTGGGCCCACGCGGGGAAGGTGCCCACGAGCAGTAGGTAAAGGCGCAGGAGGCTTTTGGTCTAGGTGGCTCTCGTAGGCTAACTCAGCTGGCGGCGGACAGCTAGCAGTCAAGCTCACAGCCCTGGAGAGGCTGCCACTGTCCGTCTGCCAGCAGCAACTACAGCACAGATGGAGCACATTCTCAGCCCCTTCTGGACACTGGAGACAGGAGCCAAACTATACACCAGGCCTCCCAGCAGAGGCAGCTGGAGAAGACAGTGTGGTTTTCTCAGTTTAACGAAGACCAACGGGTCAGGGCAGGGAAAGGGCAGCTGGGCCAGCCAGGCCTTTGCTTTTCCAGTAGCTCAGAAATTTCCCCACAAGGCTGGGAGAGTTCACAGGGAAAGCTAATTTTGCTGAATTAGCGCTCTCTGATGAAGAAAGCTCCAGGGCCTGAGCTTGTGGGAGTGGGAGGCAGGACAGCCCCTGAAGTGTAAGCCAGAGGGGGCCACTGCCTCCTGGAAACTCGCTCTTCCGAAGGAAGCCCTAGATTTTACTTAGGACATTATGTCCCACGATGCTAAGTAGATGTGAGCAGAGCCGCAGTGCCCACCTATGAGCACCACCACTCTCAACTCACCTCCTGTCCCACCCCAGGAGGGTCCTGCCCCTGGACAGTGACCTGGTCCCACACAGCCCATGGATGGGCTTACTGATGAGGCACATCCACTCCATCATTTCAAGGGGTCCTTACAACAGCGATGGGTGCAGCAACAGGAAGGGACAGGGGCCTGTGGTCACCACCTGGTAAGTGCAGAGCAAGGCCCAGGGCTGCCTGTTCTGACTCGGAACCCAATGACCTTACTAGGGTTGTGCATGTCTCTCCCATGCTGGGCTCATCACTCAGGGACCGGCACAGGGCCATGGGACCTCTGTCTGAGCAACCTCTCCCAGGCTGGTTCTCCCAGTCAGACCAGGAGACTAGGCAAGCACCTAGGGTTCCTGCTCTGGCTCTCGGGCTGCGGGCAGGCGGCCAGGGACCAGGGCTGGAGGCTGTCCCTCCCTCAATGGCCGAGCTCTCTCTGTCAGGGCCTGACTTCAGGCTGGGTCCTTCCCTGGGGGCACAGCTCATGGTGCCAGTGGGTGGGGCTGATGGCCATGGGGCTCTAACGACAAGGCACCGCGTGTCCCGGAAGCTGGGAGAAGAACCCGAGACTGCCACAAGCCCTAGCTCCCTCTCCAGCCTCAGGTTTCTCATCTCTATGGGAGAGCAGCCCCTGGCAGTCCTCAAACTTCCGCAAGCTTCCCCCAATCCTGAGACAAGCTCCAGAGCAGTTCCTTGGACTCAGGGTCTGGGAACAGAGGCCCCTAGCTGGCTTCAGTTCTCAGGTGCTTGTCAGCACCAACAGTACGGGACCCATGTGGGGAGCACATGATGTAAGAGACATTCAAACAAAACAGCCTATGGCCCAGCCTGGGCTTGGCCGACGGAGCCCGTGTGGGCCTCCCCAGGGCCTCTGTGGTTTCCACGGAGCTGCCGCGGGCTGAGGACACCATTAGTGATCCCAGATGGGCTGAGCACTGCAAAGGAAGTCCCTCCAAATGCTCTTACATCTGATGTAGGGCAAGCTTCATAGAAGGGACATGGACACCCACTGGGGGAGGCATTTAAAGAGGAATCCACACTTTAAGTTTCCAATCAGGTCTGGCCCGGGAAAAAGCTACAGAGGAAAGGACGCGAGTTTCCGAATTTCTGAGCTTTTACCTCCTTTTGGCAGGGCCTCTCCTTCTGGAATCCAGGGTCCCCCAGCCACTTCCAAACTCCCCTACTGATTGAGCCGTTGCTGACCCCGTCCTCGGTTACTCCCTCCAAAACTCTTACCTGCCTGATGCCCAGCCTCCTTGGCAAGGCATGGGTGAGGAGGGCGAGGGTGAGCAGACACGGATGACCCTGCACGGGGAGATCTGCCACAAACAGTCCTTCCTTCTGGGCAACAGCACCCTGACTCTGCCTGACCCGGGTGAGGTTCTAGGCACAGGCCTGCAGGGCGATGAGGGAGAAGTCGCCTGGCTCTGCGTCCAGGACTCTGGCTACCTGATGTCTGCCCTGCTGTCAGGGGGCCGAAGGCAGACCCCTGGTCTGGGTGCCTGCACGGGCCCTGCAGCCAAGGCTCTAAAGGGGAGGCTCCAGGGCACTGCCTCTGGCAGACAGGTTGTGAGCACTTTCCCTTGTGTCATGGGTGGGGTTTAGGTCCTATTTTAAGTTGCAGACGTTGCCTGCTTTCTGGGAGGGACGTTTTTGTGAAGAGGCCAGCATGTGGAATCTGCAAGAAACCGCTGGAGGCACTGGACACTGGGAGCCCAGGCACACACATCACTTTTTCTGTCTGCAGTACTAGGCCACCTCCCTACGTAGGTCCATTTGAATTTTTCTGGGTCACATGGCCAAACCAGACTCTGCTTAAAATGCAGTGTGTGTGGTTTGAATGACTTAAGAGCGAATTCCTGTTTTCCTCGCAGACTGTAGGTTTCTGTGCCCGCCTATTTTCAGTGAGCACAGAGCAGCTGAAGGAGGGGTGAGACTGGAAGCAGAGAGAAGGCAGTGGTGGTGAGCAGGTCCCCCTCTCCCTCCAAAGGAGAACCATCGGCCGGCGCACGACCCCGGGAAGGGCTGGGAGCAGGGCCTGTGCACAGGTGAGCCGTTGACCCCGGGAAGCAGCCGAGATGTCGGCCCTTCTTGCTTTCTGACCTTTTGGTTTACAGCGTTTAAAAATAGCTGGGAGATGGGAGAGATTTAACAGCTGAGTGAAGTTTCTCTCTGAAAACTAAAGTTTGTTTATACTGCAGGTTGGTTCCAATAAAGAATAAAATGAAATCTATTTTTCTAGCATTTGGAACTGGAAACGACTGCACAGACTGCTCAGGTCTTCCTCATTAAGAAAAGATGAATAGTGGTTAGAGTTCTGTCTCCAGAAGATGGAGCTAGAAAAGGCTTGTCAATTGTCAGAAAACCCATCCAGTGTTGACCGAAGCTGCCAGATAAATTACGACTCCTGGATTGTAATCCTAGGGCAGTGACACGGAGAAGTTTCAATCTGGCAGAACACAATGAACGTTTTATGTAGGCACATCTGGAACGTATATGTTTTCACGGGGCATAAAACCTGGAAATGGAGGGTTCTTTCCACGATGGCTGTGGGGCGGGACCAGGGCTGGGAGCCCAGACACATGGTTTTTCCACCCAGAGGAGGGCCGGGCGGAGCCTGGGAAGGAAGGTGCAAGTTTTCAAACCATGCAGGGTCCTGGCCAGCCTTCTGCACAAAGCGGGCATTATGTTCCAGTCGTGCTCGGTATGATGTAGACTGCTGGAGGGAAAGGTCCCCCGTGACCACCTGAATCCTCTCCGTAAGCAGGAGGGAACCGACAGATTGCTCCCCTACCCCACCCCCCATGCCAGGTTCACCTCATCTAGTAAGATCTTCATAAAGATGATCCGCGGTGATGTGCGCCTGACACGTACCCAGGGGCTTATTAATTTGCCTAAGATCCCAGGCCTGTGAAGTGAACACTTGGGCTTCCCCACCCGCAGAGGGGAGGTGTTCCATCCGCCCACTGGGACTGGGACAGTGACTGCTCAGAGCTCCTGAGGAGGCCCCAGGAGCAATGCCTTCAGTCCCTCTGGGGACAGGGATGGGCTGAAGCAGGCTACTCATCCAGCCCAAGTGGACCTTGAATTAAAGCCCAGGGCCCGATGGGGCCCCACACAGCTGCCCCGAGAGGTCCCCAGTAGGCTCCCTGTGCCTGCTCAGTCTTGCCCTGCCTCAGTTAGGCTCAGTCAGGGCTAGCCTAGCACATGGTGACTCAGAGAGCCACGAGCCAGTCACCTCAGGGCCGTGGAGGATCAGAGCAGCGGAGGGCCTGGCAGGACTTGGAAGGTGGCAATGGGGGGACTGAGATTGCCAGAAGAGGGGATCTGTGAACAGCACGTGCCCAATGTCCTCAGGGCTAAACAGCCTGTAAGAGGGGTGCTGCCTTGTGGCCAAAGCATCCCCTCTGGCTAGGCGTCCCTAGTCTGTAGCCCAGCACTGTGGGCCCAGTTGCATCACTGTAGGGACCAGGCGGTGGCCACGGCTGGGTGGTGGAGAATGGGAAAATGGGTCAGGCAGCTGGTCTGGCCCTTGCAACGAGCTTGTTACGCTCCTAGCTGGATACGAATGATCTCAGACCAGCATCAGACACGGTCCTCTGAGATTGGCACAAAGGAGGACAGCAGAAGGCCACCAAACGCCAACATCCTCCTCTCTCATCAAAATGAGTGACTGTGAGGTGCCGGCCCGGTGGCATAGCGGTTAAGTGCGCGCTCCATTGTGGCAGCCCAGGGTTCACAGGTTTGGATCCCGGACATGCACCGATGTACCACTTGTCAAGCCATGCTGTGGCAGCATCCCACATAAAATAGAAGATGGGCACAGATGTTAGCCCAGGGCCAATCTTCCTCAGCAAAAAGAGAAGGACTGGCATTGGATGTTAGCTCAGGGCTGATCTTCCTCACACACACACACACAAAAACACACAAAATGAGCGACTGTGATCCTTCACCAGTCATGCTGTGCCCTCCCCGAGCCTGCCCTCCCCCAGGCCAGAGTCGCAAGGAGCCCAGGGAAAGGCCCCACTTCCTGACAACACCAGCACTAGAGCAAACCCCCGCTTCCTGGGACCCTCCTCCCACCACCCACCCAGCCCCAACCCTGCAGCAGGTCCTCCTCAAACCCTCCTCCTGTGGTGCCCCGAGGATCCCTGGGGTGCACGGGTGCCCTCCCTGCACCAGCCCAGCCTGTCCAACACAGGCGCCAACTGCAGGTGCTCAATGGCTATGGGGCCACGGGCCACGGGGATGGACGGGCAGACCCAGTGCCCAGGGCCAGGCTCCTCAGGCGCTGGGTTGAGTGTATGGTGACTGTTGACAGGAAGATGCATCTTTAACATCTTTAACACGGCAGGAGAGAGAGAGGGTTGCAAAAGCTGAGTTCTTTTGAGCTCAGCTTTGGGAAGAAAATGCTGCATTCACGACACTTTAAAGGGACCACAGGACTTCCAGGGGACAAAAAATGGTGACCCCTGGACTGGAGACTCTTTGTGCCCTCCACCCTTGGAGCATGGCCAGGACCAGTGGCTTCTCATGGAGCTGGGGTGGTTGAAAGAATGGGCCTTGGGTACCAACAAGGAGCACTCCCCTTCACCGTGTCTCCTGAGCACACAGCTGCTGAGATGGGTACGGCTGCTCGGTTTCAAGGGAGATGACATGGCCCACAGATGTCCAGGGCTCGGCTCGGCCTCACAGGAGGGTAAGCCCTTCCCTAGGTGTGCTCTGGGCTCCCACCTACACAGGAAGCAAGATGTGCCCACAAAGGCTGTGGGGATGGCAGACCAGGCACAGTCCTCTGCCCCAGGCAGGAGCTGATGCAACCACGTCCACTGTGTAGAGAAGGAGCTCCAGGGCACGGCCGGACCGGGTGAGCTCTGTGTCTCCCGGAGGCATGCGTGTGTGCGTGTGCACATGTAAGTGTGTCTGGGAGAGAGGCACCCGCTTTGAAGACCCAAAAGGAGCAAAACGGAACCTTGTCTATCCTCATGCTTCAATGCTATTATCTCCCCCTACCCATAAAGGACACTCAGAACAGTTCCTGGGACTGAGTCTGAGGGCGAGGAGGAGGGGAGGTGCTGGACACTAGGTCTCCACAGACACGGTGTGAACAGGCAGAGGGCCATGCTGCCCACCATGTTCCCTTCTCTGCCCAGGCCCCAGGTGGGCGTCAGAGGATGGTCCCGGGGCTGGCTCCCACATGCCACCTTGACCTCAGTCCCAGGTGGCACCCTATGTCCAGCATCTGTGCAAGCTTGTGCCCTCCATGCTGCACCACCGTAGAGCTGGCCAGGGCTGGACGGCACAGGGCCCGCCATGTATGGGCTGACACGGTGACTCACCCGGCAGCTTGGCTCCCAGTCTGCAGAGAGCACAGGCAACTGGAATGGAGACATTTACACAGCCAAGACCAGAAGGCACTAAAAAAGGCGAGTCCTGCCAGAGGGCTCGAGGGAGGGAGGAGCTGGCCAAGCGGGAAAAGGCGGTCGTGCCCAGGAACAGAGCAGGGAGGAACCTCTCGAGGGCCTCCCACAGAAGGCGGTTTATGTGCCCTGTGTGGGGTGCTTGTCCTGAAACTCAGCTCCGGCCCACTTTCCCGCCACCAGGTTAACACAGAGTGTCTAATGCGATCACCACATCCTCACCTGCCTTTCATACTATGAGTTGGTGGTGAAGAAACAACCACAGCCAGAGCTGTCTGCTGATGACCTTTAGATGATGGAGCCTAGAACGACAATTCCCAAAAGATCTGAATCTCAGACCAACAGATCCACAGGGCGTGAAGGTGACAATGCGCCTGCGTAGGCAAGCTGAGGACACACAGAATCACCTAGGAGAACCTTGACTTCAAAGGTTTATGCTCTTTTTGTACAGAAAAAGAACTTGTGAGCCTTTCTGGGGACAGGCACAGGATTGGAAAGGACCGCTGATAGCAAAAATTCACAAACAACTTAAACATCCACCATGGGGGATGGTTAGCAAATTATTGTCATTGTTCTATGGTGATTACTCATCCATTAAGATGACAATAAAACCAGGCAGAAGCATGGAAAACAGTCAATAACCAAGGGCTAAGTGGAATTAGCAGAACTCTCATGGATATAAACTCTCGACTATGTGAAAACACGTCTGTAACAGGAAGTAATCAGTGACAAGGGGGGCAGCTGCCCAGGGAGGGACCCAAAGGCCAGGAGGACCACCCAGAGCCCCCTGGGGAGGAATGGGGGCCCTCAGAGGAGGGAGGAGCCAGCACTTCCCACGCTGACCCTCCCCCCGGCCCTCGTTGAGATGGGCCACCCTCAAACTCTGGGGAAGCAGTCCTGGGTGAGGTGGGGCCCATGCTTCCTAGAACTCTTCTGAAAGACTATTTAAGGAGCTACAGCCAAGAGCTGCTGTAAAGAGCACAGCATTCTCAAGCTCTGGCCTTGGGGAGCTCCCAGGGGACCCCAGAGCAGGACCTTGGCAGCCCTTTGTGTGGCTCAGGAAAGGGTCCGCATCTTGGCCTGAAATTGGCCACTAGAACAAGCGAGGGGGTCTGCCTTGGAGGGTCGGTCCATCTTCCCAGGGAATTCCGAGCGTCCTCTGCTAGGGCGCACAGCACGGTGTCAACTGTGCAGGTTCTGGCGGGAATGCACAGTGGCACGGCCGCACAGGAAAACACTGGCAGCTCCGCACAGTTAAGCATACTCTGACGAGGAACCAGCAAGCCTACTCTTAGGTATTCACCCAAGAAGGAGGAAAATTTATGCTTACATAAAAACCTGTATGCAAGCGTTTAGAGCAGCTTCACTCACAATAGCCAAAATCTGGAGATAAGCCAACGTCCCTCAGAAGGCGAACAGACAGACAACATGGAGCATCCACAGTCGGGTTCTGCCAGCATAAGAGGGACGACCTGACCATGCACATCACGGTGAGTCTCAATGCATCAGGCTGAGAAACGCCCAGACTCCAAAGGTGCTGCGCATCTGGACGCCACTCACAGGACATTCTGGGAGAGTCAAAATACAGAGCAGACCAGTGGCTGAGGGGCTGGGGTGAAGGGAGGGGCTGACCACCAAGGACTGGCACGAAGGAGTTTGGAGGTGAAGGAACCGTTTTGTACCCCACGCGTGACGGTGTTCACATGATCAGAGGCATCTGTAATATGTGCCAAAAACAGTAAACTCCACTGCGTGTAAATTTTTAAAAACGTACAGGTTCTCGGGCCAAACTGCCTAGGTTCAGATCTTGATGCCATCATTAACAGTTGTGTGACTGAGCAAATGACTTCCTCTGTGACGTGGTCACCTCGGGTGTAAAGTGGGATGATAACTGTTCCTGCCTCTTGTGGAAAGTGTAAGGCTGGAGTAAATTATTATGTGGAAAGTGCTCTGAACAGCATCGGCACCTGGTGAACCTGAGTACATGGGGACAATCTGTCAGCCGAGGCCCTGACCACTGAGAGCCTGTCATCTCCATCCCTTCTCTGTGCACTGGCCCGCTCTCTTTGGGGGGGTGGGGGGGAGACTGTCAAGACGAAAGAGGTGCTCAGGATATAAGGGAGCCGGGAAGTTGGGAGAAGAGCTGGAATCGTGGACAACTGCAGGAGAAAATGTCTTCCATGTTTTGTCATTTTATCTTTCCAAATAAAACCCACAAGAGGTGGTGAGGAGAGAGGTGGTCCAGCACAGCAGACGCAATGGCTGACCAAATCCAGCCCCCGGAGTCCTCTTTGCTCCTAGGAGGGCTCAGCCGTTCTGACTGTGAGACAAGGGGGCGTGGGCTGAGTGAGGCCCAGTAAGACGGGGTGTGTGCCCAGGCACTCTGCTGGAGGAGGGCTCAGTGCCCCTCAGACTCAGAGGGGGCAGACGAGCGAGCCCACCAACTCTTCACCAGATTGGTCTCGCCAAGACCAGGGATTGAGGAGCATGTCATCTCTCACCTGCTGGGACACCTCGTTCCTGGCCCGATTCTGAAGGCAAAGGATGGTGGAGGAAGGGGAACCTGTGTGAGTTTGCACAGTATTTGAGGCCAATTCTACCCCTTGCTCACAGCCTGGGGGCAAAAGGATCAGAGCTCAAAACCTCAGTTAACTACCCAAGAGACTGGAGCAGGGCTTGGCGCAGCAGAGACACGCCAACACAGGCGCTGGCTTTGCGTGCCGCTGGGACACAATCTGTGTCCCAGATTTTGAGGGTTTCTGTGTTGCCTTCCTCTCCTTGAACGTTCCCAGGCGTGGGAAGTGGTTGGGTGGTGCCTGTCGTACAGAAGGGGAGCCTGAGACCCGAGAGTTCAGGTAGCCTGCATACAACAAGCACGTGTCGACGCCAGAACAACGCCTGTCTGTGGACCCAGAGCTGCACGGCCTCTCAGCAGACAACTCACCCCACGGGGAAGAGAGGAGGTAAAGCCAGAGCCCCTTGGCCCCGAGGAGGGCCCCTTCCCTCTCCAGAAAAGCACACAATGAGGCAAGCAGCCTCAACAAGCTTCCTAGCCAGCAAGGAGCCCAGGATGTGCCCTCAGGGCCAGGGCCAGACACATGCTCTCCTTCCACCCGGTTGGCTGACCCAGAGCCTGGTCACCAAATCAGATAAGGATCTGGGTCAGGGTCAGGTGGCCTCTGACCACAAACACCCCAAACACCACCAGCAGGGACACTGGACGCCCCAGGAAGTGCCTGAAACACTGGCCAGCTGCAGAGACTGGACATCAGGAGAGCGTAATGCTTTTTTCTGACCTGTGGTCAATGTTCACAAGATCTTCTTTCCAATTTGCCTTAATTAAAAAAACATTCCAAATCACTTCCTCTCAGTCTGGTCACTATTCTTAATTTCCATGTCACTCACTGTGTCTCTCTCGAACCAAGAAAGCCAGACACGTACCTGGAGAAGCGGTGGGTCCCCATCACCTCCGCAGGCCTGTGGGAGGGAGAGCAGGGTTAGTACGAGGTAGAGCCGTTGATGCACCAAAGTAAGCACACTGAGGCAAATACATATTAACCAACAGTTATAGAGGGTGCATCACAGTGTATGGTGGGTGTCAGACAAAGGAGAAAGGTGTGTATATGTAATATGTACAGGCACCGAAACGTATCCGTGACATAGTGAGAAAAGCCAACAACAGATCCAGGTACGCAAAGATTCCACGGACTAGACAACCTGTGTGTATAATGAACACGTTTGCAAGTCTGCAAAAGTCTGGGACACAGGGCCAACTATTCCAGCTGTTGTATGTTGGGAAGAAAGGCCATTCACTTCACTCTCTACTTCTGAGTGACTCTGCCAGCCTGGCCCAAGCAAGGACGTGCTCCAGCCCACACGTGGCCTCACAGTGGAGGGACTCCTGTGCCCCATCACAGACCGGCGGCTCTGCAGGACCTATGGCTGCCCCCTCAGAGAAAATGAAAACTGGCTGAAGAGCCAGGCCCACTTTTGAGCATTCCATGAAAATTAAGTTTCCAATTTTATTGCCTTCAATTTCCTTTGAATAAACAGCAATGCTATCTCCCAGCCTCATCTGCTATTTAGTTAAAATTTAGAGGGAAGGGGTATTTATATGGAAATGAAATTATTTCCGTGACAGAAACTGGGTTAGGAGGGCTCTGAGTCTGTCAGCGCTGTTATTTAAAGCCCTGACTGAAGGACATTAGGGCTCAGCCGCAATAAAACATGCCCGGCTGAGAGGCCAGGAGGCACCACCATCCCGGGGGCCAGCACCCAAGGCATCCACCGCTTCAGTCCCTAGAGTCTACTTTAAGAGCAGAGTTCCGTCACAGAGGCCAGAATCGGTCAGAACTTCTCTGGGTCCAAAAGTCGGAGGACACGTGTCAACTCGACTGCCCTGCTTCCAAGCGTTGTGGTTCTGGCGTTCCCTCCACAAGGGCAGAGGCCCCAACAGAAATAAGCAGGATGCACTGGACAGGCTCAACATCCAGAACTCCAGCCCCTGGAAATCCTTCACTGAACTCCTCTTTGGGGAGATCAAGGCCTCTGGTGCACACGCCTCAGAGAGTGGGACTTAGATGTGACGTGCTCAGAGGATGCGTTTCCTTTAGGAGAGATAAGGTTCATTTTGGTGTGGGGCGAGGGGAGGCTGAGGCCATGTCCTTGCACCTCCCCCAATCTCACAGGTACGTGAGCCCCTTGCTCCAGTGGGACCCAACTTGAGATTGCCCCAGAATCCACCAGACAGGGAAACTGGATGTCAACACCAATTCCTGTGACCATCCACTCTCGGTGGGACTCAAGTTTGGGCGCAGAAATCTTCCATTTTAACAAGCTCCCAGAGCATCGCTCTCTTAGGGGCACAGGCTCTGGGAAACGCTGCTCCCCTCCCACCAGGGCAGGCCCCTCTGTGCTCTTTGAAAGAGCTGGCTCCCCCGATGAGTGACCCCACGTAACGTTGCGGGGTGTGCTTCTCTTACAGACTGCCCGCTGCCCGAGATGAGCTCCCACAACATGTCCTGGATACAGTACCCAAGTCACGTCTCCACGGCCGTGGAAGACGTCATAGCTTCACAGAGCATCATCTCCAGGTGCGTGCACGTCTACGTGGCTCTGTTTGTCCCAGTGAGCTTGGTGACCGGGCTCTTCAACCTGACCACCTTCATACGGGGCCGTGCCAGACTGGGCGGCCTGGACATGTTTCTCTCAGATCTCACCATCACCAACGTGCTGGTGACCCTGCTCTCACTCACCGCCATCAGCCGGCCCGACTACCTGGCCACAACCAACCTGAGCTGTGCCATCCTCTCCTTTCTGTCCAACATCTGCTACTTCAACGCTCAGTACGTGCAGCTGGCCATGCTCTTTGTGTTCCTGCTGCAGGGCTCCTCCTCCTGTCTGCACACAGCCACCAGCGGGGCCCAGAGGCCCGCGTTGGGCCTGGCTGCCATTGGGGGCTGTGCCTTCTGCAGCTCCCTGGGAGTGGTGGCCCTGCTGGGCACATCCGGGAAGCTGTACGAAACCACTCTGTGCCAGGTGGACCCGCTGACGGCCTGGCCCGAGTATGAAACCGTCAAGGTCAGCCTGGGCTTTGGGTTTGCCCTCATCCTGAAGCTGGCGTTCTTTATCCTGCTCATTGTCCAGCTGGCTTGGCGGGCAGCTCCTCCCCAGAGGGACGCGGCCTCTGCTCACCTAGTAGTTCTGGCCGTCACCCTGACCACGTTTGTCTGCCGGCTCCTCTACAACATCGCGCTCCTCCAGCGGGCCAGGCTGAAGCTGCAGAGGGACATTGGCTCACCCAGGGACGAGCTCCTCATGAACCTTGCTGAGCTGGTCCTGTTTGGGGAGAGCTGTGTGAATTCCCTGGCCACCCTCTTCCTCCACAAGCCCTGCAGGCTCGCACTGCTGAATATTCCAGCATGTTTCGCCCAAAGGTGCAGGAGAAGAGAGGCCAGCAACAGCTTCTCCTTAAAGAGGGTAGAGAGTTAAGTCGGAGACCCTGCCTGCCGGAAAGAGCCAGAGAGGCAAGTGAAGGAGTCTTCCTGGCAGTTAGGGAACACCGCCTGCTGAAACTTGACCCTTCTTGGGGAGAGCCAATGGCGAGGGTACGATTGTTGGGAGGCGCTTATTAAACACTAGCTTTCCGGCATTTGACACAATTTAGGCACAAGCACAACACTTTGGCCCCCAACACTCACACCTAAAGAAAACCCTGCAAGTCAGGGATGCAGTTAACGTGGGGACCAGACACAGCAAAAGCTGGCCAGACACAGACCTGGTCTGGCTGAGATGCTCTGAATTGTGAGGGGGATTCCACGCCTAGTCTGTCTGCTAGCTGCCATATCTCTCTACTCCTACCTCAACCAAATGACAAAGAGGGAATCCTGAAAATAGAGACAGTATTCCAATAACTTTATGACCATATTATATAATCTGGTCCTCAATGGTCGTAACTGGTTAACGTTCAACACTGCCAGAAAGTTTGGGCCACATAAATCTTGCCAAGAACAAAAAAGGTTTGTTTTGTCTTTTTAAATTTATCACTGTTGGAGCTCTGAGAATATCACGTACACACTTAAAAGCCCTAAAGATAACTGATGTAAGCCCAGTGATAACAGCACCATAAAGCACTTTTTGCTCCCTGTGACCTGGTAAGTAGTTGATGCCCATCTCCAGGAGCTCCAGGTCGGTCAGTGAAAAGCTCTGTGTTTCAAAAGCCCCATGTTCCATTTGACACTATTTGCAGAAAGGCTAGTAACATATGAAATATAAAAATACAAGGTACAGTAATTAATCTTATTCTAAATTCACTGTCATCATTCTTGCTGGGTTTATATTAAGATTTTCTTGGTTGAATAGAGAAGAGAGACATGCAAAGGAAAGGTGTCTCTCTGGCTTTATGAAACCTATACCCGTGATAGCTCCGACTTTTTTTTTTATTAAGACTTTACTTTTTTAGAGCAGTTTTAGGTTCACAACAAAATTAAAGAGGAATTAAGAGATTTCCCATATGTCCCCTGCCGCTACATGCACAGCCTCCCCACTATGGACATCCCATCCCCACCAGATGGTGCATTTGTTACAGTTGATAAATTACACGGACACATCACTGTCACCCAGAGTCCACAGCCCACATCAGGGCTCACTCTTGGTGTCGTACGTTCTATGGGTTTAGACAACTTTATAATGACATGTATCCACCATTATGATCTCATAGAGAGTATTCACCGCCCGAAAAATCCTCTATGTTTTGCCTATTCATCTTTCCCCTGGAAACCCTTGGCAAAAGGGTTTCTGATCTTCTACTATCTCCATAGTTTTGTCTTTTCCAGAATGTCATATAGATAGAATCACACAGTACGTAGCCTTTTCAGACTGGCTTCTGTCACTTAGTGATATGCATTTAAGGTTCCTCCATGTCATTTCACGGCTTGATTGCTCATTTCTTTTTAGCGCTGAGTAATATTCCATTGTCTAGATAGCTTCTATTATAATGAATACGTTAATGTGAACCTGCAAACCAAAGAACAAAACCATGGCTTTTGTGAGTTTATCTTTTCAATGTTTATGTATTTTCATTACTTTTTTGGAAGAAAAAGGATTTGAATATTATACAGTTAAGTAGCTTCTGTAATATACCATTAAAATATTAAATGCTTTTCCCAAAACCGTCCTATTTCTTCTGCTTCGTTTACTCACATATCCATAAACCTTTATTACAGACCACAAGCAAGAGCGAGATCTCCTCACATGTACCCCCACTGTGGTTTAGCAGGGAACAGGAACGACAAAGCTGGGGAGTGTGGAAGGAGCACGCACCCTTCCACCTGCAGTGACCCAGCAGCATAAACAGCATCAGGGCTGACATGTTAAGGCTGCTTCTTCACATGATACAGTAATTTTTTATTAGATGCTGGACATTGTGAATTTTCTTTGTTGAGTGTATTTTATTGTCTTTTCAAGGGTATTGAAGTTTACTCTGGCAGACAGGTTCTTACTTACAGATCAGCAGGATTCTCTGGAGAGTTGTTTTTTAGCTTTGTTAGTCAGAGTCAGGAGTAGCCCAAATACTCAGGGGTCCCATGCTGGGGTCTCTACTCGTTGTCATAAATGTTCAAAGATGTCTCTGTAGTCTGGGTGGAATTGGGACACCGATCAGCCCCACGTAAGCTCTGGGAGTTGTTTAGCTTACAGCCAGCCTGCAGTTGTTCTCAGTTTGGCCTTGAGAATTCTCACACTATGCATGCACAGATTCAGCCAAAGATTTCAGGGGACTGCTACCCAGACCTCAGAGCTCTTTCTCACTGTGGCTTCCTCCTCTCCAGTACTGTACCTTGCCAATTCCAGCTCCCTCAGCCTTCCAGAAACCCAGTCTCCATCCCCTCAACGTGGCCACATCATCCTGTGCTGCTTGGAACTCCTACTGCCTCCAGACAGGAGCCAGGGTGGCACACCGTTGTTGTTCCTTCTCTTGGAGGTCAAAGTTCTGCTCCACCTATTGTCCCCATGTCTGAAAACTGTTGTTTCCTACATTTTATCCAGTGGTTCATGGATACCACAAGTTCCCTTACGTTACTCATGCATGGCCACAAGTGGAAGAAACTAAATTAATTTATAAATACACAATAGTAGATGCCAACGGCTTGTTAGCTTCAGAACTACATGAAGTGATTAAAAGTTCATGTGTGCTCAGGGCTCCCTGGAGAAATGGCTGACTCCAGGACTGGAACAGCAAACATGCAGGATGAGCCTAGAGAATTTGATCCCACTGAGTTTCTAAGTATTTCAGCTCAAGAAATAATTTTAGAAACTCAACCACAAGAATGTAAATTGGTGGTTCTCAAATTTTTTTTTTCAGCAGTAGGATCCTTTCTTTAAACAAAAGCCTATAAAGGGGCCCAACATATGAGACATTAACAGGCCATGCTCTGACCAGAGTGGAAGCGTGAGGAAATCCAACTGCTAGAACAAGGTCTCCCGACCCCACCCACTGGCCCCTGCAGTAGGCTCTGGGATAGTGGCCTGTGGTAGCCCCTAAGGTAGGCCTTGTGGTAGCCCCACGGTAGCCCCTGAGGCAGGCTCTGCAGTAGGCCCCACCATAGCCTCTGCAGTAGGCCCCGTGGTAGTCCTGAGGTAGGCCCCACCGTAGCCCCCACAGTAGGCCCTGCAGCGGCCCCTGCAGTAGGCCTCGTGGTAGTCCCTGAGGTAGGCCCCACGGTAGGCCCTGTGAGGCCAGGGCTGCTGCCAGATGTACCACATGAGTGTCGTCCATCTACCCCGCATCCTAGGACAGTCTGGACACACTGAGAACAGGAGCTTTCCAAGGACAGAGCCAAGAGGAAGATCTCGAGCCAACAGAGAACTAAGAGAACATGCAGGTCTGTGGCTTCTAGCAGCGGGAGAATATTTTAATCCAGAAGAAAGCATACATGAAAGCTGAACTTTAAAAAGACAAATCAGAATTGACCAGAGGAAGAGAGGGAGGGAGACGCCACTTAATGTGGCTCCTCACCTCTCCCTGAAGACACAGCTTGGGAATCACTTAAGGCGAGGCTGGGACAAGGACCCGGGTCTTCAGCCTGGTATTCTAGAACATTCCACCCATAAACACCCCCTGGGAACTTGATGGCCCCACCTGCGGGCAGAACTTGGTGTGCGCCATGCGTTTGCACTTCTGTTAGCCACACGCACGGCGTTCTGGTTGCCATTGGCACATCACTCTCAAAGAATCAGAGGAAATGTCCGGAAAGCTTCTGGCAACAGCTAAGAGGAGCCCAGCTGTCCAAAAAGTCAACACCCACGAAACCCCAAGGACTGCTCCTTTATGGTGTCATAAATACCCCCAGGGTGAGTGAGAGTGAGCGTGCATCGAATGCTGGAGGGCTGACATGGCGCGGTCAACTCTGAACACTTAAATCCCTTTCCATAAGGGAAAAAGCTGTACGATGGGGCTGCAGGAGACCCACTGAATTTCTCTAGGAAACAGCCTCAGACAATGGAGACAGCATCTGTTCACCACGCTACAGTCTGTACACACACATCTGCACACGCACGGGACTGTGGTTGGGATCTCATTGACTCGTAATGACAAACAGGGCCATGACAACTGTGCTGAGAAGCTTTCACTTCCAGCAGCACAGGCTCAGGGCTGGGTCTGGAGAGCCAAGCTCAAAGGGAAGGAAGCACCAGGTGGTTGCCCTTCCCCTCACCGGGCTGGCTTCCAGGCACAACACACACACGCCCAGAATTTAAGGCTCCACACTTGGCCTGGGTCAGGCCATTATCCTGGGTGATTCTGAAGAAACCATGAGACTCACTGTGGGTCTGCAATATGTCCTAATAGCACAAGCCTTCTTCGGCCAGCCAGCAACAGACTGAGAGGGTGCAGGACCATCTGTCTGGGGGCAGTCACAGACTTCCCAAACTAAGCATGTGCAGAAATCCAGCCGACCAGAGTTCGTGTCCTGGCTCTGCCACGTGACCTCATCAAGTCCTCTCTCACCCCTCTGGGCCTGGCCTCTTTCTTCATAAAAGGTGGCACTTGCCTTGATGCTCAGGGTTGTCGTGAGGATTGTAAGTGTCACACACAAACAATATCCTCCAGGCATGGGAAGGAGCTCTCTGCTTCCCCTAACTTTGGATAATCAGAGAAAATGCACAAAATGCTGTACCTGAGGTGTCACCCCTGAAGGAGTGGTAACACCCAAGGGCACAGTTCTCCAAGAGTGCTGTTCCCCTCTTCCGCTTTCATGAGCACTGTGCTGGGCTGTGCTTGCCAACACAGACTGACCCTAAAACTTCTCACTCACAAAGCTGGAGGTCTCAACTGTAAACCGAATCCTGCAAACAATCCTATAAACACTTTGCACTGATATGCTCTCTTCCTGGTACGCACCCAAAGAAAACACAGGAGCCCAACTGCCTGGGATTTGTCTCAGGCAGATGACTCTGCTCACAGTCAATTCTTAAATTAGAGCCTCCTGCTGAAGGGCAGCACACGAAGGTGGGAAGAGAAAGCCCCGCCCCAGGAAAGCAGAGGGATGAGAGGTATTTTACAGAACGCCCAACGTGCCAGGCACTCTACACACGTCATCGGGCTCCATAAACACAACAACCCCATGCACCCCCACTTTACAGACAAATGCAGAGGCTCAGACAGGTGGAATGAACTGCCCAGGAACACACAGCAGCCAATTATGGAGGGAGAACCTGGAACCTAGCAAAGTGAAGACTGGGCTTGTTGCCACAGGGGCACAGCTCTCACCCCAGGGCTCCCTACACTGGAGAGGAGAGGAGGACCCAGCGACAACACCCTCACCCTACTGGTGACCTGCGGAAGCGGCGGGGCAATCTTATGCCACAGAAGAGAGCTGGGGTGGGAGGGAGGAAGAGAAAAAGAGGCAAAAACAGAGAGAAGCTCCCATACTACTGGTGAACGAGGGACGCCAGGGAAGCACAAGCCGGGCGTGCGGGCTTCTCACTACGAGGACTCAGCTGTGTGGGAGGGGCGGGGTGGGGGTGAGGGGTCTCCTGTGTGGCCTTCACTCGGGCGGCTTCCTTGTTTTATTGGCACGTCTGTTCTCGCCATCGGCCAACACTGGGCTGCATCTGCACATTTAACAGATGAAAGTTGGTCAGATGGGATCCCTCTGAAGATCCCTCCATTTACCCTATCCTGGGGATGGACAGAAAAATCTGTAAAGAAATCAAATTCAACCCCAAGGCAAGTACGTTATAAGATAACTGTTAACGTGGGAAGCGCTCAGTATGACTAGAACCCTGGCTTCAGTTGGTCCGAACAGGCCAAGTCCCGGCTCTGAGGCCTTGGTGAGATTCTCTGAGCTCAGCTTTCTCATCAGTGAAATGGGGGTGACAGCAGCCTCTACCTGCCAGGGGTCCCACTGAGGAAGATCTGAGACAGCAGATGTAACACCTGGCACACGGCCTAGCATAGAGCAAGCACTCATTAAAGGCTGGATTTTAAAACAGGTCTTTATCCCTTACAGAAGCTTCTACAAGATCATCTCATCCCCCACCCACACAAACATGAACTATGGTTCAGTGGACTGAAATTTCTAAAGTGGAGTCCTGTCCTTTACACTAACTAGTCGCGTGAGGGTTGACAAGTTACTTAACCCCCCAGGGCTCTACTGAGATGGTGGGGCCCCACGACCCTGCAGCCCCAATCAGCTCTGATACTAAGCCTTAAGCACAAAATCGGCACATCAGCCACAGGACCAGCTGTCCCAGATCGAACCCAGCGGAAAATGCACAGGTGTAGCCAGTGCCGTGCCCGGGAGCCGCTGCCAGCTCTTCCTCACCCACCCCGGGGAGGGCTCGGACTGCAGACCACGAGTCTGCGCGAGCAGGGAGCGGCTATTTTTAAGTGACATGTTTTGGCTATTCCAAGGTTTGGATTTTTATTTTTATTTATTTATTTAACTCAAGAGGAAGTTGCACTTTCTCATGACTCATTTCTTTCAAAATGGTGTCTCAGGCATTTTTAGTACTGAAACCATCCTGAGTTTGCAGCTAGCCAAAAATACGTCTAAAATCAAATCAGCCTCATTTATGTTGTCAAGTCATTCAAAATTTTAAGAAGCTAACATATTAGAATCATGTCTGGATTCTACAGCTGGAAAGAACCCTGAATGTTAGTATTTTTCCACAAAAAATTTAACAGCAGTATTCTCTGCTGAAAAATACGTGTATATTTCCCAAAACATGTATCTGAAAGATGTTAAATTATTATCACTCAGAACGCCCTCAAACTCGCCCACAGGCTCATGACAAAACAGGAAGCTCGCAGGAAACTGCACCGGTTGCCTGGAGCAAAGGTAACCCGAGGTGCACCCGGTGCCGGACACGCCCTCGTCCCACCAGACGCCCCGTTTCAAGCCTGGAACGAGCCTTTCTCCTCCGGGAAGAGCTCATGCCAGCCTCTGGTGCCAACGTGGCAGCAATCCGCTTTATCCATACGTGGCAGTACAAAAGATCACTCAGAGTTCAACCTCACAGCTTCAGAAAATTAAGAGGAAAAAAGACACCAAGAGAAAAATATGTGATCCATTAAACTGTGATGTTTATAAACACCCCACAACTTGGTGTGAGCAGCCCAGGCACCGCGGCCCTGCAGACCTCACACACCTGAACTGCAGTCTGGGGCTGTCTTAGGCCCTCACCAGGTGGCTCTACCAAGCCTCTGTCCAAGCTGATGGTGAAACTACAGCCACCAGCAGGTGGGGCGCTTGGGCGGCCGGCACTGGGCACTGGGGAGGAAGTTCATCCCAACTGCACAAGGGCAGGGCAGGAGGCCAGGCACAGGAGAGCGCGGAGGCCATGGCGAGAAGGAGGGCCTCCGGTCAGTCACCAACACCTGCAAGACAGGTGCTCTGGTGGGTTCAGGAGCCAGGAGAGGGCAGAGCTGAGACGTGCTACCACTGAGAGCAGAAAAACGACTCCACTTCCCAATCTACTTGCCAAAGATACCTGCTATTTCTTGGGCTTACATTTCTTTCTACAAATGTCTGTGTGAAATTCCTCAGTTGAATTCTCTCTGTATAATTCACATGCTACTCTCTAAATTTAGGAAATTTAGTGTTTAGTTTTAAAGCCAGTCAGATGCTAAAACAAGCCAGAATATTTAAGTTTCAACACATGATAGGTTATTATCTAAAAGATAAACAAGACCTATTTACAATTCCTTCAAACTTAAAAACAAATTCTATCAGTGGGTGAAGAAGAGCAGTTAAATTGGAAGCTTGGATAAAAGGGTTTGGTGGGACCGAGCTCACTGCCATAGTGTGGGAGAAAAAGGCCAGCAAAAAAAGGGTTAACGCCGGCCTTGTAAGGAGGCCGCCCAGCGCAGTCCAGAGCGAATGAGCGGCCCTGGACGCCTATAAAGCCTGCTGGCTGCTGGGCAACTTGCCCTCGGCTGTCTGTCAGCCACAATGACAGGCACTCTGGCAGGGCAGCCTTGCCTGCCAGGTCTCTGCTTCCACCACTGCTCCGGCACCCTTCCACGGGTTGAGGCCCAGAATCACTACCACCCACGGGAAGGTTTCAGCCGCACCTGCAGCCAGCCATGAGCACACTCCTGAGGCTGGCTGAGGAGCCCTCCGAGGGACAGGAGAAGGGTCTGCTCAGAAGCAAGACCAAGTCCGGGTGGCCAGCTGCGGCACAGGTAAGTCTGTCCTGGGTTCCTGATTCTGCGTTTGGGTCAGTGGCACAACGGAGCCTAGACCTGGCAGACCAGGCTTGGTGGTCTAGCCTAAGGTGCAGCATGTTATGCTGAACAGCTAGATGCAGACGTGGGTAAACAAGGGCCCCCTCTGGGGAGAGGGGCACTGTGGCTCTGAAATTCGAGGCAGGAACCACTCTCCACGTGAGACACCCAAACGTTACGCTGACAATCTCAATGAGACTACAGTAAGGAAGGCTTCACACAAAGGTTCTTTTTATAACACATGCCGAAAATAATATTATCCGGTATTCTGTCGTATTGTGTTCAAGCAAGGATCTGTCTCACTTCAAGAAAATAAGATTACCCCAGCTCTGTCTTCCCGTACGGCACTGCCGTTGCTCTTTCAATGAAAACACTTGCCCAATCCCAAAAGTAATTGGTGGATTAATATTCCTTTACAAAGATACATGTCTGATAGATGTGACAAAAACATGGTCTTATTTTTCTAGATCTGGACAAGCAGTGGAAATTTGAAACAAAACGATATCAAACTGTTCAATGCTCATCTTTATATTTATATGGCCAACTTTTATGAGGATACTGTTCAGTAGTATAGTAAATTTCATACTAAGTTCCTGTATCTTTTCATTAGACCATTATGAAAATAACAGTGTTTGTCAAGGATCAAAGACTCCATTTACACGGGAACGAGTGAAGGACTCATTCTGAAAAGCTCCCACACAGTCTGTCTTAGCAGACGCAGGGAAGAGAGCAAGGGTATGTTTCAGGTTCCACTCGTCTGTAAGTTTTCCTCTAAAAAGGCAGTCTAAAACTTTCCAAAATTTCCACAAAGAGCAAACCAAATAGTCTGAGCCATCTTTACAAATAAATTAAATACAGAGGCTTGAAACATTATAGATAGAATCTGAAAACAATGACATTTATGTGGTCCAATTGGTATTATCTACTAAAGATGAATAAAGAATGCAAAATAACTAATAAGATCTAATTTATCAACCCCAGCTAAGCAAAGGGTACTGAATACTTTTAAAATAATAACTGACACCAAGGCTATGATTCACTTTTTCTTTTTCTTTTTTTTTAAAGCAGTATTTTCAAGCAATAAGTCAATAAATGTCTGGTCTGGTTTGGCAACACTTCAAAAATGATTCCTAATGATCTCATAAAGTAAAATGACAACTCTTAAAAGAAAAACAATTCAAATCCATTTTAATGTGACAAGTCGGTTTACTCCGGGTTTCTCAACCCCCAGCACCACTGACATTGGGGCTGGATCTTTCTCTGGGGTGGGGCCATCTTGTGCACTGTACGAATGTTGAGCAGCACCCCGGGGCTCCATCCACTCGATGCCAGAAGCACCCCTCCCCAGCTGTGACAACCCAAATGTCGCAGACACTGCCCAAAGTCCCCTGGTTGAGTCCACAGAGAACTTCTAGGGACCACAGTGAAATGAAGCAAATAACTAGAAGCCCTACTTTAAGCCAAGTTGACGAGCCACGTTGTAGGTGAACGGCCATGTACGCCAGCCCTGTCAGAAGCAAAAGTCTCCAAGAGATTTTCTTTACCCAGTTTCTAGGTTACCAAGTTTCTAGATTACAAACAGCATTACAAAAATATATTAGGTTTTACAGTAATATATCAGAACACTGAATAAAATTTAAATATTTCCTAAATCAATTACCATTTTTATTCCTTACTTTCTCTCTCTCTCTCATTCCATACTACCAAAAAAAGTTTTATTTTCGGCACCCAAACTTATGATTAGCAAGAAAGCTCGATTTCTTTTACCTATTTTATTATGAGAAAAGATTCTGCTCCAATTTCCACAAAGTGTTCTGAATTCACTATCTTTCTTTCTTTCTTCTTTTTTTTTTGTGAGGAAGATCAGCCCTGAGCTAACATCCGTGCTAATCCTCCTCTTTTTGCTGAGGAAGACCGGCTCTGAGCTAACATCTATTGCCAGTCCTCCTCCTTTTTTTTTTTTCCCCCCTAAAGCCCCAGTAGATAGTTGTATGTCATAGTTGCACATCCTTCTAGTTGCTGTATGTGGGACGCGGCCTCAGCATGGCTGGAGAAGTGGTGTGTCGGTGCGCGCCCAGGATCCGAACTCGGGCTGCCAGTAGTGGAGCGCGCGCACTTAACTGCTAAGCCACGGGGCCGGCCCTGGATTCACTATCTTTCAAAAAAGCTGGTTTTTTCCCTTCCCATCTTATTTCTCTTTCCAACAGCTGCTGAAATAAATTTTATTTCTTCTGCTGACAAATAGTAGTTTCCTAAGATTTCCATCCCAATATCCATGTAACTTTGTAAGCCTGCTATTTGACTGTTAAAAAAAAAAAAGGCATCCACTGCCTATGAGGATGACTCACTGTCCAGGCCCCAACCCTAGGAGAGCCTGTGGGAAAGGAAACAGGCACTGTGTGCATTTAATTCTTCCCCTTCAGCCTGGTGACAACTATCTCTCCAAGATGATCAGACCTCAAGTCCTGGCCTTCCCTTCACCCTCTGCTACACCCGTAAGTACAGCCATCGGCCAAGGCTTCCAGCCTCATTGGAAAGCCTTAAAGCCTTAACCCTCTTCTCTCTGCTCCTCCCAGGTGCCCACGTAGGGGAAGCATCAGGCACAGTGGTGAACACAGTGGCTGGTGCCCACAAGAGAGGGCCGGCAGAAGCGCGCACAAGGTGCTGCTCTGGATGCAGACATCGATGACTTCATCTGTTTGCTCAACTTTCTGCAAAACAAACCCAAATTGCCACAAGTGCTACTTGTGACGAGTCCTGATTTTACAAATGTCTAGCTCACCGCAAGGAGCAGCACCTCTCTTTCTAAAGATGGATTTATTGTTTAAAACAGACTTCTGTGAGCCTTGCGGCAAATCTTGAAAGTGGCACATTGTGGAGACATGGGTGTGACTTCTCAGGCGCCCGTCTTTGGCATGGAGACATACCCAGGCACCTACAACAGCACTTCCCTAGAGCTCAACCTGTCCCACGCGCTTGCTGGCGCTGTCCCAGCGAACCAGACGGGCGAGCTCTCCGAGCACCAGCAGTACGTGATCGGGCTTTTTCTCTCCTGCCTCTACACCATCTTCCTCTTCCCCATTGGCTTCGTGGGGAACATCCTGATACTGGTGGTGAACATCAGCTTTCGGGAAAAAATGACAATCCCCGACTTGTACTTCATCAACCTGGCAGCGGCAGACCTCATCCTGGTGGCCGACTCCCTGATCGAGGTGTTCAACCTGGACGAGCAGTACTACGACATCACCGTGCTGTGCACCTTCATGTCCCTCTTCCTGCAGATCAACATGTACAGCAGCATCTTCTTCCTCACATGGATGAGCTTTGACCGGTACATTGCCCTGGCCAAGGCCATGCGCTGCAGCCTCTTCCGCACAAAGCAGCACGCCAGGCTGAGCTGCGGCCTCATCTGGATGGCCTCTGTCTCTGCCACCCTTGTGCCCTTCACCGCTGTCCACCTGCAGCACACCGAGGAGGTCTGCTTCTGCTTTGCAGACGTCAAGGAGATCCAGTGGCTTGAGGTCACCCTGGGGTTCATCATCCCCTTCGCCATCATCGGTCTCTGCTATTCGCTCATCGTCCGGGTTCTCGTCAAGGCTCACAGGCACCGAGGCTTGCGTCCCCGCAGGCAGAAAGCCCTCCGGATGATCTTCGCAGTGGTCCTCGTCTTCTTCATCTGCTGGCTGCCGGAGAACGTCTTCATCAGTGTCCACCTCCTGCAGCGGACGCAGCCGGGGGCCGCACCCTGCACACAGTCCTTCCGCCACGCCTACCCCTTAACTGGCCACATCGTCAACCTCGCGGCTTTCTCCAACAGCTGCCTGAACCCCCTCATCTACAGCTTTCTCGGGGAGACCTTTAGGGACAAACTGAGGCTGTATATTGAGCAGAAAACCAACATGTCGGCTCTGAATCGCTTCTGTCATGCTGCCCTAAAAGCAGTCATTCCAGACAGCACTGAACAGTCGGAGGTGAAGTTCAGCAGTGCGGTCTCGAGATAACTGAGCTGCACTGGCAGAGACCGAACCTTGTGTCACTCACAGGACGGCCCTGGTGCGAGGTGGGAGACAGGGCCTGGAGCCGTGGTCAGAACAGGCCATGAACTCACCAGGCCTCAGCTGTGGTCACACGTGGGGCTCTGAGGTGCCCTCACTACAAACCACCTTGATTTTGCATGGCTCACACATCCATCCATGTCAAGACGCAGGTCATGGACTGACGGGATGGGGCACAGGACCAGCGTGGCGCTCTTCCCCCTCTCTGCACACACTGTACCCCGCAGCAGCAGACGGTTCTGACGTTGGCCAATGGAAGCAAAGAGGAGGGGGGGCGCTTGGAATGAAGTATCTTAGTTTCAAGGTAGATCTGCCATCTCTGGGAAAAATGAAGTCTGGAGTCAGAATATGCTCAACTGACCTGAACTGGATGTTGTGGTACGTGCTCCACATCTGTGGTTGATACTTTCCTTGTGCAAGCCAACAAATGCACCATGAGGTAAAGAGGAGAAGCTTCTCCTGTGCATTTGCGCATTCTTCACCTCTCAGAATGGCCACCTGGCTGACACCTGGTGAGTGACACCTGCGCACTCAGGCTGCCTTAGTCACAAGGGCTCTTCTCCAATGAAAGACCCACCTGTCGCTCAGACACTGATCTCTTGCGTTTACAATTATCTCCGCGCCTACGTTAACATGGAATGAGCCTGTGGGAGGGCAGCTCAGCAGGATGCCACAATGAAACACTCCATGTGCGGTAAAGAGTTTGCCTCTACAAAATGATAGTGGGAACAATGATGATGACAGTGTAAACAATTCTCAGTACAATGTAAGAAAAGAAAAACTAATGACTGCTGAGAGTGTTCAGTTTTGTCAATAAAATATAGTCATGTGCTGATTCTTCTAAATTCTCTAAGTAGTTCCTTAAGGGCGGGGGGTTGGGTAGCGGGGCTCTCAGAGCCTCAGCAGCAGAATCGCTCCATCCTCACAAAGAAAAAATATACCCCCAGTGTCACAAGGCTCACTCACCCTGCAGAGAACTCTACGATGAGGCCAGCGTCTAAGTCCAGCCACCTGGACATAACCTGGCATCTCTAGGAGGTCTGCCACTTCTGCTGCATAATCTCTGGGTTCCAAGATAAGTTTTATTGCAAATGCACCATATACCCTCGCTTTTCTAGAAGGTTCTACGTTGTCAGGATAAGCCATGGTGTCTGCAGTAGCTCAAAGCACTCACGAGGCAGCTGGCTGGGAGGCTCCCTGTGCAACTCTGAAGCAGGCAGAAGCCCCATCTAAGTCGGCTCCCACTCCTCCCGCCCCACCCACTCTGCTCAATGGGCCACCCTCCCAGAAGTGCAACCAGAATAGGACCCGGCTGCCCTGGGCGAGGCCCTCGAGGGTGTTCACACGAGCAGGGATTCCTGAAGGAGAAGACGAGATAATGTTTAGGTCACAGAGAAACGAATCATTTTTAGTTTTAATAGTTTTTTATGGGTGCAAATCTCCAAGAAAGGCAGTACGTGTCCCAAGTAAATATGTGCATTTACCAAACCGTGAACTTGCAGAAGTGCCATCGCCAGCGGTTCAAGTCTTAAGACTCACTTTCTACATAAACGTCCCAATTCTAAGAATAACACAACTAACAGATGTCCCCCTACACCCCACTACTAGGCTAGTTCCTTGTTGGAGGAAAATCACACGGGTGGCTGGACAGGGCTCGCTTGTGGCACTGTCCCACAGAGCACCTACCCTCCAGCTGAAGTGAGGGCGAGTGCGTGATTTAGATGCCAGAGTACCTTCCTGGGAAGAGAGTCCTTCCCTCTACCTCTCCAGAACCTCCCGTAAGTCAGCAGGTCTACAAAGGTAGAGCCGCCATCTTGTAAAAGATGCTTTTCCCTTCCACATCCTCTGAGTCCCCCATTGAAATGGCTCTCCCCTTCTCCCGAGTGCTGCTCCTCGGGATGGCCTCAGCACTGCAGCCTGCGTAACCCGACAGGGGATATTTTGCAAGATGAATGCTTGTTACTAAGTTCTCCTTTTGACCTCAGTGTTGGCAACTCCAAATTGCAGAACGCAGGCCTAGACTGGAGCTCCAGCATTGAGATCTAACTATGCGCAAGGGATTCATCTAATGCATTCATCATTCTTGTCCTAGCTTGAAAAGCGGTGATGGAGAGATGCTTTAAAAATATGCAGAGATTAGAGGGCCGGCCCCGTGGCTTAGTGGTTAAGTGCGCGCGCTCCACTGCTGGAGGCCCGGGTTCGGATCCTGGGTACGCACCGACGCACCGCTTCTCCGACCATGCTGAGGCTGCGTCCCACATACAGCAACTAGAAAGATGTGCAGCTATGACATACAACTATCCACTGGGGCTTTGCGGGGGAAAAATAATATGCAGAGATTAGAGACCCAGAATGTTTAACTTTTAGCTTTTACAGGGATGGGTGGAGTGGGGAGACAGACACTGTATGAGCATAAGGCCTTGTCTCTGATCCTTCCAATAAACCCATGAGGTACACACTGTCCCCGTTACTCAAAGAGACTGAAGTCATAAGAGTCTGTAACTGCTCAGAATCTGAAATGGCAATGACATAGCCAGGAAGTGAGTCCGTCTCCAAAGCCCATGTCCCTTCCTCTACAGCCCTTGGCAACCCCGGTATCTAACAGAAGAAAGCAAACCATGCAGAAACCACGTGAATCCAGGGTGCTGTGAGCACCAAGAGGTCAATCCAGGTCACAGGCCTGATCCAAAGGTGCATCAGGACGTCAGGGGAGGCAGGATGGAGACTCCCCTCAAGGACCTCCAGGTGGGAATTGCATCTGACCAAACCCCAAAGCACCCATCAAGGACAGGGACCTTGTACCTCCAAGGCAGCCTCCACGTGGCCAGCTGGGACTTGCATGAGCCCTTCCCTGGGCTACAGTGGAGGGAACTTCCATCCAGGGGTCCTGGGTCTACGTCTCAGGTCACACAGAACAAGCCTCTCCTTGCACACGGCAGACGCGCTCTGGAAGCTTGCAGACCGTGTGCTAGTAGCCACCCCTGCTTCTGAGCCTCCTCACTGCAAGGTCTTTTGCAGTTGGCACTTGCCCCAGGCACAGGTCAAACAGGGCTGGAATACGGCTCCTGCCTCTAACTTCTCAAAGCCTATTTCCTGATCTGTAAATCTGGTGGCAGAACTGCTCTGCGGGTCAGACACGCCTCAGCCTAGCCCCAGGGCCGCTAAAAGGGCAAGGGCAAGGCAGAGGTCCTACCATAACAGAAAAGGATTCTTACTGAGCCAGAGGTTGACCAGGTGGCCTCTGAAGTCTCTTTTGACCACAAGACCCTAGAGGTCCTGTCTGGGAGACAGAGTGCCAAGATCACAAGCCCCGCTGGGCCCTGCGGACAGCCTGCCCAGCCCATCCAAATGCACGCCCTCGCAGAAGCACTCGTCTGAGAGCCAAGGCCGATCTGATTATTTTGGCAGGAAGACCACAGATAAGATCAGAGCGCTCGACTGCCTGCTTTCTCCCGGTCACCCATCCCTCCCTGCACCAGTGCTCTGTAAACCCACCAACAGCTCAAATGTGCAGAGCTGTGAGCACACGAAAACCACTGGTGTCAGCACCGGACATCATAATTGTCTGTGTGCCTCACAATTCTCTCTTGATGAGGAGAGTGACGCAGCACCCCCCCATCCCCCCATAGCCCCCTCGGTGAGAAGTGGCAGTGTTCAGTCCATGAAAACCTTATTTGTGTACATACCTTCCATCTCAGAAGTGGGCTGGGGAGAGAACCACATACAAACCTCCTCAGGAGGCTGCTTTTTGCATGGAATGGGAGAAGCAGTTCTGAAACTATTTTAAATGTACTACAGGGGCTGGCCCGGCGGCAAAGCGGTTAAGCTTGCGCATTCCGCTTTGGCAGCCCAGGGTTCACCAGTCCGGATCCTGGGCACAGACCTACTCACCGCTCATCAAGCCATACTGAAGCGGCGTGCCACATAGAAGAACTAGAAGGACCTACAACTAGGATATACAACTAGGTACTGGGGCTTTGGGGAGAAAAAAGAAAAAGAGGAAGATTGACAACAGATTGGCTCAGGGCCAATCTTCCTCAAAAAAATAATAAACAAAAAATAAATAAATAAATAATGCAAAAGACCAAGAATTGAGCACATTAGTAAATGTGTGGATGTTCTTAAAGCCAGATTTCTCGGAGTGGAAGAGGGAGATGCAAATAAGGCAGGGAGAAGGGCAGGTAAGGAGAACCCTGTGGGAATGGACTGGACTGGAAGTATCTGTGAAACCCAAGATTTCTAAAATAAGAACATGTACAGGCATGCACACATGTACATGGATGTGTATGTGTCTTGGGTGTGAGCACGTATGAACGTGCACGCACAGTGAGTATGCATCTGTATGGAGTGTTTGTGTATAAGCAGACACAAACACACCTATGTATATATTCCCCAGCTCTGCTCTAAAGGGCTAGAAGACCTGAAGGGCTGGGTGCCCATCTGGCGTCCAGACCTCGGTCTCTAACACCCTCACCCTCAAAAAGGAACCAGGCTCCTTGGAGAAACAGCTGAGTTGGGCCGGGGCAGGAAGGTACAAGATGAGCCTTGGAATGTGGTCTTCTGCCAGAAGGTAAGAAAAGCTTCAAGAAAATGACAGGGTCACATCAAAACGACACAGGGACCCACCTGAAGGGTTCACACTGGCCATATCTGGGGCACTTTGAGCACCAAGATAATTAGGAAGAGTAAATAATTATAAACTATTGAAAAATAAGAATCTATGAGTCTATTTCAATAATAAACAGATGTAAATATAATTTAAATAAAACAATGAAATAAATAAAATACAATAACTCACAGGAATGAATGAATGAGTGAATGAATGGATGGATGGATGGGCAGGATTCTTGCTTATAGCAAAATGCCAATTGCTGACTGGTAACGGGGGGGTGGGGGGTGGGGAGTGCTGGAGTGGGGAATCGTCATTCTGCAACATCACAGTGAAGACTGGGGCCGGCAGGAATCCATAACGCAGCCTACACCAGGAGACACCTGGCAAGAAGCAAGACATGTGCAGGGCCTCTGTGTCCCCCCACCGACTGCTTTAATGCAGGGGGGACAGTAACCACACAGCAGAGAGATGGGACAGCCCTACCAGGGTACTTACAATGAGCCCACTCCAGACGTGGACCCAGAGGAGGGCATGCATCTCCATGTCCTCATCCGGATAGCAACCTGAATCTAATGGGGGAAATAGAAAATCCAAAATAGGGACAGGGCATTCATCCAAAACGTCAATGTCGTAAAGACAAACGAAGGCAGAGAAGGGTTCCAAATTAAGAGGGGTAGAAAGATACAGCAACTAAATACAATATGTGATCCTGACAGGATGATCTGCCAGGAGGAAAAAATGCCACAAGGTGTTCTGGGGTCAACTGACAGAAGTGGAACACCTGGGTGGACTAAGGCATCACGTCACTGCTCAGTTTCCTGAGACTGAGAACTGTCCTGTGGTTATGTGAAATACTGCTCTCACCATAAGGAAATGCACATCATAGTATGCGTGGTCGGGGGAGATACACGCAGAAAGATGGAGCCTGAGTGCGAGCATGCACACAAATGTCAAAGCAACGGAACAAATGTGTGGAGTGCCGACTCCACGCCTAAGTATGGAAAAGAACTGGAACGGGTGTTCCAACAGATACTTGTGCACAAATGCTCAACAGCACGATACACAACAGCCAATAGGTGGAAACAACCCACATGTCCACCAGCAGATGAATGGACTGTGGAAGGAAACTGTGGCACATCCATACAATGGAACAGTGTTCAGCCACAAAAGGGAATGAAGTGCTGACATGCTGGACCATGGGTGAACCCTGAAAACATGACGCTGAGTGAGAGAAGCCTGTCACGAAAGGACCACGTTGTATGACTCTATTTCTATGAAATGCCTGGAGTAGGCAAGTCCAGAGAGACAGAGGGCAGAAAGCAGCTGCCAGGGGCTAAGGGGAGGGCGGAATGGGGAGTGACTGCTAGTGGGTACAGGGTTCCTTTAGGGGGTGAAGAAAATATTCTAAAATTAGACAGTAGTGATGGTTACAACTCTGTGAATATACTAAACACCAGTGAAGTACACACCTTAAAAGGGTGACTTGATGGTATGTAAATTATATCTCAATAAAGCTGTTGTTAAATAAAACAATCACCCAGGCACGGGGGCATTTTTCCATACAGTTAGCCTTCCCTGGTTGGATGCATGCTCGTCTCTACACAACAGTCAATACCTCTGAAGTCAACGCCACCATCTGACAATGTTTCTACCCACAAAGGGGAGACGGTCCCGCCACCAGGTGAGCATTTTATTAGGGGCCACAAACATTTCCTGAAAATGGAGGCTTAAGCCATCTGGAATTCTGCAAGCCATCCTCTAACATTTATTGTAAGTCTTCTAATTAAAGTAAAGTTTTCTCTTCTTACATACTGCCTACTAATTCAAGCTTTATTTTCTTTTCCATGGTGGGAAACTAATTATCTGGGGTGTCTTTTAATATGCTTGTAAATTAAAAACAGAGGAAAAGAACTTCAGTAAAAATGAAAGCTGGATTTACTAAACCATGCCTGGGGATCCTCACAAAGCCACAAAGGCCAGCTACATCACCTGCTAAGATCTGTTATAGGGGGCCAAGGAGACTTGCACAGGCTGGCCCCGTCAAGTCCGGCAGCCCCCGGTCATCATCCACCGAGGCTGACTTTCTAGGCATCACTGTCTGACGCGTGCAGCAGAAACTGAGTAGCAGGGAAGCCGATAAGCTATCATCTCACTGACTCTGTACTGCTCTGGGACAGTCAATGGGGCAATCTGCTCAGAACTCCAGAACACAAGGCCTTGGTTATTCAAGCTCTTATGTCCCTTTTTCACTGCTGATTTTATATTTGTGATAAAGTACCTCCTGGAAAACATCAGAGACGGAAGGTGAACAAAACATGTTGTTGTCCGGTGTGAGCAGCAGGTCCTCTCAGCTCAGATAAGATGTCTGAACATCTGAAGTTTCTAGCTGCATCTTCTACATCAGTGTTTATCAACCGAGACTTGGGGAAGAAAAGTTCTCACTTCTTGAAATGACTGATCAGCTGAGAAATACTTGCTGAGCACCGTTCCGTTCGGAGGCCACCACTGAGGCCTGTTTGCAGATTAATTCGCACTTTGCCTTCCCGGGTTTTTGGCGGGTGTGGAGTCAGCTCACCTTACACCAGACCCGGAGGGAGGGAGGGAGGGAGGGGGCGGTGTCACCTGTAAACACCCACCTCGTCCCAGCCACTCACTCTTCACCAAGTGCGCCCTCAGCCTCCTGTCCAAAGAGCTTTCCTGAGTGCCCTCACCCAGCGTGCCCACGGGCACAACCTGCAGCCCCTGCACAGACGGCTGCAGCCTACGGCTAGTCAGTAGGCCCTCTGCGAACCAGCTCTGGGGCCGGAAGACGGAGGAGTCCAGGGAAGTGGGTGGCACCGTCCATCAACCCGGCGCGGCCCTGCAGTGCTCTCAAGGGGCTCAGAGACACACAGCACCAGCTTCAAGGAAGACGAGGCCTGGGAGAGCCCCATAAAAGGCCCCGGCACCCAACGACGGTCCCTGAGCCAATACACAACCCCACGGGCAGGCAAGCCTGTGTGCACCGCTGCAGCCGAGCTTCCAGACACCCAGTTCCGGGCCGTCAGAAAAATGTCAGCTGCTCTGAGTTAATCTGATTTTTGCCATTGTCCAGTGGGTGGGGGATCTCGTCTGGGAACAAGGGTTTTAAAAGCCAAAGGAACACAGAACAAAAGTGCACCAAAACCTGACGGTAATTCTAAGCCTTTACAGGGGGGTGGAATCAACCTAAAACTTATCAGAAGAAATCAGCTGTTGCAAGTCCTGGAAGTATTCCAGTTATTATTAGAAAAGCCAGCGTCCCCCAATCTCTGCAGGGGGCTGGTTCAGCCGAATACGAACATCCACTGATATGAGGTCTCTTAAGAGGGAAAAAGCACAGTGGAACGAATAACTTTTTACACAAAGTTCCTGCTCCTTCTCTCTTCCCTCCTCCCCCTTCCTGGACTGCTCCTAACACGCACTGGTCCACCTCTGCCTCCTGGTCCCATCTCCCCTCTGGTATTGCCTTCCCCACTGTCCCCTGAGCTCCTGGAAGGAATGGGCGGTGCCGTGTCCATCCTTAGTTCCCATGGTGCCAGGAACAGGGGGCTCTTCAGAAGCGCCCCTTCAGTAAGTGCTTGTTACATGGACGGAGGACGAAGGAAGACCCCCACGGCTCCTTCTCAAAGCCTCAGTCTCCTTATCATCTGTCACCCAGAATTGAGGTGAGCCCCCTGTCCCACAGGAGACTCAGGCTCTTCCAGGGAAGTCACAAGAAACTCTTAGAACAAACAAAAAAAGGAGGTGGCCGTCACTCCCACGAGACCAGCCTGCTCAGAACATCCAGTTTTCAGCAAACAATACAGCATCTCTCTTTGCTGACTCAAAAATGTAAATCGCCCAGAAATGAAGAAAACCACAGCAGACCGCTGTCTCGAGTCATTAGCCTCATCCTCTCACTTCCCAGAAATGAAGGCCGATGATTGATGAGCCTGCTCCTCCACAGGGTTAAAAGCAGAAGGTCTTGTCCTTGAAGTCACACTACAGAACTCTCTCCCAGAGCAGCCACGGCATGTTCCCTGAGATGAAGACCTGGTTTCAGCAACACCCAAAATCCATGAGAAAGGCCACTGAGGTCACTGAGAATTCCGATCAACTCACCCCTGACGACAACGGAAACTGCCAATCAGGCAACACATGAAAAATCTGAAAGGACAGGGGAAATCCCAGACTGATTTCTGGAAGAAAGCCTGAAATAGAGGAGGTAAGTGACTGAGTGCCAAAGCCACCAATGTCCTGAGGGCACCTGTTCACACCACACTATTCCCCACAGGGAGCTAAGGCCCAAAAGAGCTGCACTGGGGCTGCCGCCTGACGTACAGGTGACCTGAGCCCCCATATCAGCTTCACCCCAACCTTCGAGTATGCGCGCACACACATACACATGTGTGCACACACACATGAGGCACGCATGTGTGCACACATATTTACAGGAGACTAGAGAACAGATGTCCTTGGTGCTGAGGAACAAAAGGCTGCTTTGTGACAGGGGAACAAAAAGAAGCCAGTCTCTGAGGTGTTGTGGGACACCCACGAGCCCGGGGGGCCAGGACCCTAGCCTCGGACGAGATTTGAGGTGGTCCTCATTCATGCACCCCAGACAACTGGCAGGAGCCGACAGAGGCTTCCTGGAGAGGACACAGCCAGCCCAGGCCTCAGACACAGCTATTCACAATTTTTCAAAAGCAGTGACCAGGAAGAGTCACAGACAGCCAGGTGAACAGGGAAAGAAGCAGCTATGTTAATAATAAAAACAGCAGACACAACAGACACAGAGTGAAACGCACGCGGATGTATATAGTGATATATATATATATAGGATATAGTAAAACACACGTTGAATATAAAATACAGCTCTTAACTGTGCTTATCACGTTTAAAGAAACAAACGTCAAACCTCAGAATATCTGCAGGGAACACAGAACTATAAAAAGAAGCTTAGGAAGGAGACTAAATCCTCAGAAAGTACAAACTTCCACAACACACAACTCATATTACACATATAACTTTAATAGCACTATAACATGAAGGAAATCGAATTCATAACTTAAAAACTCCTGAAAACTAAATCCCCAGGCCCAGAAGGCTTCACTGGAAAATTCTACCAAACATTTAAAGACAAATTAACACCAAATACCCTGATTCAAAACCAGACAGACAGTACAGAAAACAGAAAACTACAGACCAGTTTCCCTCATGAATCTAGAGGTAGAAGTCCTCAACAAAATATTGGCAAACAGAATTCAGCACTATGTAAAAATTATTATATACCGTGACCATATAGGATTCATTCCAGGGATGCAGGGCTGGTTCTATATTCAAGTATCAATCAATGTAATGCACCATATTTAACAGGCCAAAGAAGAAAAATCACATGATCAGAACAACTGATACAGAAAACCATTTGACAAAATTCAACATCCACTCACGATAGAAACTCTTAGAAAATTAGGAACAGGAGAGAGTGTCCTCAACTTGATAAAGAACATCTACTCAGTGTGGAAGTAAGAAGAAGAGGTAAGTGGGAAGTGTGAATATGAACTCTAAGTATCAACATGAAATCAGGAGGGGTCACTGCAGAGTTCTGAGCAGAACGTCTAAGGGATAGGGTACGACTTTCATCTGAAAATACTGACTGCGTGGCGCTGAGCACAAATCTGAAGGAGGCGAAGCAGAGAGACCAGGAAAGAGGCGACTGCAGCGCTGGGGCAGGAGGCTTGGACCAGGAGCAACGCAAGTGGTGAGAAGAAGTCAGGTTCTGGATATATCTTGAAGTCAACAGGACTCCCTGACAGATTGGACATGGGATGTACGAGAAAGAGGGAAGTCAAGAAAAAATATAAAGATAAAAGGATAAATACTGTGTGACTCACATCACATAATATTCCTGGAGTTGTCAGATCCACAGAGATGGAAAGTAGATGGTAGGTGCCAGGGGCTGGGGAGGGGGATGGGAGATGTTCTTTAGTGGGGACAGAGTTTCCGTTCAGGAAGATGAAAGAGTTCTGGAGATGGATGGTGTTGATAGTTGCACAACAATGTGAATGTGCTTAATGCCATAGAACTGTACACTTAAAAATGGCTAATTTTATGTTATGTGTATTTTACCACAACAAAAGAAAAAATAAATACAAGCGTTCTGACTGAGCAAGAGGAGCAGTGGTGTTGCCATTACTCCTATGGGGAAGGCTGTGGAATGGAGTGCTCCGGGGAGAAAAAGGACGTGGATTTTGGACAATGAAGCTTTGAGTCCACTGTGAGACAGTCAAATGGGATGCTGAGTACCAGATGGATGTCAGGTCTGGAGTGTGGGTGGAAAGTCTGTGCTGGAGCTACAAATCTCAGAGCGGTTGGCAATGGCACTGAATGCCAAGACACTTAGGAGATGACCAAGCGTGAGCACAGACAGAGAGGATAATCAAGAACTAAGCCCTGGGCCTCCAGGCACAGAGGTGCATGAATTTATCAAAATGCTTCCAATCGGTACACTCAGATCTTTGCCTTTCATTCTATATCAATTTACCTCACAAAATACATAAACATCAAAAAATTAAAAGCCCACAATGAGATGCTACTCAAACTCACAAGACTATTAAAAAACCTGACAAGGGGCCAGCCCGGGGTTCACCAGTTCAGATCCTGGGCATGGACCTACACACCACTCATCAAGCCATGCTGAGGTGGCGTCCCACATAGAGCAACTAGAAGGATGTACAACTATGACATACAACTATCTACTGGGGCTTTGGGGAGAAAAAAAGGAAAACAGGAGGAAGACTGGTAAGAGATGTTAGCTCAGGGCCAATCTTCCTCAAAAAAAAAAAAAAAGCTCGACAAGACTAAGTGCTGTCAAGAAAAAGGCGTACCATGAACTCTCATTGGCTGCTGGTGGGAATGTGAGCCACTATGATTAACTCTGAGGAAACATGGGTTGTGGGAGGCTGCTTCTAACATGGCCCCAATGACCCTGCCTCCTGACAGCCACACCCTTGCTGTGGCCTGGATCAAGCACCCAGCCTCTAACCCACAGAACGCAGCAAAAGTGAAGGAAAACCACTTCTGAGACTAGGTTATAAAAGATCATGACTTCCATTTTTTTGTGCTCTCTCTCTCTCTCTTTCTCTCTGATGGAGCTGGATGCCATACTGTGAGCTCCCTGAGGAGATGCCCACAACAAGGAACTGAAGGTAGCCTTTGTCCAACAGCCAGCAAGGAACTAAGGCCCCCAGTCTAATGGCCAGTGAGGAACTGAATCCCCCCAATAACCAAGGGGGATTATTAACCAGGCAGGTTGGAAGCAGACCATTCCCCAGTCAAGCCTTCAGGTGAGACTGTAGCCCTGGCCACCACTTTGACTGCAGGCCTGAGTCAGAAGTCAGATCCAGTTTGGCCCCATCCAGACTCCTGATCCACATAAACCTGGTTATTTTAAGCCACTAAATTTTGCAGTAATTTGTTACACAGCAATAGATAACTAATATAGCAGGTTTATCCAGTAGAGCGGAAGATTCGCAAACCCTAAGACCCTGCAATTCCACCCCAGGTATAAACCCCAGAGAAACATGTGCACCCATGTGATAGTATACATGTACAAGAGCATTCATCGCAGTGTTGTTTATAATTGCCCCCAATTGGAAACAACTCAAATGACCATCACTAGAATAATGGATAAACTATGGTAAATTCACACACCAATAAAAATTAACAATCTAGAGACATACACAACAGCATGGACAATGCTTACAAATAAAGCTTAGCCAAAAAAGCAAAATACAAAAAAAAAAAAAAAATGCCTAATAGAATTCCATCCATGTAAAGTTCAAATACAAGCAAAACCAAACTGTATTATGCAGGGATGTGTCCATGGGAAATACAACTCTACAGAAAAGCAAGGAGATGAGGACAGTAAGAGCCAGCAGATGTGTATTTCTTGACCTGGGTGTGGTTTCCTTTAAGTTGTATGCACTTTTCTATTTGCATATTTCACAATAAAATGGAGGTAGGAGAAAACGAAGGAAAGAAATCCACCATAGACTAGGCCTGTCTGCAGCCATAAATAAAATTCTTTCACTTAAATCATGGCTGCTAAGTTTAAAACTCTAGGCTCAAACTCGAATTTAATACCAAAGGTCACCATCATTTCCCAGATAAAATGGTCTTACTTCTTCAGTAAACCCAAAGGGGTATTTCAAAACCCACTCCACACTCCATGCACCTGCTTTTAAAAGTTAAATCAAGTAAAGGCTAGAAATCAGACATGACATTCGTAACATTACACACATATTAGAAACTTCAATAGAGAAAAAGGACAGCGATTCTTCCTTGCCTCAAAATATAGTCTGGGGGAAAGAAACTTCTCCTAAATGGCTAGGCTTGAAAAGATAGAAAAGGTATATGAACATGGGGTAGACAGGGCAGGAAGATGGATCAGGGGCAGTGGGGGAAAGAGGAAGAAACGCACTGCTGCTGTTTACTAAACCCAACCCCCTCCCCGCCCTGAAGTTACCTGAACAACCCGGACACTGCAATCTTGGGGAATCCTGCATTTCCTACGGCCCCCCTCAGGGTAACACCTCATGTCTGGAGGTCCTGGTTGGGACCTGTTTCCCTGGTTCCCTCCTATGGTCATCCGGGTTCTGCAACCATCCTGCACTCCCATGGAGACACTTCCATAAACAGTCACTCAAGGATCAAGACTCTCCTCACCCAGCCACCCCACAAAGCTGAGTAGTTCATTCCTCCAAAAACACCTAGGAACATTTGTAGTTTCCTGCTTCCCTTATGCTCCAGAAGTAGCCAATTTTGCCTTAAAAATTCTTTTTTTTTTTTTTGTGAGGAAGATCAGCCCTGAGCTAACATTTGTGCTAATCCTCCTCTTTTTGCTGAGGAGGACTGGCTCTGAGCTAAGATCTATTGCCAATCCTCCTCCTTTTTGTCCCCCAAAGCCCCAGTAGATAGTTGTATGTCATAGTTGCACATCCTTCTAGTTGCTGTATGTGGGACGCGGCCTCAGTGTGGCCAGAGAAGCGGTGAGTCGGTGCGCGCCCGGGATCCGAATTTGGGCCACCAGTAGCGGAGCGCGCGCACTTAACCGCTAAGCCACGGGGCCGGCCCTAAAAATTCTTAAGTATATTTTAATCTGCCAGTAATGGATAAAAGCAAACTGAGAAAAAAATTAAGAATGAATTCTCTACAAATAATTTATCCTGAGGAAAGGACCTGCTGGAATTAAATAAATTCCCTTTCCCTTCCGATTAAGCTGACGGGCTCTAAGAGCCTTAAGTCTGGCAGGATGAGGTACACAAGTGGCATCTGGCCCACCTGAGGGCTCCCTTGCTGCCAGCGGCCCGGGGGTGCCGGCAATAGGAGCAGCTCCAGGGCCGCAGCACTCTGAGTTCCTTCAGTCCCCAAACTCTGCAGAGCTGTGGGGCTCTTGGCTTAAGAAGCCACTTATTACTGCAGCAAATGCCTGCCCTGACAGGAGCACTCCTGGTCTGCGTTTTGAAAGTACAATTCCCCTTACTTGTTTTTCTTGACTAAAGTTCTGTTTTCTTTTTCTTTTTCTTTCTTTCTTTATTTTTTTGAGGAAGATTGGCCCAGAGCTAACATCTGCCAATCCTCCTCTTTTTGCTGAGGAAGACTGGCCCTGGGCTAACATCCATGCCCATCTTCCTCTACTTTATATGGGACACCACCACAGCATGGCTTGACAAGCGGTGCGTGCCCTGGATCTGAACTGGCAAACCCCGGGCCACCGCAGCAGAGCGTGTGCACTTAACCGCTTGCGCCACCGGGCCGGCCCCCCTGTTGTCTTTTTAAAACCAAAGTTCCATAAGGTTGTATAAACCTTAGGTCAGTTCTAATTTTCAGATCTCTTATTTGGACAAATGATAGTGTGGGAGTCATGGGTGTGTGTAAGGGTGTGTGTTTTGAGGAAGAGAATGTGGGAGCAGTAAGAAAGAGAAAATGCCACGTTTGAATTTCTTTCTTACAAAATACAAACTACAGGGAAACTCAATTTATATGCACGGGAATATCTCTAACCTCCACCCTCAGCTACAAATTCACGCTCCCTCTTCAGACATGCTGGCGGCAACCATGCACAAGAGGGACCAGGAAGAGCGTGCCTGGTGGCTCAGGGGTCCAGCACCAGCATCCTGGCCCAGCAGACACCCAGGAACACAGCTGCTTAGCAAAACCTGCTTCTTACCCTGGCCAGAGCTGAACTCAACTCCGAGAACACTGACTGTGGGCAAGGCCCTGGCACAACAAGATGCAGCCCAGGCTCTCGGGCCCTGGCACAAAATGCAGCTATGACCCAGGCAGAACGCAAACTCATGCACAGGGACAGCCACCAAGTGCCAGGGCACTCTGTGAGGGCGGGACCTCCAAAGTAGAAACCTCCAGACCCGAATGCGCGTACGCAAGTGCACACTCACACATGTGCATGCACATTCACACACACATGCTCACAATCACACACTTGCTTGCACACACACACTCCCTTGGCTGACCTGGGGTCCCCAGAGCTGACCTCTGGGAGCACTCCACCCACACAGTCTGGCAAGGCGGGCAGACACCTCTATACATACTACATGCCACTGGGAGAGGCACTCAAGTGGCACCAAAATAAAACACTTGGAAAGCCCCATCTCTGGTCCTCAGGAATGGTGCTCTGTTAACCTCGTTGGAAACAATGTATTGTCACAGAAGGGCCACACATCTGATGCCTTGTACTTCACCACTGACCGTGAACCAGTCTTTTAGGGCAATAACAACAGCCCAGGCTAACTGTGTGGCAAAAAGCAAGTGTCCACACTGGGCCAGGATGAAAGCGTCATCCTCTGTGTTGAAGATTTCTTCAGGTGAAAGCGTAAAAGCAGCAGCAGCTATTCGTGGAAAATCACCATCTTGGCCTGACATGTGGAACAACAGAATTTATTACGTTCACTTAAAGGAAAAACCCCAGCTATCAGGTGTTGTCAAGAGTCATTAGAAAGACACTTTAGGGCCGGCCCCGTGGCTTAGCGGTTAAGTGCGCGCGCTCCGCTACTGGCGGCCCAGGTTCGGATCCCGGGCACGCACCGACGCACTGCTTCTCCAGCCATGCTGAGGCCGTGTCCCACATACAGCAACTAGAAGGATGTGCAGCTATGACATACAACAATCTACTGGAGGGGCTTTGGGGAAAAAAAAAGGAGGAGGATTGGCAATAGATGTTAGCTCAGGGCCGGTCTTCCTCAGCAAAAAAAAAGAGGAGGATTAGCACGGTTGTTAGCTCAGGGCTGATCTCCCTCACCAAAAAAAAAAAAAAAAAGTTAACCTTTGAAAAAAAAAAAAAAGAAAGAAAGACACTTCAGCACACAAAAATGTGATCATCTCAGAATACCTGTGGCTGAGAAGGCTGTCATCACACAAATTGTCCTTTATTTGTGTTTCAATTTCCAAAGTTCAACTATAGCACCAGACATTTGCTGATGAAACTACTGATGAAGCCTGACTTCCTGATGAAATCAGAGACTTAAGGAATTCAGACCACATTTTCATTTACTACTTAATTAAAAACACAAACCATGGCAATATTTACTGAGTGCCTACCGTATGCCGAGCACGGTGACATGCTATCCACGTGCATTATCTCATGGACTCTTCCTGGCACCTGAGATGGGTCTGTGATCACCTCCACTTCATAGGTGTGACGCTGGGGCAGAGGGCTCACCCTGCCTCGGGTCACAGAGCTAGTAAGGGGGAGCAGGAAGCTTCTGTGGGGCTGTGACTCCACAGCCAGAACTCTGCTAAGAATCTATTGGCTCTCATAGTAGTAAGAAAAACAGAGACTAATTCATAGAATTGCTAACTCTCGAAAAATGTAGAAATGCACTCAAATCAGTTTCTATGCCACCTACACAAACGGTAATCCCATCCTCTCAAAAGGATGTGTTAGTATATATATTACTTGTTCTAACAACCACAAAGTAACACCAGCTGTCACTTCTTAGGCACTTCCTGAAGCAGGCACCATGTCAACTATTTAATACCTTACCTCCTGACATCCCAGGGCAGTCCTGTGTGATAAGTACCTAACATCTCCATCTGACAGTCTCAAGAGAAGCCTGGTGCCCAATCACCACCCATTCAGCTGCCCCACTAAGCCCAGGTCTACCTGGCCCAAGCCCGTAATACAAAGCACCGCCCACAGCCCTCCTGGAACACACCAAGGCTCCTCTCTGAACTGGAAAGTGGGGCAATGGAGCCCGGGGCCCCTGACAGACTCTCCCCTGGCACCTATGCCCCCTTTTTCTTTCCGGAACAGAGCACCTAAGTTTTGATTGGGCTCTGGGCTGCCCAGTTGGAGATCAGTCCCAGACCTCGTCTGCAACCAGGTATGGGCAGACAACCAAGGTAGTGTCAGCAGGGCATGAGCCGAGGGCATGTCTGCAGCTTCCAGGTCATCTCCTAAAGAGGAAGCCACTGGTCCTCACCCTGTCTGTTCCCTACCCCAGAACTAAACCAGTAGCATGAGGGTGGGCTCCCACTGACCCTGCAGCTGTGACAGCACCTCACAGGATGGCAGAACAGCAAGACGAAAGCAGCTGGGTCCATGGACAACTCATGAAGCAGAGCTGCCTGGCCCCTCACCCCTGGACTGCGAAATAAACTTCTACTCTATTTAAGGCACCGAATTTTGGGATCCCCAGGTTATGGTGGTTGGCCTGTACCCTAACTGATACGTATCTGTAAACCTCAGTCTTAGGTCCTACTTTTCGGTTCATCCCCAAGACATTTGCTGAGCCCACCTCACATGCCAAGCCCCATGCCAGGCATCCGGTACATTCCTGGTCATGGCACCTCGACACTCATTCCAGACTGCTGATATCCCGCAGTCACACATTGCAGTCCCTGCCCTGAACTGCACCGGGTGGGGGCCTGGTTACAATGATCTTGAACTCCAGGCTGGGCGGGCCCTGGCTTTAGGTGGCAGCTGCGCTGAGTCCTGAAGAACACACAGGACTTGTCGAGATAACAGGCTTCAGGGAGGTGAAGCCAACATCGTTCAGACCAAACCTGATGGTCAACGGTGGGCCGGGACGCAACCTCCACTTTTATTTGTAGCCTTTTTTTTTTTTTAAGATTTTATTTATGTATTTATTTTCCCCCCAAAGCCCCAGTAGATAGTTGTATGTCATAGCTGCACATCCTTCTAGTTGCTGTACGTGGGACGCGGCCTCAGCATGGCCGAAGAAGCGGTGCGTCGGTGCGCGCCCGGGATCCGAACCCGGGCCGCCAGCAGCGGAGCACGTGCACTTAACCGCTAAGCCACGGGGCTGGCCCTTATTTGTAGCCTTTAAAGATATTATCTACGAGCACAAAATAAGAGCGAATCAACACCCGAGAAGCTGTTGGCCTCTGACTGTGTGTGCACGCGCGCACACACGCATGTGTTCTGACAGCCACACCTTCCCAACTGCACTCAAACGTGCACTCGCACAAACTGAACTACGGTTTCCTCCAAGTGTGTCGAAGTATATGCCTGAGAAGGGACAGTGCGGCTTAGATGGAAAAAGGCCATCCTGTGCCACTAAAACTTACCAAAAGAATGGTAAGCTTAGCTAGATACTGTTTATGCTCCTAGCAGCAGGAGACATGAGCTCTGTGCCTGGGAAAACTATCTTCAAAGCAACGACTGTTTTCCCAGCTGTGAACACTCCATCCTGGGAAATCTTTTCATACCCTACAAAAATAATTTTGAAAAGATTGAACAAATATTCAGCCTAATCTGCCCATTCTGGTATGTTAGACCCCAAACTGAAGAACTTTCTTGCCTACACTGTCTGATTAGCCAATGACTAATATTCCTTATAAACATTAGCAAATGTTATAATGAAATAAGCTTCCTTAAATAAATGTGGTGTCAACTCACTTAACTGGGAATAATAAACTTAGTGGCTTCCGCTGAGCAGCCAGGAAGTGGAGATAATCTCAGCAGAAGAAAGGGCAGAGACAGGAAGCACTCCATTTCTGCATGTCCTAGTTTATTAATATGTACAAGCCAATGGAAGAAGACGTTAAACAGTTACGATAAAGGAAAAAGACGCTACAGTGCTGGGTAAAATCACCTAGGAAGGAACATGCACACATCACAAATAAACTTGGCACCTCAGGGGCAAAATTTCTCATAAGCTTTAAAATATCCCATTGATACTGTGACCAATAATGTCGAGAGAGTGACTACAGGACCTCCTCCTTCTAAAGCCACAAAGAGAAAACACAGGCCACCGAAATGGAGACTCATTCAGGAGACTCAGGTTCCTGGCTGATTCTGCCATTGGCACAGAAGGGGACAGTCCCAGCCCCTGGCTGCCCAGGCCTGTCTAGGGACAAATGAGTGACAACCTCCAGGAGTGCTGCAGAAGGAAGGCCGCCCAACCCCAGGTGCCGGTTGGAGGATGGTTCAGTCTCCAAAATGGCAAAAGGACTAAACCCTGGTGGGAGCTGACTCACTGGTTCCTTCACAGACGGTCTGGGACACAGCGACGTGTGCAAGCCAGGGAGCCAGCCACGCTGTCAAAAGTACTTAGGAAAAACTGCAAATATGCTCACGTACCAAACCTTTCTCTCTAAGTGTTTCCTTGTTTTCTCTGTTTTTCATGATGGTGTGTTTACTTTTATTAAAGGGGGGATGTTGTTTTCAAAAATTAAAGTAAGAATGCAGTCTGCGTGAAGAGTTCGACTGAGTCAGCAAGAGACATCCTCACAAGAGGACTGGGAAGGGACACAGAGAAGGGGAGAGCTGGATGCTGGGAGGGTGGAACTGGGGGGCCTTCCTTTCTTAAACTTCCCCTCTTTATCCTTCCGATGCTGTTTACTCAGTAAATAAACAGGCAGAGCATGTCCAGGGCACGCACTATGTGCACTGTACTGGAAATAAGTTGTTTTTCATTCCTCACCGTTCCGGGACGCTGGTCTGCACTGCCACCCTCACGCCAGAAGAGCCGAGACCTGTAAGCCCTGCAGGCCGCACAGCCACAGAGCTCAGACAGAGTGCTCATGCGCACAGACATGGGCGCACCAGCCCCAGGGGGACATTACTGGGACCTCTGTGAACACAGACAGGCAAGTGGGTTCTTTGCACAGACTCCAAGGTGTGTCCAGGCACAAGCGGAGAATCGGACCACAGCCAGAAGGGAGACCCCAGAAATGACTGAGTCAAGAAACAGTTTTGAGTGCCTCCTGCATTCGAGGTCTGTGCTGGGGCCACGGCGAGGCTGACAAGCGAGCATCGGCGCCGCCTGCCCTTGCCGCAGCGTGAAGGAGAGGCCAGAAGGGAGCGAAGCCGGGCAGGGAGGGCTGGGGGCCACGGCGCAGGTTCAGACTGTGTTCTGCTGGCAGCGAGAAGCCTCTCCTCACGCAGGGACAGGCAGGGCCTGACCTGCAGACCAGAGACAGCACTCCAGCCCAGGCGAGTGGGACAGGGAGGCAGGAAGGAGGGCAAGCGTGGTCCATCTTGGTGAAGGTTCCGAGGCCTGGACTGGGGCAGTGGTCAGCTTCAGGATGTACTTTAAAGGGAGAGAAGACAGGGCTTACTGGGTGTGGGGAATATGAAAAAGGACCAGAGAAGACTCCTCTACTGGGGGCGGGGGGGTCCATGACTGTCCTCCACGCTCCCGAATGAGCCCACTGCCCAGTCTCTGAGGGCAGCGACCCCTCTACGTCTACGTGCAGCTGGACTAAGTGAATAGATAACGACGAGGAAGCCCAGCACAGAGCACACCCGGCACGGTGAAGAGAGTAAAGCATTTCCCCCACCCGTCTGTGAAGAGGAGCCTACAGTGGCAACTCTGATTGGGAACTAGACACGACGAGAGCAGCACCACACTGCCCTGCCTCTGCTGTGCCATTCCTGCCAATGTCTGTGACTGTGAGAGAGCTCCTGCCACAGCTCTGACTGTGAGGGAGACGAAATGGCTCTGGAGAAGGAAGCCACCTCTTTCCCTCAAGGGGCCGAAGGAGCAGGGAGGTGGGGAAACAACCAATTGAGGATGAAAGCAGGGGAGGTGTGTGCCAGCCTTGAGGACATGCATGTTCATCCCCTGGTGTGCGACCTGCCCTCTCTCAGCGCCCCGCCACTCAGCAGCTGGCCTAGAGAAGGCACGGGACCCAGGAAGGGTCTCTCACAGGCACACGGCATTCCAAGGGTCACGGAACACAGCCCCATACTCAAAAAGAAAGACAATGACTATTGCCCAAGAACTGCCAAGACAACGATTACTGCCCAACAACTCAGGTGCTAAGGACGGTACAGAACTACTGACCCGCCTGACTTCGCTTGATCCTCACGACTCTGCGAGATAGGGGCCTTCCTCTCTGCTCTACAGAGAACAAAACTGTGGGTTAAGTCTTGTGTCCCTAGATAGGCTGTCTGTCCCATTACACCACGCTGCCCACAACTGGAGACACGCTCAGAAATCTCAGATGGCCCCCCACCTTTTCTGACCAAAATGCACAAATGTGACATTGAGTTGACAATTTCTTCCCTGAATCCTATCAGTGGTCCAGAGGGAAGATCTCCCTACTACAGAAGCCCCTGCGTCACTGTGACAGGCCCTGGGGGTTGCTGTGAAGAACCACCCCAGCACGGAGCCTCGTCACAGGGACTTGTGCTCAGGGGAGAGGAACCAACTGCTCAAGGGTGAGAAGCAGCTTGTTCCATTCTCGGCCTCTGACAGAGACACCATATCATCACTTTACTGCCATGGTGTGCTCTATAGAACTCTCATGGAAAAGAGATACAAAGCTTTTATTTATTTTTCATCTTTTCCCCAGTTCAGCTTTCCACTAAAAAAAGAACACTAAAAAAACACTGTACTAGGTTCAAAACTTTTAGACACCTGAAAACTCCCAGAAATCACTCACATCCCTAAATGTTCCTCTTCCATGAAACATACCTCCCACGTCAGCTTTAGACAACCACCATCTCAGCCACCGTGATTTGCCACCATCTGCAGAAATATCGTTAAGCAGCCGACTTGTTCCCTTGCGCTAGGCTCCCAGTGCTGAAAGGCAGATTCCTTCCCCTCCACCAGTCTCTGAGAGGTCAGTGGTCAGCAGCACCCAGGGCACTGGCATGGGCAGAGGGGGATCCAACAGGACGCTCCTCTCTGAGCCAGGGGCGCAGCGAGAAGTCTGCAGGCTGTCTCCTCTCCTTCCTTCCTGGTTAATCAGCCAAGCCTTTCTGCTAGCTTGTTTACGCTTTCAGTTTGATGTTCTGCTGCTTCATTCAATGAATGTAGGTGTAGATTTGTTTTTATTTATTCTGTTTGGGACAGGATGTGCTCCTTCAACATATACACAGTCTTCAATTTCTCAGCAATTTTTTCTTCAAATACCACCTTTTTTCCAACTTCTCTATTCTCTCCTTACTCCTGCTGAATATGAGCTGGATCTTCCATCTTCCTCATCTTCTCTTCCTATTTCCCTCTCTCACTTCCCTGTGCACACTGGGGGCAATTCCTCAACTCTGCCTTCCAGGTCCTGATGCTCTCTTCGGCCACGTCTAGCCTACTATTTCACTTGTTACCCAGTTTTTGATTTCTACGACCACATTTTTACTTTCAGTATTTTACTCTGATTCCTTTTCAACTCTACCGATTTGTTCTTATGTTGGAGGGATAAAGGAAAGAATGCTGATTCTCCCTCTATTCCTCCAAATACCTTAAACATATTTAAAGTCCTTCAGATTTTCTGACTTGTGGTTCTTGTGAATTCTGTCACCTGTCTTGCCTGCTGACTTTCACGATGTTCTTTCCTCCTGTGGACTGCACTTGTCTATGTGGAAAAGGCTTTAGGAGAGCTGTTCTCCTGGACAGTCTCTATGGGGTGGTTTTGCATTTGTCTCTGCTGGCGAGTCCATGAATTGCACTGATCCAAACAAGTCTGTGTGTGAATTTCTTGACTGGGGGCTCCATGTTGCGGGTTTGTGCAAATTTGGGTCTGGTACTAACCCATGCTGTAGGCTTGGAAATCTGATTCTATGTGAATGACTCTTTTTTCACCTACCCCAGCTTCCTGCTACGTCCCTGCCCAGCGGGTAGGATTTTCTAATTCACATTTGAAGAACGAGTGGCTCTTGACTTTTGAGGCAGGAGCTTGGCTGCAGTATCTGCACATGAATGTCTGGGGCCATCCCATGTTGCCGTCTCATTGTTAAAACACCGACCTCTAAGTGGACACTCAACTGTGAGGCCTCTGGGGCCGTCAGCTCCAGCGTTACTCACCCGTCTGGCTTTGAGTCTCTTTATTTCTTCCATGCTTCTTGCTTTTGAACTAGCTATGTCACACAATTTTGTTGTCATATTTCTTCCAGCATTTTTATGTGTTTGAAGCAGAAGGGAGTATTTCCCTGTCAACCAATCCACCATATTGACAGAAGTTCTCTATATATGTATTATTTAAACTTTTATAATGAGCTTTTATTTATTACTTTAAAATAACTTAGGCTGAAAATCACGAGCCTACAGGTCACCCTGGGAATGTAACCTACAAGTACGGCAGTGGAGGCCTTCTCTGGTCATTTCCACTCAGCTATTAATAGCACATACAACACTTTCACAGTTCATTATCCTAATGATTACAGTTAACATATCATTTGACCTCCAGATCAGTATCCGGTCCCACAACAACCCCTGAGTGCAGTGAGTATAGTTTCCAGGTGTGCAAACAAAAAGTTTAAATGATTTGCCACAGTTACACTGGTGTGAGCATCAGAGCCTGGATCAGAGCTGAGGACTACAAGTCTTTCCGCTCCACCAAGCCCTAAATCAGAAGCGGCTTCCTGGTTCCCATTCACAACTGCATCTGGGGCCCAGAGCTTTCACTTCTGGTGCAGACGCAGCACAGACGTCTCTGTCTACCAGGCAGCCGTGTCTCTCCTCACCTTCACCTGAGAGGACTCTAACCCACCTATCCATTCCCTAACTGCCTCTGAGAATGCCTCACCACCAAGCAGCGAGGGGAGCAGGGCTACCCCAGGGAGCCCACGTCTACTGGGCAGAGAAATGTAAATGAGCAAGAACAATACAGCGCAGCGAGTGCTGCACACCCTCTCCCTGGTCCTCTGCATCCTAGCCAGGAGGCCAAGCGAAAGGAACAACCAACCAAAGAGGAAAACCGGGCTGCCAAAGACGCCTAGAAAACAAAGAAAAAGCTCAAGCAGTGGGCCAACGACTTAGTCCATGGGAAGACTTCCACCAAAAAGTGGCACGTGGCTAGTAATCCCCACGCAGCTGTTCCCAGCTTCCCACTAAAATACCGTCAGAAACATTAGAAATAAGGGCGCACATCACCAGTGAAAGCTAGCTAAACCATCTGCCGTCAGAGGCCGGAGTGGGGAGGGACCTCCTCCAGCTGGAGGGGATGGAACAGGGTCTGTGTTCACGATGCAGCCCGTGACCAGGAGGACCTGCCTCGAGACCGCCACAGCCGTGAGGGGCCTCACCCCTGCCAGTGTCACCAACTCCTGGCCTGGAGTCGCCGCATCTAACAGAACACTGAGAAGCTGACCCTCAACTGGCAGGGTTCTGGTTTTCTGAGGCAGACAGAGGACGCTTCGCTGCACCCCCTCATCTTTCTATAATGACTGGAGAAACAGAACTCCTAGGGGGCAAAGGGCAGGAGCAGGGGCTTGGGGAGGCTGGGTGACAGGCAGTGGGGCCCTGCAGCCTGGGAGGGGCAGTCTGTGCACAGAGGCCTGAGAAGCCAGCGAGAGTCAGGAGGGAGCGGACAGCCCTGCAGCCTGGGAAGGGCGGAGGGGCTGTGCATTTAGGGCAAAAGTCATAAACAAAAACAACCCAACTGGAAGACTGGAAAAGTATCTGCAACATTAAGGAAAGTGTGTTTTCAAATCAATACAGAGAAGACAGACTTTGCAACAGAACTGGTAAAAGACATACAGGCAATTCACAAAAGAAAAACAAGTGACTAGTGCGTACATGGAGACCCATTGTTCACGGTAGTCATCGAAGAAGCTGAAATTAAAGCAACCAGGGCAATCTTTTTCTCTCTGTCATACTGGGAAACATGAAAAAAAAAACTACTGTATCCAGGGTTGATGTAGGTACTCTCATATATGGAAAAGACAACACATCCTTTGTAAAAATACTGAGAAGGACAGACTCCAAAATATTAACTGCAGGGTTATCTCAAGGTGGAAAATTAGTCTTTTTGGTTTCTTCAGTATGTTTTTCTGTATTTTCTCCTTTGTTTTTTTTACATCGGTCACGTATAACTCAGGAAAAATAATAAACATTGTTTTTCTTAAAATTACATTTGCTGAGTTATTTTCTGCTGACCACAAGGAAGCAGAGCTCACAAACATCTCCCTGGCTGACCGCAGCAGCAATTAAAGCATTAGATATCGACATGAGGACAGCTGGATTGGGGGGTGCGGGGGGAGCAGATCCTGTTTTCTTTGGCCTAGAATGAGGTCTGCCAGATCTCCATGGCAGCGGAGAAAGCTGATCAGCTTCCAACTTTTCTGCAATTCTTCAGACTTGACAAATGAGCTGAGAAAACCCATTTTAGGGACTGGGAGGCACATGTGCTCGTGGCTGGCCTATGACCAGTTAGGTGGCTGGGACAGCCACCCCTGAGAAGCTCCTGGAGAAGAGAGAGGATGTCACACACAGGCAGGGCAGACACAGGCCACGTCACACATGGACCTAGCAGGACGACAGCCCTGCCATGAAGTCAGGAAAATTTCCCACTACCAGCCCACCTGGCAGTTTCTAGAATTGATAGAGCCAATAGACGTACCACCAAACCCTGAAAAATCAAGAGTGTTAATTCTGCCTCCCCTAATTCCTACGACAATTTTGGCCATCCTCTTCAAGACACAAGCACCATGATCAGAATGACTAAAATAAAAATAGTAAAACACCAAACGCTGGTGAAGATGCAGAGAAGCTGGATCTCTCACACGATGATGGCGGGAACATAACATGGGGCAGCCACTCTGGAAAACAGTCTGGCAGTTTCTCAGAAAACTCAACATGCACAGACCAAACGACCCAGCAATTATATTCCTGGGCATCACCCCAGAGAAATCGAAACTGATGTTCATGGATGTTCACAGCAGATTTACTTGTAAAAGCAAAGATCTGGAAACAACCCAAATGCCCTTAATTCAGTGGGTGAATGGCTATAAAGGGGGTGCACGAGGGCACCATGTGGTGGCAGAGCATCTCTGTATCTTGACTGTGGTGGTGGTTATAGAAATCTACATCTGTGATAAAATGGCACAGAAACTTACACATGAGTGCACTCATAACTGGTAAAGTCTGAATGAGCTCTGGAGTTGCACCAATGTCCATTTCCTGTTATGATACCATAGTCCACCATCAATGGGGGAAACCAGGCAAAGGGTACATGGGACCTCCCTGTAACTTTTTTTTGCAACTTACTACGTATCTACAATTATTTCAAAAATGAATTTTCTTTAAGAAAACATAAATGTGACTACCCCAATGGCACAGTTCTTATCAGGCCCTCTACATGAAGGCTATCACCCAGTGATATATTTACCAAGATGCTATGAGCCCACCTCATTCGCCTGCCCAGGAGCTGCTCCAGGCAGGAAACAGCTCCCTCACTCGCAGGCCAGCGCTCAGCCCAGCCTTCAGAATACATGTGCTCAACAAGCGGCTGGGTCAAGACCTGTTTCTATCATGCCGAGAAGATCCCACAGATGTGGGACCACAGATGTGGCTGATGAATTGCCACACTCCACGGGGACACAAGGCGCGTGGAATAGGGTTTGGAGTGCAGGAAGGGGCCTCAGAAGTCACCTACTTCACATCCCCCTCCCAGAGGAATCCTCTATGCACTCCCTAAAACATCAGCCTGTCTCAGCCTGAGCATTTCCAATGACAGAGAAACTCACTACCGCTTTTTATCAGACAGCTCTGATTTTTAGCAGTGCCACCTCATTTGAAGCCAACATCTCCCCCCAGTGATTTCCACTCATTGCCCCATTCTGACCTCTCAAGAGAGGAAGTAGTGCAGAGCCCCCACGACTTGAGAGAGCCCCTCAAAGACCTAAAGGCGGCATCAGAGACTTGCCACTCAGCTACCTCCACCACGTGAGGTCACCTCCTCTTCAATGGTCCTCGGGATCCCTGGTCCCCCAGCCGTCCCCTGAGGAGGCTGAGCAGCACGGAGCCAAGACGCCCCCAGCACACCAGCAACAGCTTTATTCCTCTGCAGCACCACCAGCCTTAAATTTCGGGACAAGGTTCCCTCGGGGATCTCCAATCAGGGTTCCGTGTTCCACGGATTTGTGCTCGCTCATTCCAGCAAGCGGCAGCCAGGAGCTCAGTCAGTAGCTCCTCATGAGACAGAAGAGCTAGGCCGGGGGAAGGGCCCCACACGCAGGCTCTGGACCGTCAGGGCCTGTGTCCCAGGAGAGCATGTAGGTGTCCAAGGTCAGGAATAAGTGGAACATCAGCACAAATCTCTTGGTGCTTCAACTTCCCATCTACGTAGATACTAATTTTATATTTCAGATGCTCTCTTGCCGCCGGCTCAGATGCCATATTCTTTTCTAAGTAGCCCTCTGTGCAGCAGTGCCCATGGCAACCCGTCCCATTGCAGTGATGACACAGCCCCATAGGCTCCCTCCACACACCCAGAGTCCTGCCAACCTTCCAGGGACAGCAGCACTTGGGGAAAGCCACAGGCCCAGATAAGGGCCTCGCTGACCTCTACTCGAAATATAATCCTTGGGCCTCCTTTCAGCGGAGGAAGGAGAGCCAGGGACTTGGGGCAGGAAGATCTACAGCCTGTGCAAGCAGACTTCAGCCAGGGAGGGGCTGCTCTGTAGCAGTGGGACAAATTCAGACAGGGGCCAGCCTCGGCTGGAGGTCACACCTCTCACAGCTGTGTGAGCTGTGGGGATTCCCTTGCTGGTTTTGGTGGGTGAGATTGTTCAGACCAGGGCGATGCAAACTATAGCCCCTTGGGGCCAAATCCCCCAGGCCAATTCTGGTAATTAAACTTCATTTGGACACGGCCACGTCCATTCGTTTACGTACTGTCTGTGGCTGCTCTGCTCTACACAGGCAGTGCTGGGCAGTGGGACAGAGACCACACAGCCCACAGAGCCTGAGAAAGTTCCTCGCTGGCCCCTGACAGAAGAAACTTACCAAACCCTGATGTGATTTAATCCAAATCTCTGATGATGGGGGAGAGGATGGTGACCAAGATACAGAAACAAACCATTTTCATATTGCATCAAAGAGGTGACAAAAGGGTAAGGAAACTCCAGGCCCAACTGAGGGGTACCCAGAAGCTGGAACCCAGACACCTGACAGGACGTGGGGGCCATTCTGTCCTGATGGATGTATAGGAGCCTGCAAATCTGGACTCTGGCAGCCTCAGAGGGAGAGGGGATGGAATCCCCCATGGTGGCCAGTCTACTGGGGGAGCTGCTGGACATTCAGCCTGACCCAGGAGGGAGCCGCCCTGATCTCCTCAGCCCTTCCAACAACTCTGCAAAGACCCAGAGTAGTCTGTGTTGTTCTCACGTATACTACATGCGTGTGCACATAGAATGCATGCCTACAATGGGTGTAGTCAAAATGGGAAAGATAAGGCTTTGGTGGAATCACTTTCAGGTCTCTGGCTGGGTGCGGCCCCGTGGCTTAGTGGTTAAGTGTGCGCGCTCTGCTACTGGCGGCCCGGGTTCGGATCCTGGGCGCGCACCGACGCACCACTTCTCCGGCCACGCTGAGGCTGCGTCCCACATATAGCAACTAGAAGGATGTGCAACTATGACATACAACTATCTACTGGGGTTTTGGGGAAAAAAAAGGAGGAGAATTGGCAATAGATGTTAGCTCAGAGCCGGTCTTCCTCAGCAAAAAGAGGAGGATTAGCATGGATGTTAGCTCAGGGCTGATCTTCCACACACACACACACACACACACACACACAAGTCTCTGGCTTCTTCAGAAATGCTCACCTTTTGAGATAAATAAGACCCAAAAAGATGTGTCTGATTTTATAAATAAACCTTACTGGTTCGTTACGGGGAGAGGTTTTTTTTGAGGGGGGAGGGGATTGTTTGTTTGCTTTTAATCATGTTTGGATGTTGAATTTTACCAAATGCTCTCCAGGCACAGACTGAGACAAAACCCCAATGCAGGCCCTCTCTGTCCTGACAGAAACCCCAACCTAAGGGCCAGCCAACAGTCAGGCTCCCTTCACGGGGCAATCCAAACACTGTTAGCTACTCAATGCAAATGAGAGGAATCAGTGAACAACAATTACTACTCCCAAGGTCAGGACCCATACATTGTTGGGTTTTTTCATGTTTTGTGAGATTTTTCACCCCAAACAGCGACTGATGCAATTACAAACTCAGACGTTAAGCAACATGGTAAGTTAACCATGGCTCTATCTGAAATCAAGTAAAACTTCACATACCTGCTATTTTTTGCTAGAAGTTATATGCTGGAAAAGCCAATGCAAATTACTACAAATCAGGGGACATCCTGAAGCTCCCTAACCTTTACCCTGCCCCCATAACAAAAAAAAATCATCTCACCTTATTCTCCTTCCTTTACAAAACTGAAGAACTCTCAGCAGGTTATTAGAATCCATTGAAAAAATATACAATTAATACTCAACAACCTATTATATATTAAAACATATAAGTTAATGCAACACTAAATAAAATCTCTTTTTAGCAGCACAAAAAAAAAATCCATTTTTTTTTTTTTGTGAGGAAGATCGGCCCTGAGCTAACATCTGCCAATCTTCCCCTTTTTGCTGAGGAAGACTGGCCCTGGGCTAACATCCATGCCCATCTTCCTCTACTTTACATGGGACGCCACCACAGCATGGCTTGACAAGCAGTGCATCGGTGCGCGCCCGAGATCTGAACCAGCGAACCCCGAGCCGCCGCAGCGGAGCGCGCGCACTTAACCGCTTGCGCCACCGGGCCGGCCCCCAAAATCCAATTTTTAATATATATTTGCGACACAAGTTAAATGTCCTAATTTGATCTCAGTGAGCTGCTGCTAAGTTTTATCCATTATAGAAAAGTTAGGTTACGAGTCAACATGGAGAACGTGAGAAAATAGGGAGTACAAGAAAAATTAAAAGGTTAGCCAGGCCAAGAAGAGTGATTTCAGAAACAAATTTGGGGCAGAAAGAATTTGCCCATAAAGGGAGTAGGGACACAGCGCATAGCTGTGTTAGGACTGAAAGGAAGGCCAGAGCTGGGAACCAAAACACTAGGAAATTTTCCACTATCGGAGGACAGTATGATCACAGCTCCTTACAGACCAACTTTTATCACCAAGTTGTATCTTAATGTTATGTTACACAAAAAAATATACAAATGAAGTCTATCCTATGTTTGCTATAGGAATACTGTCCAGGTCACTGACTCACTGAGACACACGTAAGACCTCTTCAGAGAAAACAATACAACTTCACTGAAGGACGTAAAAAACAACCTCAATAAACCACAAAAGAGTTTTCATGAAATCTGAAAGCTGATTCCAAAATTCATACACAGAAGAAAATACATGACAAAGGCCAAGAATACTGTCCCCAAAAACAGTGAGGAAGCACTTACTCTACTAGATATTAAAACAGATTTTTTAAAAAAACTAAAGTATTAAACAGTATGGCAAGGAGCAAGTTAAATAAATTATAGTATAACAAGATAATGGAATATTATGCGACTCCTAGAAAGAACAGGCTATTCCAAAAAGGATTCTAAGACAATTCAATAGGAAAAAATAGTCTTTTCTTCAAATGGTGCTGGCACAGTTGGACACCCACATGCAAAAGAATGAAGCTGGACCCTTACCTCACACCACACACAAAAGTTAACTCAAAATGGATCTAAGAATGTCATTCTTAGAGATGATACCAAAAGCACAGGCAATGAAAGACAAAACAGATAAACTGGACTCATAAAAATTAAAAATGTTTTTGCTTTAAAGGAGATCATCAAGAAACTGAAAAGACAACCCACAGAATGTGGGGCCAGCCCAGCGGCGTAGTGGTTAAGTTTGCGTGCTCTGCTTTGGTGGCCCAGGGTTTGCAGGTTCGGATCCCGGGTGCGGACCAAAACACTGCTCAAGCCATGCCGTGGCGGCGTCCCATATACAAAGTAGAGGAAGGCTGGCACAGATGTTAACTCAGGGCCACTCTTCCTCAAGCAAAAACAGGAAGATTGGCAACAGATGTTAGCTCAGGGCTAATCTTCCTTACCAAAAATAAAAATAAAAAAACGCACAGGACGTGAGAAAACGTTTGCAAATCATATACCTGATAAAAGAATTATATCTAGAATTCCTAAGAACTCTTACAACTCAATAAAAAAGACAAATAAAACAATTTAAAAATGGGCAAAGGGTTTGAACAGACACTTCTCCAAAGAAACATACAAATGGCTAATAAGCACAGGAAAAGATGCTCAACATTATCAGCCATTGGGGAAATGCCAGTCAAAACCACATGAGATACCATTTCACACCTGCTAGGAGGGCTAGAATCAAAAAGACAGATAATAGTCCTGTTGAGGACATAAAGAAAGTGGAACCCTATACATAGCCGTAAGGGAATGAAATGTAAAAACTATTTCAGTGGGGTGCTGTGGAAAACAGTTTGGTGGTTCCTCAACAAGTTGAACACAGAACTACTATATGACCCAGCAATTTCACTCCTAGGTATACAGCGAAAGGAATTTAAAACAGGTATTTAAACAAAAACTGGCACATGAATATTCATACAAGCACTATTCACAATAGGCAGAGGGTGGAAACAACCTAATGAATAATTAAGCAAAATGTGGTATATTCATACAAAGGAATACTATACAGCAATAAAGAGGAATGAAGCAGTGACACATGCTACAACATGGACAAATCTCGAAAACATGATGCTAAGTGAGAGAAGCCAGACACAAAAGGTCATATATTGTATGATTCTTTTTATATGAAATGTCCAGAATAGGTAATCCAGAGATAGAAATTAGATTGGTGGTTGCCAAGGGATGAGGGGAGGGGAGAATGGGGAATGACTGCTTAATGGGTACAAGGTTCCCTTTTGGGGTGATGAAAATGTTTTGGAACTAGATAGAGGTGATGGTTACACACAACATGGTAGATGTACTAAATGCTACTTTAAAGTGGTTAATTTTATATTATGCGACTTTCACCTCAACTAAAAAAAGTTATGTACAAAAGCTTGCTCTACTAGATACAGGTGCTTCTTATATTCTGGGTGAGGGAGGTGTGTTTAAGGAGTGTGCCAGACACCAAGAGCAGCTGTCTGAGCCATTCGATATCATGGCTTCCCTGCGCAGTCAGCTCCCCATCAGAATTCCGGGCATTTAATTTGGTTCACCATGGGCTGGCCCCGTGGCTTAGCGGTTAAGTGCACGTGCTCCGCTGCCGGTGGCCCGGATTCGGATCCTGGGCGTGCACCGACGCACGGCTTCTCCGGCCATGCTCAGGCCGAGTCCCACATACAGCAACTAGAAGGATGTGCAGCTATGACACACAACTATCTACCAGGGCTTTGGGGGGAAAAATAAATAAATAAATAATTTGGTTCACCAGACCCTACTGAATTCAACTGACATTAGTACTGCTGTATCTGTCTGTCTTTGTACATCAACAATCTCCATTTCAGTTTTTTAAAATATGAACTAAATCTCCAGCTCTGTAAAACAACTGAACTACCCTGAAAAGGACATGTGACTATCTTCTTTAGAAAACAATTCTCTAAATTACCAGTTTGGATAAATGAATGGATGATAGATTCACAACGAGGTAAAAAAAAAAAGCTAAAAAAGACACTTCTACTCTTACAAATCAACAACAAAAAGACAAACAAGCCAGTTCAAAAATGAACAGATCTGAATAGACATTTCTCCAAAGAAGATATACAAACAGCCAATAAGCACTTTGAAAGATGCTCAATGTCTCCATCACTAGGGAAAAGCATATCAAAGAGACAATGAGATACCTCTTCACTTGTATTAGAATGGCCATAATCAAAAAGATCAATAAATAACAGGTGTTGGCAAGGATGTAGAGAAAATACGACCAGGCAATTCCACTTCTAGGAATATAAAAACGAAAATACGTCTACACAAAAACGTGTGTTCATAGCAGCGTTATTCATAATACCCAAAAGTGGAAACAACCCAAATGTCCATCAACTGATGAATGGATAAATAAAATGTGGTCCATCCATATAATGGACTATTATTCAGCAACAAAAAGGGATTAAGGGGGCCGGCCCCGTGGCATAGCGGTTAAGTGAGTGAGCTCTGCTGCTGGCGGCCCGGGTTTGGATCTCGGGCGCGCACCGACGCACTGCTTGCCAGGCCATGCTGTGGCGGCATCCCATATAAAGCAGAGGAAGATGGGCACAGATGTTAGCCCAGGGCCAGTCTTCCTCCGCAAAAAAAGAGGAGGATTGGCACATGTTAGCACAGGGCTGATCTCCTCACAAAAATAAAAAAAATAAAAACCACTGAATTGTAGACTTTAAATAAGTCAACAGTGCAGTATACGAATTATATCTCAATAAAGATATTATTCAAAAAACATTAGGCCCCCTTCCAAAACAATGAGTGGGTTTCTGCTCCCTGGATCTAGAAGAGCTTGTACTAGTTACGTCCTAACCAGATAACTCCCGAGGACAGTCCCTGTGTGCCCCTCAAAGCGCAATACGGTGTCTGGTACACTACAGGCGCTCCATACATATTTGATTCTTGATTAAAAGAAAATGTAACCAAAAATGAAGGTACAAAAAGTAGGTATTTGAACATGAAAAGGCTGAGCAGCATGCCCTAGGTAATATTTGGGTAAAAATCCCCTGGTGACGTTTCTCTCCTGTTCTGACCATAACAGAGACAGGGCAGTGCTGACATAAGAAACTGGTAAAAATCTGTCCTAATGGGTGAACAGGGCTGCTGGGGGCTGACTTACATTACCTTTCATTTCTTTCAGATGTTGTATCATGTCCTGCATTACCTAATCAAAATATAAATATTTTTAAGGCATTGAACAAAAAAGTAGAAAAATAGATCAATTAGTCGAATAGAATGCAGACCCAAGAAAATTTACAGAAGGAATAAAATTTTTTTAAAAGGATAGAATATTCAATAAATGAGATGGGACAACTGTATCTTTCTTTTAGAAAACAATAAAGTCAGATGCCTACCTCACATAAAACACAAATATAAATTCCAATTAGTTAAAAAGTATATACAAAAATCAAAACTACAAAATTTAGAGAAAATATATAAGAAAACATGTTTATAATTAATTATGGAATTGAGAAGAACTTCTTAAGGAAAAAAAAGACACCGTAAAGAAAAAAAGATCTGCTTGCAATCGAATTTAAAGCTCCCCTGGAAAACAACATCATCAAAGTCAAAAGACAAGAAACAAACTGGGGGAAAGTTATGTGTTATAACATATACAAAGAAAAATTTTTAAAAAGGTAATCAATTCAACAGAAAAACAGGCAAAAGATCTGATGAGGAAATTCATGAGAGGAAGATAAACGCTTAATAAATAATTAAAAATGTCTCAGCCTCACTAGTGATCAGGAAAATATCAATTAAAACAGAGTCTACTCTTCAGCCATCAGATCAGCAAAAATAAAAGATGGTTAACAGCCCGTGCTGGCTGTAATGTGAGGAAATGAACACTGGGGAAGCAAATTGGGGGCCTTTTAGGCATTATGTATTAAATTTTAATGTAGAGACCCTCCAGCCTGCCATTCCATTGCTGGGTGTGCATCTGAGAGAAACAGTCACACACTGATACAAACTGACACTGGCACTGCTTCCTTGGGTAAATGTTGGCAACGAGGTAACTGACCATTAACAGGGGCGGTTACACAAACTGTGTATACCCATCAGTGGAATATTACACAGGAGTTAAAAAGAGTGAGGCAGATCCATCCATCCACGCTGACTTGAAGACAGCTCCAAGACACAGTGAACCGAAACAGCATATTAATAAAAAGTACAAACCATGAAAGAAAAATTGATAAACTGGACTTTATCAAAATTCAAAACTTCTGCTCTTCAAAACCCACTGTGGAGAGGCTGGCCCCATGGCCTAGTGGTTAAGTTCAGCGTGCTCTGCTTTGGCAGCCTGGGGTTCAGTTCCCAGGTGTGGACCTACACCACTGGTCAGCAGCCATGCTGTGGCGGTGACCCACATACAAAATAGAAGAAGACGGGCACAGACGTTAGCTCAGGGTGAACCTTCTTCAGCAAAAAAAAAAAAAAAAAAGTAAAGAAAAATTCTTATTAAACAAAAAAAAAAGCCAAATGAACGGAGAAAATCAATGGAGAAAATGAAAAGACCAGCTGCAGACTGAGAGAAAATATACTTACAAAACAAAAATCTGATAAAGGACTTATATCCAGAATACATAGCAAACTCTCAAAACTCAATAATAAGAAAACAACCTAGTAAAAACAGGAAAGAGAGCTGAACAGGCACTTCACCAAAGAAAATTCATCAAGAGCCAAAAGGCACACGAGACACTCACCATTAGCCATCAGAGAAATACTAATTAAATCTATGAGAAATTATGACAAATACGTACAGTTTTTGTCATACCTTATTATTGTCATACTTATTATACCTCAATAAAGCTGTTTTTAAAAACTATACACACAATAAGACACACCCTTGACAGTGGCCAAAATTAAAAATACTGACAATACCAGGTTTCGACAAATACATGGAGCACCTGGAACCCTCAGGCACTGCTGGCGGGAACGCAGAATGCTGCAGCCACTTGGGGAAACAGCTTAGCAGTTTCTAAAAAGTAAACACGCACTTACCATACCACCCATCCCAGTCCTAGGAACTGACCCAAGAGAAATGAATACAGCCTTGCACACAAATGTTCACAGCATATTCATAAGAGCCCTAAACTGGAAACAACCCAAATGTCTAAAAACTAGTGGATAGAGAAACAAATGTGTGATACATCCAACGGGATATTACTCAGCCCTGAAAAGGAAAGAAGATAGAAGGCAAGAGAGCTAGCGAAGACGGAGACAGGAAGGGGGACCTCGGCCTCCTACCAGCTTACCATGGGCTCAGGGAAATCCCTGGACTTCTGTGGTCTGTTTTCTCACATGTGAGATGACCACTCAAGCCCTGAACCCCTTTCAGTCCTACAAGTCTATCGGTTTATAACTCCAGTTGGTTGACAACCCAGCATTCAGTAGCCACAAAGCAGGAAACAACAACAACAGCCGAAGGGAACTTCTGCTAAGAAAACAATTCAGGCTCCCAGGGAGCTGTTTGTAGACATCAGCGACCCCTCACCTCTACTAGTTTAACAACAAAAAATCCACTGCCAGACCAGTCATGTTTCTTGAGGCAAAATACCATTGGTATGAAGTATTTTTGGCTCTGAGCAAATTCTCAAGGCCATAAGGTTCACAACCTCATTTAATGGTTTTATAAAGCGCTCGTAGGCATAATGCCCACGTAATCCTATCTGATTTTGAAGATTAGAAAGGGAGGAGAGAAGATGGTCCATATCGAGTAGCTTTGCCTCCTTTCCATTGGAACAGCACTCCGTGACCCCCGAGAGTGCCGGTCGTGCCAAGTGCCAGCCTCCTTCAGCCCAGCAGTCCACTGGTCCACGTTTCAGCAAAGCCCTGAAAACCCTTGGGGCATGCAAGGCTACACAGGGAACTGGGAACCAAGCAGCTCACGGATAGCACACAGTATATTCTGAAGGAAAAAAGTGGTTATTATCCTTCCAAAAGCTACTTGTCACTATGCACTCCAGACTGTCATTCCTACCGCAGGACAGTCTGGTCAACACTCTGAGGTCTTTCTCCATCAACACCATCAGTATTCACAGTGCGAGAGCAGATGCCAGAAAGAGCTGAGCTAGTCCTTATATGGCGCTTGGCAGTGCTGACACCACACACGCTGAGCCACCCACGGACTGATGATCCCCAGCCCAGTGACACCAAGGGATTCGGGGCAGGTGACACTTCAGGTCCCTCATCTCTCCTTGTGTGCTCAGAAAGGTAACAGAGACCAGAAACCCAAGTGTGAGTCTCTTCTCCATTACCAGCTGGCCAGGTGACCGTGCAGGCGACCCAGCCTCTCTGGTCCACTCACCAGTGAAGCTGGCACAGCACCCACACCTCTGCCCCTTGGCACCTCAGGGCTACAGGGAATCTGACGTGGAGGTACTTTTGTAAACGAAAAGTGCTTCGCGAACATAAGGGATTCTTACTAACAGGAGGTGGTAAGAAGAGTTCTGCTAACCGCCGTCGACTAAGGGAGAGCCCGCTTCCTCCCGGCCCACCCCCACGCCCGTCTCCAGGCAGCCAGAGTCGTATTTACAGCAGCAGAGTGGCGGCCAGCTCCTCCTAGGTGCCCTCAAAGCCTGCAGACACTTGACTGGCTCCAAGTGTGACAGCTGTACTGACGTGGTCTCCCCCTGGTGTGTCTCTGTCTGGGACAGAAAGAGAAATGCCAAGTACCTCCTTCATGGAGCGAGGAAGGGAAAGGCAGAGACCGCAGAACCAACACCACGGCACCGTCCTCTCCACCACTCAAGGCACGAGGAGCGAGCAGTTCCTTTGAACACGTGTGTTATCTAAGACAATCCTTGAAACCCAACGTGAAGACAGAACTGGAATAGCCTCAGCGCAGGCTCATGGGGAGGGTCTCAAGAAGCTAGGGAACAGGCAGCGACAGCGTGACCTCTAAGACCCCTGGGGCCTAAGGCAGCATCCTCAGGAGGGGAAAGACCTGTGAGCCCACCCCAGCCTCATGGACCCCCCCCCTTGCAGGATGGAGGGAGAAGCAGAAGGGCAGGTGCTCGGTCCTCTCTAAGATCAGCAGCTGGTCAAACAGAACAGTTACCAAGACGTGAGGACAGCACTAGGAGGGCTCTTCCTCCTAACTTAGGGACAGCACCAACCAGTCTTCTCCATTATTCCAGGCCTGCAAGGGCCCGCAGGTTAATGAGCCCATGAGCTGGGCAAACAAAGGAGTGAGAGCCAACAGGAGGGCCTAACCGCCCAGGAGCAGCACAAATGGCTTTATCCATCCAGACCAAGGCACCTTAAGGCTATGCTATCTGTGCGAGGCTGTGCTATCTGCATGAGGCTGTGCTATCTACCAGAGGCTGTGCTATCTGCCGAGTGAGAGCTGGGCAGGAAGCTGAGCAAACACAGCCCCGGGCAGGCGGCTAAGTGGGAACTGAACTCTGCGGAGGCCGCCCCGGGGTGATGCAGTGTCGTCACTTGGGGACACTTCAGTGATCCTGGCACAGGCTCAGGGCGCTTGTGCTGTGGGAAGTGACTGCGCAGGGACCCGCAGGCCTCCCCAGATGGACATTTCCGGGAGGACAGCACAGTGGCCCCAGTGGGGACAGAGGCTTCTCCATGTGGATTCCAGAGGTTCATCCAGGAGCCGGGGGCCAGTGGGGGGACAGTGCAGTACTTTTCCACAAGCTCCCAAGTGACAGGAATGTGCCCTCCAGGCCTAGTCGATCCACCCCTCCTTAAACTTAGGTGCAGCGTTCAATGTTCCTTCCTTAAAAAAATGCCTGACACCTCTTTTCATGATTTCCCATGAGAACCAGAGAGGGAGTAAGTAAAGAAACATTTTTATTAGCAGAGAGCAGGATGTGTGCTGGAGGAAGAGGCTCCATGTCCTCGGGAGACTGGCCCCAGCAACACGCAAAGGGGTCTTCAGGACATAGTCCCACAGCCCAGCACTAACTCACAGAGACCAATCTGAAAATCCTCTAAGTGCCTGAAACACGCCCGGCTCCGAGCACAGCAGGTCAGGAAAACCAAAAGGCCAGCTGCCTCCCACAGGAGGGCTGCGGCCCCTGCTGGCCAGTCCCGGCTCAGCGCCCGCCCGGGTGGAACATCCCCGTGCTGGACACCATCCAGCCAGCACTTGCCTGCAGAGGCTACAGGGGCGCTTCAAGGCCTGCCTCCTGCCCCCAGCACCCCTGTGGCCAGAAAACTAAAAAGTGCACGTGGCTCAACCAGGAACCTGTCCACTATGTCACAAACCAAACAAGAACCTAAGCATCAGGAGAAAGACCGGAAGGGAACATACAAAATGCTTTCTTCTCTCCACTTTTCTTTTCCAAATTTCTCTTAATCAACATGTACTTTAATAAAGAAAAACAATCACAAACTGTTTTTAAATTACCTGAACTTAACAAAAAGAATATTACTACTGACTTTAGAAGCAGTTTAACCCACGCCGATGTCTACCAAAAAATCCATACTGTTTGTGGGTCTTGCCAGTGACCAGCAGCCAGCAAGCAGAGACTACAAAAAAGGAAAGCTGGAAGTGTTATGACAAAATTAAAAATCACCAAGGTGATGGTGTAGAGTTCATTGTAAAGAAATTGGAGGAGTCTGGAAAAAGCAGCAAAGTGTCCTAGAAACAGCCCAAGAACATCATGTGTAACTGAGGTTCTGTAGGAATTGGGGTGGGCTAGACCACGAACGGGAGCTCAAACAGCCCTCAAAAACAGGTTTCCATCTGGGATCTGGAAACTGAAAGGGACAGACATAACCGGGGCTTAGGTGGTAGAGAATTCGAGGATAACATGAATCGGCTGGGGGGACAGGAATTTGCTTAGAGGCTGCACTGAAAGCCAGACCAGGTGAGACCCGCCAGGCTCCCTGATCCAGACGCCGTGTCCACTGTGGGACGTCTGCACAGAGAGGAAAGGTGCCTTGTGCTCAAATGAGCTGCCGGAGAGAACCCAGCAAGTGGGGTACCCAGGACAAGTCAGGGTCCTGGTGCCAGCATGGCTTCCTCACCCACACCTCGGTGGTGACGGCTGAGGGATGACCCCCAGACACAGCTGAGCACGTTCTCTGCACACACCCTGCACCCGCTCCATCCATGCCACGGCTCCTCTACCACCGGGGCCACAGATGGACAAATGGTTCACACCGTCTCCCAAGAGCATGGAGCTGCCAAAGTGCAGGGAGTCCTGGAGTGATCTGGACCAGCAGGCATCAAACGGGGCACACGCACACGAGGGACGTCAGGACTTTGCAAAGTGTCTGCCGCATGGGTGGTCTCAGGGAACCCACTCCTGGGGCCCTGACTCTGAGTGCACTCCTGCTGAAAACAGCTCTGAGAAAAGGCTCCAATGGGCCTACAGTCAAGCAGCCAGCTGGGCGTCAGGCGGGTTCTCCCTTCCTACCTCCCTCCGCACAATGATCCTCTCCCCATTTTATGAAAGAAAGGCTACCCAGCACCCTGAATCTTACCAGGGAACACTGCCCCGGGGCATAAAAACCTCAGGATACCAAACGAAGGCACAGTCTGGGATACCACTGCTGCATAAGTGAAGCAACGTAACGAGCCAGCAACAAACCCCTGACCAGTCAGATGGTTTCCAATTCTTTCTTCCAAAAAGAACTGAAGAAGGACCCTTGAATCAAGTTGCCATTTAATGGCAGATTTTAAAAATAAATTTTGAAAACACATGCCAAAAAATCATATAATGGTCTCAGAGTTCAAGGAATTAAGCAACGTTGCACAACATTCCATTCTCGTTCATTTATTTATGTGAATAAGGTTACTCAGTGTATACAGCTGGCCATGAGAAATGGGAACAAAACCAACCTAAACCCTGTCTCAGCCCAGTAACTAGTAACACTCACCCAGGGGCGCGCGAGCATGCAGCGCCCACCGCAGCATTCCGTGACGCATGCCTAATCAAACTCTACCCTATGTGGAATACTTTGTTAAAATTTGTAATCTATTATACTGTTTTAATCAACTGCATGCTAGGAATTGTAAAGACAGCTCAATATAGAAGAAAAATTTTAATACTAAGAACTTGGTGGTAACAGAAAACAAATTTAAATGTATATATAGGGCCAGCCCTGTGGCTTAGCTTTTAAGTGCGTGCGCTCCGCCACTGGCGGCCCGGGTTCGGATCCCGGGCACGCACCGACGCACTGCTTCTCCGGCCATGCTGAGGCCGCATCCCACATACAGCAACTAGAAGGATGTGCAGCTATGACATACAACTATCTACTGGGGCTTTGGGGAAAAAAGGAGGATTGGCAATAGATGTTAGCTCAGAGCCGGTCTTCCTCAGCAAAAAGAGGAGGATTAGCATGGATGTTAGCTCAGGGCTGATCTTCCTCACACACAAAAAAAAAAGTATATATATATTTTTGTGGCAGACTACATTATGCTAGATACGAACATTTTTAGATGTGAATTCTTAAATACAGATTCCCAGGCCATACTCCATGCATCATCACGTGAAGGGCACCTCTCCCTTCATGCATGCTCTGCCACCTCCCCTTCCTCAGAGCACAGCTCAACGGCCCAGCTCTAGCCCTCGCCATCCAGCACCTCCACCGGGCCAATCTAGTCCATCAAAATCTCATTTAAAACATGGCACCCAACACAGCAGTCTGTGGACTTGGTGGCTGCAGACAGGCAGTCATGGTGTTCCAACCTAAAATTCACTGAAACTGTTATTTTTCCTACACTCGCTTTTCAAAGGCACTGAGTATGTCCACGTGTAACTTGTGCCACCCTCTGCTCCACCCGGACAGATGCCAGCAGCATGACCACCCCGCTCTCCCTGCCGGTAAGCAAACAAGATGAGGCCAAGGAGATCCTGTGCACCTACCTCGGGGCACACTTCCTCAGTGCCCAGTGTGGCTTCAGGCGCCAGCAGGGTCTCTTTTGCTGACGCCTTCTTCAGTTTTTTGTTTTTTTTCCCTGTCACTTCAGTAACTTTTCTCTTGTGTTTTGCCATCCTGCAACAGACAAAGTAAATTGCTAAATACACAGGAAATAAAGGGTCTTAGGCCATAGAGTATTTTTAAACAAAGGGGGATGGTACTCTCCCATTTTAAAGAAAATACAAAGGTGTTTTGGAAAATATATAAAAGTTAAAAGAAAGTCAAATCCCCTAGTTTCATCACCTATGGACAAGAAATTTAACATTTTGGTGAATTTCCTTTCTGTCTTCTGGGTGTTGTAACACAGCTGCAATCATACATGGATTATATATTCTGTATTTCTAACTAAACATGAACTCAAAGCTTTACAAGATTAAGAGAAATATCACTTTTAATGACAGTATCAAAATTTTCCAAAAGTGAAAATTACAAAAATTTGTCTATTCCTTAATTATTGAATATCTTGGGTTATTTTTATTTTCTACTATTATGGACTAACTCATACTTCCCCATCAAGTAGGGAAGCTACAGCACTACACAGGCTGCGGACAACTGTCAGGCACCCTGTCACTTGGGCACTGGGTCACCCACAGGTGGAGGGGACCATGATGAGTCTGGGAGACGGCCTCCTTGGATTGTGGAAGGAGCACTGACTGCAGCGACGTAAAACAAATGACCCAAGATTCGAGAAGCATCTGATTATCTCTACTTTCTCAAGCACAGAAGTATCTAGAACTTCACGTATAAGAACAGAAAAGCCCACGAATTCTAAAACCAATTTCCGTTGTGGGACTGTGCAATGGGAGAACCAAGAGACACGGCTGAGGTACCAGAAGCTGGAAGCGTGTCCGAGGGGTCAGGGTGGGGCGCCCTCCACCTCTGAGGGGGCACTGGCTCTTGCTGCTGCTGGGACTTCTGAGGGAGGACATCTGAGGGAGAATGTCTGAAGTGGGGTCCTCTGGGGGAGACATCTGAGGATGTCTGATGTCTGGGGGAGTACTCAGAGGGAGGACGTCTGAGGGAGGACATCTGAGGGAGTATGTCTGAAGGGGGGTCCTCTGGGGGAGACATCTGAGGCTGTCTGATGTCTGGAGGAGTCCTCAGAGGGAGGACATCTGAGGGAGGACATCTGAGGGGGGATGTCTGAGGGAAAACGTCTGAGGGAGGACATCTGAGGGAGGATGTCATCTGAGGGAGGACCTCTGAGGGAGGACATTTGAGGGGGGACATCCGAGGGGAAATGTCTGAGGGATGATGTCTAAGGGAGGACGTCATCTGAGGGGGGACCTCTGAGGGATGTCATTTGAGGGGGGATGTCATCTGAGGGGGGACATCGTCTGAAGGGGGACCTGTGAGTGGGGACGTCCAAGGGAAGACGTCTGAGGAAGGATATCATTTGAGGGGGGACCTCTGAGGGAGGACGACTGAGGGGGGACCAGGCTGATTCTTGGAGGGAGACAAGCGAACTGGACCAGCTCCTGCTGCTGCAGTGAAAGCTACTGCTGGGCGGTGCTGGCGGGAACAGCAGGAGCAGGAAGAAGCCCTACCCCCACTCCCCATCCCACCTCACCCCCATCCACCCCCACCTGCCTCCAGCGCCCCCTGGTACCAGCTCCGGGTAGAGCCTAAAGACGAGCTGACAACAGAAAAGTATTTGGTGCAGTCCCAAAAGCTATAATGTGAGCAGCACTAAGCGGAGTGTAAAAGGTGCTTTTGGAGCTGAGACAATAAATTAATAACTAGCAAATGCAAACATATACATCCTGCTTTTCATTACACGTGGTTTTTAGCAGAACCAACCCAATCATACACCAATAAAGGATTAAATAAATAAATCAGGGGACCAGCCCAGTTGCGTGGTGGTTAACTTCACGCGCTCCACTTTGGTGGCCCAAGGTTTGCAGGTTCAGATCCGGGGCACCACTACACACCACTCATCAAGCCATGCTGTGGTGGTGTCCCACACACAAAATAGAGAAAGACTGGCACGGATGCTAGCTCAGGGACAGTATTCCTCAATCAAAAAGAGGAAGATTGGCAACAGATGTTAGCTCAGGGCCAATCTTCCTCACCAAATAAATAAATAAATCAGGATATACCAATAAAATGGATCTCATTCAATAACTAAAATAAATGGGCCAGTGTTACAGACATATGATAGAAAAGAAAATATAGAATACTATGAGTAGCAGTATATAATTTTTTGTTTTAAGAAAATACTGAAAATAACAATAATAGAGAAAGCAATATATATATATATATATGAAAAAGTCTAAAGGATATAAACAAAACTTTTATCTTTATTTATATCTAGGAGTGGGATTACAAGGGACTTTCTATATTTTTACAGCTCAGTTTTATTTTTATTTTTTCAAGGTTTTACACTTGGGAAAAAAATGAAGTTTTTTGTTAACACCAGTCCTTTAAAACTCTATTTACAGGGCCTACTAATGTCAGTTTTTATTCTAACAAATCACAAAAACGTATTTCCTTTTATTTATCCTAAACTCCAGTGGTTTCATCCTCCATATTCCAGATTTTATTTTATATATATATGACACATACTTATATCCATATAATATACACATAGATATTTTAATTTTAGACATGCTGTTCAAGGCTGTGTCTGTGGGAATGGGGACACAAATCAGTGCCTTCTTCACTTGACATAAGAATTCATTCTAGATTCCACTAGCAAAATGCAACTCATTCATTCAACAACTATTTACTGAGAGCCACCTCTGTGCAAGGGCTCTGCTGGATTCTCACACAGATCAAACAGGGTGGCAAACAAGAGCCTCAATCTTGTGGCGCTTCCCTTCTAGTGGGAAAGACCAGCCTATTTATTCAAGAAAACGAGTAAACACTTACACAGAAATAAATGCTACCAAAAAAATAAAACAGAATAAAGTGAGCAGGGCGACTGGAGTGTCAGCAGGCCTCTGAGAGGGCGGTGAAGGACAGAGGGAGCAGTCATGTGAAGTGTGAAGAGCCAGGGGAAGCACAGGCAATGCAGGAGGAACAGCAGGTGCAAAGGCCCTGAGACACGGAATGTCCTGAGGGGTGAGGCGGGCACATGAAGGAGGAAGACCCCCTGAAGGTGTGCAAAGGCTGGGCTGTGTCCTGAGCATGTCCTCTCACTCAGACGTCCCTCTCATGGCGAATGGGCTTACTGAAACATAAACCTCCCCCCAAAGCTAGACTGTTCCCACAGAGACAAAAGGGAAAAATTACATCAAGGTATTAGCTGGTGGAATTAAGCATGCATACACCCTGTCAGCTGGCAGCCCCACTCCAGATACACTCCTGTGGATATTGCCACTTGTCAGTCACTCTGTCACCACCTGCAGAGTGTTGACCATGTGCCAGGAGCTGCTCACGCTGGACCAGAGAGTCCAAAACATTTGCCCACATGCAGCTCACATTCTCATAGGGAAAGACAAACATGTAATATGTCAGAAGATGGTAATTGCTATGCAAAAAGAAAGCACAGCAGGAAAAGGTTATGGGAGATGGCAACTCTAAGAGGTGATCCCATGGAGAGCGCCCAGAAGCAGAGAGAACACCTAGAGCCTAGATGTGGGTTCTAAACGCCATTCTCTAGAAAAAAAGAGCCAGAGCTCCTAAGATCTCCGGTCTGGAGCAAGGAAAGCGTAAGGAGAACCTAGGCTATCAAGCTGTGCCGGAAACCAAGCCAATCAATCACAGGGCCACATCCAGGAGGACAGGAGCCAGCGTGAGGGCACCGCCTGCCCCATTTCGGGCCGTGACTGATTACAGCACACTGAAAGAATATTACCATTGTGGAATCAGAACATTCTAAGCCCCATATTCTTTAATTAAGCCTTATCTAAAAAAAAGTATCCAAAGCCAGAGGCTACAAATTTCAATTAGCACAGTAAAGAAGAAATCGTGAAAGAATGAGAGACTGTTGACACAGGGGCTTTGAAAAGACAAAGGACTCAGCCACCCAATTATCTTGTTGGAGAAATAAGAAAAGTTTAGCAAATATTTACATATCAGTTACCATACAACTAAAGTTAAAACTATCTTCATTCTGTAAGTTATCACTAAAAAGTTTAATCACTAAGTCTATTTGCTAAAAAGGGGGAAGGCTTTTCCATATTATAAAAAGGTTTCTTTTAATATTTCTAAGAGATGGTGACTCATAACTTTGAGACAATGAATGTTTGTTATAGAAAACGACATTTACTTACATTTATGGTAAACTGATTTTCGACGAGGGTGCCAAGACAATTCAGTGGGAAAGAACAGTCTTTTTAACAAAAGGTGCTGGGACAACCGTATATCCACAGGCAGAAGAATGAGTGTGGAGTCCTGCCTCACATCATATACAAAAATTAACTCAAAATGGGTCAAAAACCTAAGTGTAAGAGCTAAAACTATAAAACTCTTAGAAGAACACACAGGAGTAAGTCTCCACGACCTTGTGTCAGGCAACAGTTTCTTAGCCATGACACCAAAAACATAAGCAGTAAAAGAAAAAACAGACAAATTGGACTTGTCAAAATTAAAAATTTTGTGCTGCAAATGATGCCAGCAAGAAAATAAAAAGACAACCTACAGAATTGGAGAAAATATTTGCTAATCATATATCTGACAAGAGACTTGTATCCAAAATGGGTGAAGAACTCTTACAACTCAACAAAACAAGACAGATAACTTCATTTAAAAACGGGCAAAGGTTGGGGCTGTCCTGGCGGCATAGTGGTTAAGTTTGGCGTGCTCTGCTTCAGCAGCCCAGGTTTTCGGGTTTGGATCCTGGGCACAGACCTACACCATTCATCAAAGCCATGTTGCGCCAGTGACCCACATACAAAAAATAGGGGAAGATTGGCACAGAGGCTAGCTCAGGGCCAATCTTCCTCAAGGAAAAAGAGGAGGATTGGCAACAGGTGTTAGCTCACGGCCAATCTTCCTCATCAAAAAAAAAAAAAAAAAAGAAAAGAGAAAAAGAAAGGGCAAAGGATTTGAATATATTTCTGCAAAGAAAATATACAAATGGTCAATAAGCACATGAAAAGATGCTCAACATCATTTGTCATTAGGGAAATGCAAATCAAATGACATACCATGTCACACTCACTAGGACGGCTATAATCAAAAAGACAGATAATAGTAAATATTGGTGAAGATGTGGAGAAATTGGAACCCTCATTCACTGCTGGTGGGATATAAAATGGTGCAGCCACTTTGTAAAACTGTCTAACAGTTCCTCAAAAAGTTACACATAGTTATCATGTGTCCCAACAATTCAACTCCTGGATATATACTCAATAAAAGGAACATACCCATGTAAAAATTTGAACACTAATGTTCATAGCAGCATTAGTCATAATATCCAAAAGGTGGAAACAACCTAAATGTCCATCCATTCATGAATGGATAAACACATGCAATGGAATATGATGCAGCCATGAAAAGGAATGAAGCACTGACACATGAGTGAATCTTGAAAACATATTATGCTATCTGATAGAAGCCAGATACAAAATATTACAGATTGTGTAATTCCATTTATATGAAATGTCCAGAAGTAGTAAATTATAGGGACAGAAACATAGAATAGTGTTTGTGTAAGGCTGGGAGAGGGGTAAGGAGTGGGAGTGACTGCTGATAGGTGCAGGGTTTCTTTCAGGAGAAGCAAAATGTTCTGAAATTAGGTTGTGGTGATGGTTGCACAACCCCATGAATATACTAAAAAACAAAAAGAAAAAAAACTCTAATCTCTCTCAAATTGTGTGTCATAAATCTAAACATATAATGCCCCAGTACTGTTTTCTTTCCTTCTTTCTTCTTAGAGATAAACCTATTTCACAGAGTGGCTGTGAGGAGGACATGAAATGATGTGTGCAGAGCATCTGGCACATCCAGAGCTCAAAAAGGTTCACCAGCTTCCTCAAGTCCTGTTTTAAAAATAAACAAACCAACGAGGGGAAAAATACATTGGCTGACATGGTTGGTGTAGGAAACCGTATTTGTGCCATTCAAGTTGTACACAGGTTTACACCAAGGCTGAACTTCACTGACTTGACTCTGCATGTCAGCCGTCTGTAGGTGGCCTGACGTCACCATGTCAGAAACCAGCAAAACCCTTTATTTAGTTAGTTTTCCTTACAGGTCTTTTTGCAAAAAATCTAGTGACTCATTAATTTCTACAAAGCATAGCCATCATAAGTCTTCCCTATACTTGGGAGGATGAGGATTTGGAGGGGGCAGGGGGTGTTAAGCTAATCATAATAATAATTACCACTAAAATTAGCATTTATCTAGAGCTTACCATGTGCCAGGCCCTGTTCTAGGCTTTACGTGTATTAACTCATTGACTTCTCATGACCAGTGAAGTATGCACAGATGAGGGGACTCAGGCACACCTATCAGAGCAGGAAATCGACTGAGTAGGCCTAAAATCGGCAAACCAAAAAAAGTCACACTGTGCACATATTATTTAGAAATATGGAAGTAATTCCAGTAGAAACGGCCAGAAGATTAAACTGGGCTTGCCTCTGAGGAGCAGGACTGGGGGAGGAGGCAGGTGACTGTTTTTATGTTAAATCTTCCCGTACCATTTGAGTTTTTTAGCTCTATGCACATATTACTTAGCTAATTTGATAGGTTAAAAAACGTCATTTTTTTACATTCAAGATTTTTTAAAATTATATTATTCAGTGTTAGCCAGAGAATGGTGAGAAGGACATCATCATGGCCTGCTGATGGGAGAATACAGAGGTACTGCCTTCCTCGAGATATCATTGTAACACGGATCAAGGGCTTCGGCCCAGGAACTCCACTTCTAGGAATTTATTCCTAGAAATGATCATGGACAGAGATTTATAGGATGACAATGGCATGATATAAAGAGTGACAATACCTCTAATATTAAGAAGTGGAAAACGCCGTAACTGTCCAACAACAGCAGAGTGGGAAAATGAATGACTCCTTTGTACAAAGGAACCCGCTACACCCATGCACACCTGTGCTCTCAGAGAATGTCAGTCATAGGAGTAAGTGCTCCAATACAGTGGAAAGTGAAAGACAGGGTATGAATCTACGCATATACAACAGGACCCTCATTTTGTAAGAAAAATCACACACAAATACGCACAAAGGAAATACATTAAAATATTAACATTTTAGAGGGTAGAATTCTAAGAATGTTTATTTTTTCCCCTTTTCTGTAATTTCTACAGCAAAAGAAAAAAATCTTATTTTAAGATACCAGCTCAAAAGTGTTCAGGGAAGCAAACAAAGACTTGCACCAGCAGAAAGCTGACAGCCCAGATCAGACACACACGAGGAAGACTCCCCGCTAACCAGCTGGGCGGGGCTGCGGTCACTGATGAGGACAAGTCAGCACCAGCAAGCTGAGGCTGCCAGGGCTCCAGGGCTGAAAAGAAACTCCAAAGGACCTAAAAAATAAGTCAGCCTATAGGAAAAAAAATCTCCTTTTAAATCTGAAAATACCACCCATAGCCCCCGATGTCCCCTCTCATCCAGCGCATCTAAGTCACCTCAGCAGGTTACAAGGAAGGGCACTGGCCAACTCACAGGGCAAAGGCTCCCTTGAAGGAGCATCTGGGCCTCAGAATCCACAAGCTTCCAGAAAGTCAGTCCAAGGAGTCCAGGAGTGCAACCCCAGTTCCTGCACCCAAGACTGTGGCTTTGCTCCTGCCCACTTCGATCCAGGACTATTTCAAGCTCTGACTTGCCCACTTAGATGAATGGCTGCCAGCTTCTGCTCTCCTGCTACCTGACCCTACTCCCTTCCACCCTCCCTCCCTTCCACGCCAAACCCTAAGCCTTGTTACTACACTAACACAAGCGTCCCACTCACCAAGCTTCCCTCCATCTTTCCAGCTACCACTTCTCGGCACCCTGGGGCCCAGTAATCCTTCAACCTCACCCAGACCTGCAATCCACTGACCCTACACGTTTCAGTGACCCTCAACTCGCTCACATTCCCGCTTCCACAACTTAATTTCCACAGTCCATCACTGTAATCTGGCCCTTACACACTCGCAACTCCCTTCATGGTACTTGCCTGGCAAAACCCCTACTCTAGTAACTGCTCCTCCCTGGTTGGACACACCCCAGAACCAGGCTGATTGGTCTCACTTTAAATTGAAAATCCCTTGCCTCAAGAGGATCTCCAGTGCGGCCCAGCAATTCCACCACATTTCCCAACTCCAGCCACTCACCCTGACCACCGCCCAGCTCCTTCTTTCACCTCTCCTATTTCTCAAACCTCCAACATCTCCTCCCCATTCTCCGTTCTTGGCAGAGGACCTTAATTCCTCATCACTCAGCTTTCACAAGCTCCCACATCTCCCCACTACTCTTCTCTCCTGTTACAATGGAAAACTGTCCCCACTCCCACCAAGGCCAAACCCTTTACTTGTGTGCCATGTTCCATCCCTGCCTACTCAAGGACATCGCTCTAAGCCACACCCCTCCTGCATCATTCCTTCTTCCATCCCACTGAGTCAACTCCAAGTGCCCACATCTTAAAAACTCCCTCATTCCATGTGCTCAACGGACACCCCATTTCCACTACCCTCTGCAGCAAAATCCTCAAGATCTGTCTCCTTGTCTCTCACTCCTCTTCTGCCATTCTCTCTCGTACCCTCTCCCATCAGGCTTTCGCCCGACCTCTCTACCAAAACTGTCCTTATCAAGACCACCAATGACACCCACATGCGAGGGACAAAGACTCTCTCCGTGACCAAATCTAGCCAGGCTCCTCTGAGCCCTCTCGCTACTAGGCCACAGCCTGGGCCTACAGAGACCTGAACAAAACCCTAACACAGTTTCCAACAGCTCAAGGCCACACCCCTATGATGACCCCAGCCCCCTGACAAAACCCAAGGCTGCCAAAAGAACCCAGCCAACACCTGTCTCCCAGCCTCCATGGGAGGGTAGGAGCTTAACTTCCACAAGTGCTAGTTAACAAACCCAGACAGCTTCACAGGGCCCAACCACCTTCCAGCTTTCTGTAATTTTTCACTTCCCAGACTCTACTGGGTCCCACCTGCTTCCCCCCACACTCCCTCACTCTCCCTTTAAAACGCCCAGGGGCCGGCCTGGTGGCACAGGGGTTAAGTGTGCACGCTCCACTTTGGCAGCCCAGGTTCACAGGTTCGGATCCCTGGTGCGCACCGACACACTGCTTGTCAAGCCACACTGTGGCGGCGTCCCATATAAAGTAGAGGAAGATGGGCACGGATGTTAACCCAGAGCCAATCTTTCTCAGCAAAAAAGAGGACTGGCATTGGATGTTAGCTCAGGGCTGATGTTCCTCACACACACACACACACACACACACACACACACACAAAACGCCCAGTCACCTCTGTACAAATTCAAGGTGAGTTCAGTTCACACTGACTCTTTTCCCTATTGAATAGTTATTACTGATTAAAATCCATCCTGACCACTTAACTGCAGCCCGGCTTTGTTTCTCTTTGACACTAGACCCCACAGCCAATGCTCCATAGCCTATTCTCAGTGCTCATCTTATCTGACCTAACAGCAGCATCTGACAGTTGATGCCTTCTTCTCTCCTGATATGCTTTTTTCTCCAGGCTCTGAAGACAGACACCACACTCTCCTGCTTTCCCTCCTACCTCTTCACCTCGCTGACCTCTGCACAATGAGGGACCCCAAGCTTAGTGCTCAGCATCCCCTCTACCTACTCTCACTCCCTTGGTGATCCTATCCAGTCATGAGGCTTTAAATACCAACTGTACATTGAGAACTTCCAAATCTCTCCCTGAACTGCACTACTACACTGCCAACTCAACGTTACCATACAGATATCACCGACACACACGCATCATCTCAAACTTACGTCAAACCGAAACTCCGGATCATCCTCCACAAACCTGAGCTTCCTGTAGTGTCCGTCCTCCCAGTAAACGGCCATCTGGTAAAATCCAGACTTTAGCTGAAGCTGAAAACCGTGGTGTCTCCCACAACTCCTGTTTCTCACACACCATCCAACCCACCAGTAAACCCTGCTGGCCCTAATTCCAACGCAATCCAGAATTCGACCACCTTTCACTTCCTCCACCATTGGTACTCTGGTCCAGCCACCCACTCTCTCCTGATTACTCAATAGCCTCCGCCCTGGCCCCGCCCCTCCAGCCTATTTCCAACTTCGCATCTAGAAAGACTTCTGAAATACGTAAGTCGGATTATGTCTCACCTCTGCTGAAAAACCTCCCTAGGCTTTCCCACTTCACCTGGAGAAGCCAGGCCCGCAGGTCCCACGTGGCCGCCCCTCCCTCACCGCTCCTCTCCCCTTCTGTTTCCCTCCCTCCCTCTCTCACTCGGCTCCGGTCGCTGCGCCCGTGGCTGGTCCCCGCACCCACGCCTGCTCTCCCTCGGATGTTCTCCTGGCACCGGTGCGGTTCGCTCAAGTCCCATTCAGGTGCCCATCACCACCTCACTTATTCACTCAGTCTCCCCCCGTCCGGAGTGCGAGTTCACCGGATCAGAGGCTGCTTCTGCCGCCCGGGCTCGGGCCTTGCGGATACGCAAGACGGGCCCTCCGGACGCTCTTCAGAAAAGGGGGGCGGGGAGCAGACGCGACGCGTGCGGACCGAAGCCCAGGACAGCCGCGGCTCCCAGCAACCGCGCGCTCCGCAGGCCGCCACGACGCCCGAAGACCGCGAGGCCCTCCGCCTATCCCTCTGGCCGCCCACGCAGGTCGCCCCAGACGGGCCCCCGCAACCACGTGAGGATCGCCCCGCGACCCGCCGCCCTCGCCTACCTGCGCTTGGCCACCGACGCCAGCTTCCGGCAGGCGCGGCGCCCCGGTAACACGGTCCCGCCCCCCAGAGAGGCACCGACCATTGGCCGAGGCCGCCTCCGTCTCCCCGCCGGCCAATGGCAAGCGGCTGTCGCTAGGGGGCGGGGCCAGGATGGGCACGGACCGGTGACGTCATCTCTGGGCGTCGCGGGGCGCTGGAGCCGCCGGTTGCCAGGCAATCACCTTGTGTGTAGGCTGTTGGGCTCCGGCCGGCGCCCGGGTATCTAGCCCGGTGCGGAGCTCCTGGACTTAACCGGCCGGATGAGGCTTGTCGGGGTCCGCGGGGATTCGTCTCAAACGTCATACATTTATATAAATCATAAATGCTGTAACTTAAAAACCATGTGCAGTGTTTAAGTGTCACCGACACGATGCGTGTGCAAAGGTTTTCAAATGCAGTAGAGATGTGTCCACAAGAACGCTATAAATTCAGATGAGTGGTGAGCTCCAGGTCGGAGTTGGAGGGCGGAGGTGCGCTGAAGTCTGAAGCAAAACCAGGGACATTAGCCATCAGGGTGGCAGATAAGTGAGTTACTTCATTGTTTGGTTCTTAGAAATATACAGTAGTCTAGACAGTTTGAGAATGGTAGGAAAGGGAGAGAGCTCGTGTGGCTCACTTTGTGTGTGTGTGTGTGTGTCTGTGTGTGTGTAAGATTAGCCCTGAGCTAACATCTGTTGCCAATCATCCTCTTTTTGCTGAGAAAGATTGGCCCTGGGCTAACATCCGTGCCCTACTTCCTCTACTTTAGATGGGACGCTGCCACAGAGTGTCTTGACAATCGGGGTGTCAGTCTGCCCCCCGGATCCGAGCCTGCGAACCCTGGGCTGCCGAAGCAGAGTGCGTGAGCTTAACCACTATGCCAGCGGACCGGCTGCCTGTGTGGCTCACTTTTAAGATGGGGACAGTGAAGTGGGGTGTCAGCTAGGCAGGGACATGCAATCAGGGGAGATGCTTAAGATGGGAGATACCACAGGCAGCCAGCATCCTCTAGCTGCATGCTCCACGGATAACTCACTCGTTTCTAATTGTGTGCTATCACAGACAATTTATAATAGCCTGCTTGTCTCTTGTGCACATCCAAGTCTCTGTAAGGCGCACACAGTCACGGGTAGAACTGCTGGACCACAGGTGTAAGCCTATACAACTTTACTGACTGTAGGAAAAACCATTCAGTTTTCAAACTAGGGTTCTTGTAAATGCCCCATCTTTGACTTGAAACCCTAAAAGGCTATGCTGTAGGAGTGAATATGCACCAGAGCAGACCAGCCCTTGCAGGGACTTCATAAAATCCATCTTAAATTCATCTCAATTTCTGAAACTGCGTTCGAGTGATTCAGGACTTATTGTTAGTGCTGCTAGCCTGCTGAAAGAAGAAAAGGTAAAATCTTTCTAGAAGATAATGTCCTATGCCTGCAGTTATAATTGCTCATATATTATGTCCAGCATGCAATAGAGAACAGCTATGTACACAAGGGGACAACACAAGGAGATAGAAAACCAAGAAAAATACACCATTTTCATTGTACAACAGATTGCTGACACATTCACCCAACATTATAACTTCATGGATTGAAAATGTCCAGCTCATGAGGGACCTCCAGTCACTTGCTAACATGATGTCCATGGCCAGGTGCCCAATCTCTACTAAGGCCTGGTAGAACATCAGGAGCTTCTTAGCATGGTGTGTAATTCTCTGCAGCAGAGGGCATGGCTTTACGCCAACCCTGGGGACCTCTGCCAGAGACCACACAGAGGCTCGTCTACCATGTCCATCTCCAGCACTACCTGATCTCCCAAGTCATATGGCCAAGTGCAGGGCCGCCGGTACTACAAACTGAGTCTGCTGCAGAGCCTTCTCTTGCTTTGGGGCCTACTCAGAACCAGCAGACTTCCAAGTTACCCAATAAATGTGTGGTGGTCATATTAAATATGATCTATGCCACCCCGCTCTCAATCCACAGGCGCCAAGCAGGGGAAGTAGGACTGTTTCTTTGTGGCAGAAGATTGCATTTGTTTTCTATTTCTGCACAGCAGATTAGTACAAAATTCAGCAGCTTAAAACAACAAACATTTATTTCGCAGACTCTACAGATCAGGAATGTGAGCATGGCTCAGCTCTGGGCCTCTGCCTTAAGTTTTCTCACAAAGTTGTAGTCAAGGTGTCTGCCAGGGCTGTGGTCTCATCAGAAGGCTTGTCTGGGGGACAGTCCATTTCCAAGATCACTCATACGGCTATTGGAAGGATTCACTCTCAAAGGTCATTGGGCTGAGGCCCTCACTTCCTCACTAGCCATCAGCTGAAGGCCTCCCTGAGTTCCTTGCTATGTGGGCCTCTCTGCAGGGCAGCTCACAACAAGGAGCTGGCTTTCCTCAGGGTGAGCGAGCAAGAGGGACACACAAGACGGAAGTCACAGTCTCTTTGTAACCTAACCTCAGAAGTGACATCCATCATTTTGCTATATTCTGTTCATTAGCAGCGAGTCACCAGGTGAGCCCACACTCAGAGGGAGGGGATTACATAAGAGCATGAGAATGATTAGGGATCATCCAAGAGGCTTCCTACCTCAAGGGTGAAAGGGGCAATAACGTGGTCTTGGCCTTATAGGGAGGGGATGTTCTCGCATGCCCAGACCACTGAACGCCTAACAGCCTCAGTCATGTGGCAGACCCCTGCAACTCGAGGCTCTGACACACACGTGGCTTACTAGGGCTTCCAGAACGCTTGCCACTTGCTATTCACCAGGTCTGATTAGCATGATGCCATCAATACAGCGGATCAGTGAAATGTCAAGGTATCCAATGTCCTTTAGACGTTGTCCATTAGGGACATTGTCCAAGTCAGGGGGTAGGAGAGTTGCCATAGCCCCTAACCAGACAATAAATTCCCTCCCATGTGAATACACGTGATTTTCAATTCTCTCTCTTGGTGGAAACAGACCAGCGGTCACATACCAGATGCCAAATGCTGTGTTGATCTGTTTGAGTAGACACTACAACACAATTTATAATCTCAACGGCTGTGATTTGGGGCTACCACTTAGCTAGGCTGACCACAGTTTACTGTCATCCATGATAAATCTGGGAATCACTCATCCTCTAAATATTTGAGGGGCACTAATTTGTGCAATTCCACCCATGACGAGGTACAGCCTCTAACGGACATTCCTGGCCAGTAGGCACAGTTCTGAGTGGCTTCCATGTGGCCTTTCTTACTACAATGGCTCGTACTCCACAGATTGGAGCTCTAATGGGAAGGTTCTATCAGCTATGAAGGACACCCATCCCAGTTTGCACTTAGAGATGGGGAAACGACCACAGAGTGAGTCTGTGGGTCCACTGGACCTAATGTGAGATAAACTTGGGCCAGGACTCCATTTATTACCTGGCCACTGTCAGCCCCACTCTAATAGGGAAGCCAGGACCCCTGGAACCAGTGTCAACCCAAACCCTGTATCCAACAGCCTTCAGAAGGTCTGGGTATTGCCTTTCCTTGGGGTACAGCTCCTCAGGGCCATCAGTCCCCGTGAGGAGGGACTAGTGGACACAAGTGTCCATCAACTGATGAATGGACAAACAAATGTGGTGTATCCCTGCAATGGAATATTACTCAGCCATAAAATGGAATGAAGTTCTGATACATGTCACACCACGGATTAATCTTGAAAACATTATGCTAAGTCAAAGATGCCAGTCACAAAGGACCATATTTGTACAATTCTGTTTATATGAAAAGTCCAGACTAGGCAAATCCAGAGAGACAGAAAGTAGATTAGTGGTCGCCTCAGGCTGCTTGGGGTGGTGGGGAACGGGGAGTGATGGCTAATGGGAACGAGGTTTCCTTTTTGGGGTGATGAAAATGTTCTGCAACTAGATAGGGGTGATGGTTGCACAATATTATGAATGTACTGAATGGCACTGAATTATTCACGTTAAGATGGTTAAAATGGTGAATTTTATGTTTTTTACCACGATAAAAAAAGTGCGTGTGTTCCTCCTTTAATGTGGTTATGTTATTCATGTAAAAGATAACTGTGTTCGTTTGTTCTCTGTCTTCAGCTCTGGGCTCCCCCTGCCCCAGACATTTTTGTTGAATTTTGATGAATATGTAAAACACTAACATGCATCCAAAAGTTAAAACTGCATATGAAGGTATACTGAGAGAAGTGTCATTCCCTCCCCAGCCCTCCTTCTCGTTCCCACCCACCCTGCCCCACCTAGGTACCCAATTTCATTCATTTCTGGTTTATCCTTTCTGCGTTTCCTCTAGCAAAAATAAGCAGATAGATGGATATTTATTTCCTCTCTTCCTTACATGGAAGGTAGCATTCTACACGTTCTGCACCGTGCTCCTTTAAGCCAACAACATATCCCGGAAGTCTTCCCTCCATTTACAGACGTCCTCAGCGTTCTTTCTCACAGCTCCACAGTACTCCCTGGGCTGGGTTTGCCATGTCATTTACCCACTGCCTGTGTATGGACACTTAGATCATCTCCAGTTCTGCAGTTGTAAGTCATGCTGCAACGAATAATCTTGTGCACATGTATTTTAATATTGGTGGTGGTATACCTTCAGAGTAGACTCCGAGACGTGGGATTGCTAAATATTTATTAGATTTGCTAAATAGTGCCAAGTTTTCCTGTCATGGTTGTGTCACGTGGCATTCCCACTAGCAATGTGTGGAAGCATCTGCTGTCTCACAGCCTTGCCCACAGGGTAAGCTGCCCGTTTGAATTTTTGCTAATCTCATCTGAGAAACAGTATCTCACTGTGGTTTTAATTTGCATTTCCTAACATGAGAGAGGGTGCACATCCCTTCATACATCCAAGGGTCATCCTTATATACTCTTTCCTGTCAGCTCATGTCCTCCACCCATCTTGCCAACTGGCTTCTGATCTTCTTTCCCTACATGTTGAAGTTCTTTATATATTAGAGACGTGAACCTTTGTCTGTGATATATGCTGCAAACACTTCCTCCTAATGCAACTGTTCTTCATCACTATGAACCCTCTCCTTCGTCACATCTGACTTTTGAATCACAGTGAGGTAAGCCTTTCCCCACACCCAATTACAGAGAAACTCACCCATGTTTTTTTCTAGTACTTGTTTGGTGTCATTTTTTACATTCAGATTTCTGATGAGTCTTTTTTGTGTGTGATATTAAGGCAGAGATCCAATTTTCTCTTTTTCTAAATGGCTATCTAGTTGAGCCAACACCAATGTGATTTGATATGCCTTTTTTCACACACTAAATTTCCATATGCACTTAGATCTGTTTCTGAATTTTCTATTCTATTCTCCCAATCCATCCATCCACGCACCAGCACAATTGCTTCAATTAGAGGCTTTATCGCAGGCTGTAACATCACGTACGGCTAGGCCCCTCACAGCTCTTTTCTCCATGTTTCCTTTGCTATTCTTTCACGTTTAGTTTTCTGTATGAACTTGAGTAGCAACTTGTCTACTTCCAGAAAAAACTTTGTTGGTATTTTTACTGAGATCCTCTTAAACGTAAAACTAATTTAGGCAAAATGGATACCTTTATGACATTGAATCTTCCTTTCCAAGAACAAGGACTGTCTTTCCATTGATTTGTCTACTTGGGTGTCTTTCATGAGTATTTTAAAGTTTCATCCAATATAGGTCTTACATATATCTTGTTAAGTTTATTCCTAAGTATTTTATCTTTATTGCCATTGTAAATGGGATTTTCTCTTCCATTGTATCCTCTGATTTTCGTTTACAGAAGGAAGGCTATTGATTCCCGTGTGTTAGGTTTATATCATTACCTTAAGAAATTCTTTTGTTGTTTGAGGAGGTGCGTACATTTTATGATCGTGAGGAAATATCTCACTTCTGACTTTATTGAACACCGTGTTATTGAGATCTGAAATGCTCTACTCTCATTTTCCTTTTTCCTCACTGTTAATATTCCTTAGAACTTAGTCTTGGGCTCAGTACCATTTCTTCCTTCTCTCTGTCTCTGTCTGTCTGTCTGTCTCTCCCCGTCTGTGATTTCATCTGTTGCCATGATTTTCAATGCAACTATATGCTAACCACTCCAAATTCTACCCCTAGTCTAGACCTCTCCCACTGGACTCTAGACTTGCACATGCACCTGCCTGCTTAGATTCTCTACAGAGCACTCTAATATCTCAAACACAGCATGTTCAGACTCCTGATTTCTCCTTCCAAACCTGTCCCTTTCTTCATCATGCTCCGTCCTCTCCTGCCTACCCTAATAAGTGGCACTGAGAAAAGCTAGGTGTCATCATTATTCCTCTCTGCCCCTCATCCTGTACATCTTGTTTAACAGCAACCGATGCCAGTGAGCTCATGACTTTCTGTCTCTCCTGCCACCACCTAGTCTCAGCCTCCAGGATCTCACCGAGTCACTGCAACAGCCTCTCAATGACCTCACACCCACTTCTGTCCTTCTAATCCACTCTCCACTTCCCGCCAGTGTCCTCTGCTTGGCAGCACGGGGGCAGCACAGGAGGACTGGCCTAAGTCGAGAGCGTAAGGAAGCAAACTCTCAGCCAAATGACTGCCAATAACCACCAAATAAATGGTCTCTCAGCCCGGGACCATGGATGCACTAGCACCTAGAAGCTCGACCGAGCTAATTTGATCTTTTCCCCAGGATCCCAACAGTGACCTTTCTAATTGCTCTTGTTCTCCAGGGAATGTTTACGTAAAACCAGAAAGGGAAACACTGGAACTCCAACACTTCTTATTGTGCTTTCTTTTCTTCTTAAGATTAAGCCAGGGGCCAGCCTTGTGGCATAGTGGTTGAGGTCACACGCTCTGCTTCAGCGGCCCGGGGTTCACAGGTTTGGATCCCAAGTGCAGACCTACATGCTGCTCATCAAGCCATGCTGTGGCAGTGTCCCACATACAATATCTACTCACCTTGTACAGCAAACTGGGATTGTAGGCTCTTACATCCTTTCAGCAAAATAAAGCAAATCAACATTCATCTGGGAAAGTTCACAGCAGACCAAAGAGAAGAGTCAGACTAGCTGCCCTCTCACCACCATCCCCAGACACACCAACTCTCTTAAGACACGTGACATGAATGAACATCAAAGATCCTGATTCTCAAGCTTAAAACTTGAAAACTACAAATATTTCAGCTGCTGACCTATTTCAAGAACTCATTTCAGAACCTATGTTTCAAGTTTGGTCTTGGCTTATTGCAAAGAATGAATCTGGAAGGTTAATTAAAAATACATTAAAAATACCCCAATGCCGTTTAACAAGAATAACCTGCAAACACTGATTTGGGATTGAAGGGCTGGCTTTATCTATTCTGCCTGTGATACTGTATCCAGTTCCTCACCAGGAACTAACCTTCTAGTCAACCCTCGTCCCCATTCAGAGGAAGGCCTTTGGGTGACACCTTGTGAGCACGTCTGATACTGCAGCCTGCACAACAGCACAGCAGGCAGTGACCAGCCCTTCCAGGCTGTAGACTAGACACTGGACACCGGGAACAACAGCCTGTCTCTAGGCCTGCCCTGAAGCAGCTGGCCACACTAGCCCACACCCAACCCAAGACAAGCATGGAGAGGCACAGCTTTACTTGCTCGCTGTGAGGAGGGGCTCAAGACTGAAGGCCTCAGGCCCCTGCTGCCAAGCCTGTCCCAGCCCATAAGAAAAACATTTAGCTTATAAATCAGCTCTCACTCACTGCCCACATCAGCCAGACCCAAAAGCCCTCTCCCAAGATAAGGCTGATAACCTCACAAGGTGGACTGTCCATGCACTGGTCCAGCAGGGGAGTGGGGCTATACAGGCTGGGCAGTGATGCCCATTCCCCTCTCAGTGAGGCTTCAGGTTTCAACCTGAGACTTTCAACCTGGGCTTCGAGCATTCTCCATCCTGGAGGAGATGCCCAAGAACCAGGGAACACAGCAGGCAAGACACACCCAGCACCTCCTACGGCATCTGGGACGTAGAGTGCCCTTCACTCAGGCATACCTGTGGCTGCTCTTTGCAGGTAAAGAACTGTAGCCAACAGCTACACAACTTGCTCAGGATCACTCATCAAATGGCCGAGACACGACCTAATCTCAAATTTCATACTCCAAAGCTCCTTCTACCACCTGGTGTTTCTCAAGCATCTCCACTGAAGCGCCCTAGCAGCCAAGCAAAGTGAACCGCTTCCCACCCCGGACAGACGAAGACAGAGCACAGGTTACTGCTAAATCCTTCCTCAAAAATGCATGCAAACTTTTGACACTAAAAAAAGAATTCTCCAAACTTTCTACTCATACCAATATTAGCACTTTTCTATGACAATTTAAAATACACTTGTGGCTTCCGCATCCTTTGGGACATTGCCACATAGAGAACTCTTGGCCCACTGTGAACCACTCGGGCATCTACACCAACTGACTCTCTCAGCTTAAATTCTTTAGACAATTTACAGGAAAAGATGCTCAACTTTGTTGATTGAAGATGTGCCAATTTAAAGTAAGGTGACACCATGTTTTCACCAGATTAGGAAAAAACTAAATCATTAAAAGAGTTGATGAGGGTGTGGTGAAACTGATGGAGAGGAAGTTGGTATGACTCTTTGGTTGGTAACTTGACAGCTTCTATCAAATTTTAAAACACACATCCCCTTCAGCACACAACACTAATACTAGGAAACCACTCTAAGTGCCTCACCAGCCGACTGGCAGAAAGACGACAACACAGCCAACCTCCTGGAAGACTGTGAGCCCTGCTACACTGATGCGGAGATGCTCGTAGTGGAGTCTGAGGAAAGAGCAAGGAGTGAGGTAGGTGAACCAGGACCTCAACATCTGTGAATGACAGAAACTTCTGGATGCACACGACACTGAGCAGGGACTTAGTTCTGCGGAGTGTGACAAGGAGCAAGGGGACTTTTGCTTTCCTAACCTTTCACACCCTTTCAGGCTGTTTGAATGTCTATTAACACAGTGTCTAAGGGAAATTGCTAAGTGCTTCAAGCTTCTCAGAAAGCTCTTGAGTACTGTAGTTACATATTTCAATCACATCTGAAGACAGAAACATGAGTAGACTCCTAAGTTGATAATCCTTCCCGACAAAATGTGGATGTTTTTGTCCTTTAGTTTGGATGATCAAGAACAGAGCTATCTAATAAAGATATAATGCAAGCCATCTACCTGTTTTTAACACTTCTAACAGCCAGTTAAAAAACAAAACAAAAACAGGTAAAGTTAACTTTAATGTTTTATTTAACCCATCATATCCAAAATATTATCATTTCAACACATAAACAATATTTTTAACAAAGAGAGATTTTACTTTTTTTGGTATGGTCTTCAAGGCCCAGTGTGTTTCAGATTCTCAATCTGGACATTAAATTTTCATGAGAAGACTCAATCTGATAAAATTTACAGGTGAAAAAATAGATTCACACACCCAAGTTCCTAACATACTTAAAAGTTTTGTAATAACTGAATCAAGTTAATCGTTGTTAAACTTAATTAAAACTAAAAATTCAGCTCCACGGTTGCACTGGCTATGTTTCACGTGCTCCATAACATATATGGCTAATGACTGCCATACTGGACTGCAAAGATGCAGAAAAGTGGTTTGTCCAGGTGTGGTCCCCAGGCCAACAGCATCAGCATCACCTGGAAACCTGTAGGAAGTGCAGATTCTCAGAGTCCAGCCCAGACCCACAGACTCAGAAACTCTGGGGTGGGCCCAGCACTGTTCTAACAAGCCCTCTGGGCCATCTGACACATACTCAAGCTTGAGAACCACTGTCCAGAACAAACACCACTAAATGAGATAGAGGGTAGAAACAGTTCTAACCACCTATTCGTTGAATGGAAACTGAATACAAGCCCCTCCCCTCATTATATCTGGAGGCTGTGAAGCCAGAAAAACAGAGTAATTGCTTGGATTTTTGTCAATCCAGGCACAATGGGATGTCCGGAATGTATAGCAGGATTGCCAGTGGGTTAAGATCAGGACCCAACTCGATGCCATTTTGTTTCACCTTGAATCCTAACACCCACGGTCCTCAGAAACGAGAGCTCTGTCAACAGGTACCGAGGCCGTGAGTGTACGGTTCATGCTTGGAGTCAGTATGGTCACAGGACTGCTATCTCAGGGGAATGGAAGTGGTGGGCTGGGGGCTGCCTCTGGACAAGGACCCTTAACAAGGTAAGTGTAAGTCCTATCCCCTTTCCTGGGTTCAGATGGCCAATTGCTACAGAAGCCAATGAAGACCGAGTGTGATCAGCTGTTTAAGTGACAGAAGCTTCTGGAAGACTGTGTCCTTGCCTGAGCCCAAGACAGAGAGCTGCCCTCTGATCTGGCACACTCAGATCCTTTGTCCTTTAAGTCTCTTTATTTTATTTGGGGGGAGGGAGGTTGTTATAGTAGCTTTGCCCACCTTAGAACAGTAATACCCTTCTGATTGTTTCTTCTGCCAAAAGAATTTGTACATTGTATTGGAAAAGTTAAATAAAATTTCATACTGTTTGCCGTGATAAGTATGAAAGTAGTAGAGCAAAAGAGCTATCCACAAAGTTAAAACTATATACACAAATAAGCTAACGTGCCTGTTTGAACAGATAGTCACGTCATCTCTTTACTTTCCACCTGAAAGAGAACAAAAGAATAGCTTACTTTTTAGAGTTGTTTTAACTAGAAGTGGTTGATCATATAAAAGATCTAGGCCAAATAAGGTATTTCAGAAGCCAGCTATACAGGCTTACTGCTGGAATACATTGTGTAGGAATGAACTGCACTTGTAATTTGGGGTTCGAGAAAGCTGCAGTTCAAGCCCTGCATTGCCCTTCCTTAGGATTCAGCTGTACACTGGCAGAGCATGTAACCTCAAACAGCCAGGTACTAACTGCAGTACCAACTGCACTCTTCAATATTCACCACTGCGACACACGGCTGCCACACCCGATACAAAAGCAACAACAACCATGCATGCCATTTGGACTGGTACCTGAATCGCTGAGCTAGCCAACTGGAAGACAGGGTGTGTAGAGCTCCCGATGGCTTGGACTCAGAGGCTCTCGCAGCTGAACATCTACACAGAAAGGTGAGATCACTATTCATCCAACCCCTTCATTTGCTTACCGAGAAAGCCACATAAGTGGTGACACAGGGAACCCACAGCCTGGTTCAGGTGCAGATAACATGAGACACAATCAGATGGAACTAAAAAGGAACTTCTGCTTCCATTTTTATTCAACAGCAGGTTGAAGCAGATGTTTCTACCGACTTGAAGGCGGCACTCCCCTGGTTAGCAACACTAGTGCATGGGTTAAATTGTGTCCCCACAAAAAGAGCCTGAAGTCCTTAACACCCAGGACCTCAGAATGTGACCTTATTTGAAAGTAGGGTCGTTGCAGATATGATTACAGTAGTTAGGATGAGCTCATAGTGGAGCAGGGTGAGACCCTAATTCAACAGGACTGGTGTCCTAATAAGAGGGGGACATGTGGACACAGACACGCAGGGAGGAGGCCACATGAAGATGAAGGCAGAGATCAGGGTGATGTGTCTACAAGACCAGGAACACCAAGGATTGACAGCAAACCACCAGCAATGAGGGGAGAGTCTGGGGCAGATTCTCCCTCACAGCCTCAGAAGGAACCAGCCCTGTGACAGCGTGGATCTGGGACTTCAGGCCTCCACAACGGTGAGAGAATGAATTTCTGTCATTTAAGCCACCCAGTCTGCAGTACTTTGTTACGACAGTCACAGGAAACAACACAACTAAAATCCAACTTTAATTTAGAATCCAATTTTAATTTAGACTATATTCATCCAAACTCCTACAGCAAATATTTAACATCAACAACCTGGTATGGAACAATGTTCAAAGTTGTTCTACACCCCCCTTGGGGCTGAAGCTGGTTCTCCTTATGTTACTGCATGTTTGAAGCCAGCATGTCGGAGCTAAGACTCTCCTCTCACCCGGCCACGGTGATGGGGCAGCTCCCACGTGTGCAGCTGTGATCCAGAGGATGTCTATGCTGAATACAGAAATTGCCGTGACACTGGTCACAAGCCACCTGCAGCATCTCTTTCTTCCTGCATCCCTCTTTTGAGCACCGGTATGTAAAAATCTGAGAAAGCAACAGTTACTTCAATATTTCAATTGCATCAATAAGCAATTATTTAACAAGCCCCCCAAGAAGATGATTAACATTTAAACTAGAAACAGCTCTTAGCTGCACAGAATGAAGATGTCAAGGTTTCACTCAAACATCTTACTGTCTGGTAAAGAGATGAATACTAATTAAGGAGACAGAAAAGTTTTGACAAGTGATAAATACAAAAGCAGCTACTAAGTTGGGGATTCATGTGAGATGACTCGAGGTGTTCTCAAGGAAAAAGACAAAACCCAGGGGAGCGGGGACCTGGGACATGGCAGGGAAGGAGGCCAAGCCTGTGGCCTTATGCACAGTCCCACAGCGGGCAGCTGGCTCCAGGAGCTCTGGGAACAAAGCTGTCCCCATCAAGCGCAAGGGAGCTGAAATACCTGTCTATAGGCCCTATACCCATTAGTTACTGAGGGTTTTTGGGGGGGGGGTGATATAAATTCCCAGGCACTTGGGACTCTGTGAAGGTAAGAATGGCAGTGACGAGGGAGGGTCCGGGCAGCCCTCTGGCAAGGACAGGCTGTGGGGGCTGCTTCTAGTGACCTGCAGGCAGCAGCTGCGAAGTGCTCGGGAGACCAAAGGAGGGCACACCCAGGCTGGTGGGGGGAGGGTGGGGGAAGGACTTAGGCGGTAAATCTGTTGAGCCAAGAATAAGGAGGACCTTGTCCATATGGGAGGAAGTCATGCCAGGAGGAGCTGTTGTCTTGTAAAAGGCAGGGAGGTTTTAAAAGAAGCTCCAGGGGGCTTGGAGGGCAAAGCATCTGGCGTGCAATAGGAGGAGGAAGAACAGGGGAGGAAGGGCTGGAGTAAGTGACTGACAAAGTGCCGTGCACGCTGGGCTAAGGAAGACAGATTTCATGCTTTCCTGTCTGAGGTTAAAAACAGAAAGCAAGAGTTAACGGGCCTTACATTTATTTATTGGAAATATAATTGTTATGTATTTAATGTACCATATTAAGATAGTTGATAACTACAAACCAGGATCCACGACTAGAAACTGTGATTGAGGCTTGACAAAAGCCAAGGGCCTGAAGACAAGCTCCTTCAAAGCCTGTCTGCTTACTCCAGAGCGCAACAGGACAGGAAAGAAGGAGCAGTGCATCTCCAATAGCAGCCGGCCTTAGAAAAACCACCTGTATAAACCTGCAGGGCTGGCCCAGACCAGACCTGGCCGGCGACTCTGGGGAAGGCCTGAGAGGCTCTGAAATCTGCAGCCCGAGGAGAGAACAACCTGCTGCCTGCCATCTACTGAAGGCAAAGTTCTCCTTGAGTCTGCTAGGACTCCTGGTTAAGGATGGAGAACTGGATACACATACTGGCTCTGACTCCTCCTGAAATACTATAAAAATGACAAAAAAGAGATTTTCTGAAAAGGGATAAACCTACAAGGGCAAAGAATAAAAAGAAAATAGCCACAAGAGTTTAGGAAAAAAAGCACATGGTGAGTAACGGACTTGCAGACGAGAAAGCAAATTATAAGCTGGTAGGGAGGTCAAGAAGCAACCCCGTTTACGAAACAAAACCCCCAAAGGCTCAGAAGTTGGTAGTACTAGAGGCTCAGGGTGACACGGGACCACAACAGTAGAAATTACTGCAAGTTTGTTTAAGAAACAGACCCAAGACCTCTCCCCAATGCCAGCAGAAGACTCACACTCTGCAGAGGATCAGAGAGAGGCTGCTGGCCTGGGAAGCACAGCAGTGGGCAGGAGGACCACGAGAAAGACGGGAGGGGCCTCGGAGGACAGTGAGGAGTTCACGCTCCACGTGGAGATCTGACTGCTTTCTCCACTTGGCTCCCAAGATTCTGGAAGCCAGGAGTGTGCCCTCCATGCAGAGGAAGGGAACACCTTCTCTGGGGAATCTGATTAGCCCAAGAGAAAGACCCGTAGTCACAGACCCCTGGGGTTTCCTGAGGAAGTAGACAGGACAGATGAGCCACAGTGAAAGCCACAGCCCACACTGCCCACACTGTGCAAATGAGCAGTCAGCTACAGACCAGGCACGTGAGGAGGACACATACTGTGACACAGGAAAAACAACCTGGATGCAGATTATACAGGAAAAGAAAACTTAAGAGGAAAAAAAGGAGACCTGTCCAGGAGGTCTAGCACCCAAGTATAAGAGTCCAGAGAAAATTGAAGAATCCAAGATGAGGGTCCAGACGGAAGCACTGGAGTCTCCAGTGTGGAAGAGTCCACTCTGTGCCCAGCATGACAAATGAAGACAGATCTACACGAGAACGTTCAATGTGAAGCTTCCAAACCCTGGGCCAAGGAGCAGATCCTCCAAGCTGCCAGGAGGAAGACTGGTCCCACAGAGGATCAAGGTAGAATGGGCTGGGAATTCTCTAAAGCAACAGCCAAAGCAAGAAAACAAGCCAATGCCTGCAAATATCCGAGGGGGAACTCAAGTGAGAACGCAATCCCCAGGCAGCTGACTAAGCAGAAGTGGAGAATAAAGACCCTGCGAAATGCATGAGCTCAATTTACCTTCCATTCTCCTCCCAGGAAGCACGTGGAGGACGTGCCGCCACCAAAGTCAAGGAATAAACCAAGAAAGAAAAACACAGGGCACAGAAAAGTCAGGACCCATTGTCAGGAGATGCAGGAAACGAGAACCCACTGTAAGAGAAAGGCAAAGGGAATCTCTCAGCTGGGTCCTCAGGTGACAGAGGCCTGGAACCCCCACCTAAAAGCATACTCAGAGTCTGCTGGGAGGGTGGAGGATGGGGAGAGAATGTGGAGTGTCAGAGGGGAGACAGGAGCTCAGGGCTCAGCTCACACTGTGGTAAACAAGTAACACCCCAAACTGAAGGGTGAGCAAAACACACTCCAGCTGTAACAGCACAGATGCTCACACAAACACAACTGGCTAAAGGTTGCAAGTGGTTGCCGTGGGGAGCAGGGGCCTGTTGTTTTTCCTAACGTGCTTTACTCCAAATGAATAGATGTATAACTTTAATAAAAACACTAACGCCACCAAAACAAGAGCACTGAATGCTTGAATTTTATACCCTTTACATTTCCCTAGGAGGAGCTGAGGAAAAAAGTGCCCATTAACAGACTGGGTCTAGGAAATCACATTAACTCTCCATCTTGGGAGAAAAACTGTGAAATTCCTGCAAAGGAAGCAAATCCTAATACAGACCCTAATATTTAAAAAACATGTTTACATAATTATAAAAACCCATGCCATTCACAAGACGGGAAAGCACTGATATATCAGTAGGGTTATGTTTTGCGCACAAACTATTAGGAGTAATTTGCATAGTTAGATCATTGACCTTCCCCCCCTAAGGAAAACCCAACATTCCCAGAGCTGACACAGAAGTGTCCTTACCTTCTCTTTCTTCCCAGGGTGATATTTACAATCTCGATCAATGTGCTCACCAACCACCACATCTGGTATCTCTCCCTTTTTTACTGGGATTGGGTTGTTACAAAGTGGGCATACTGGGACCTGAACATCCTAAAAATAATGGATATAAAATGATATTCCAGATTCAGACAAAACTCACAAAAGAAAAGGTCCAGTGGTACAGCACATTCAAAAGCAAGCAGAGTACAAACACTGCTATCAACCACCCAGGAGAAGGAGGTGTTGTCAGTACACCTGTCAGTACTGTGTTAACAGTAAGGCATCCCCAGAACTTGAGAATAAAGTTGCCTTAAGTGGAATCTAGTGGAATTTAAGTGGAATTTAAATGTAACGGACTATTAATCAACCATAGATATGACCCTAAGACAGTCAATAACAGACAGCCAAGGAAGGAAGCTGGTGACATCAATCTGATGGTCTCAGGACAGCAGGGCTGTTTGTCCAGCACCGTCCAGGTGAGAGACAAACCTGCCCAAACACCTCCAGATTGGACATGACAGAAGAAAAAGCCATAAAGGTCCTCCAGCTCCCACCAACTGCTAACAGCCTTTCTGATCCTTTTGGGGCTTCTTACACGGCTTTTACATGCAGGGAGACTCACTCATCAGCTGACAAGGGACCACAGCTAGGCTGAGCTCTAAGGTACATAATGATCATGCAAGCTCACTGTGGGGGCTCTGGAGGGAACCAAGAACTGATTGCCCAACGCAGTTAAAAAACCTCTGGGCTACCAAGGAGCTGAGGAAACTTAGCTCAATGAGAAAAATGAGGTGACAACTGACATCCAGACAGGTGACAGGTAATCACAGAATTATGAAGGCCTACTGTCTGTGGGCTGAGCTGCAACAGTCATCCAGGGGCACTCCCTCACTTGGCAAGTCTGCCAAATGAGGAAATAAAGCATTATCAACAATCTCTAGCCAGACTCTCCCTAAAAAGGGACATGAGAAGGTCAAGTCAACAAATGAACCGGGTAGTCTGGCCTAGTCATCAGTGCCTGGTGAGTATGAATAATTCGAGTCACCCTCCCCCACCCCACAATGACCTAGGAAACACTGGAAGGTCAGGCCCTGGCTGCCACTGACGCGCCGTCTGTAATGCTAAGTCTTTCACGCTTCTAACTGCCCTCACGGTGAAGCAGCAGAGCGCTGATATGAAGAGTTCACTAAAATAATCTCTGAGCCACCTCAAAACAAAGTGAACACAGGCTGGGAGGCATCTAAAAAGTCAATAACAAAATCTTAAACCTTTGAATGCAAGTCAGTTTTCTTCAAGTCATCTTCCAGTTTCTTTCAGGTACTATTTGAATCACTTAAATATCACGTCAAGGCTGCAAAGTTACCCAGGTAAGTAAGCATTTTTAACACCTTCCAGATTAGATTCCACATCAAGCATTAAACCATTTCTTATACCCCATAAAGATAACAGCTGTATGTTTCCTTGGTGCAATGAATCAAAGGAACTAAGTATCTAACACGTAAAGTAAGCTTTGAAGGTTTGGATACAACAACAATTTGACTCTACCCAGTCCTTCCAGGTAAAATCTGCTGCTTTAAGACCTGTACTATCTAGAACTTCCTGCAATGGTGGAAATGCTCCATATCTGCACTGTCCAATACAGCAGTTACCGGCCACGAGTTGTTAATGAACACCTGAGATGCGGCTATGTGACTAAGAAACTGGATTTTAAATTATAATTAATTTTAATTAAGTTATTAGCTACACGTGGCTAGTGTCTACTATTATGGGCAACACAGCTTTAGAGAGTAAAGATTAGAACCCTTTGAATAAAGTAGGATAAATTACCTTCTTGAATGCAAAGGGACATTTATGGGCAGTACAGGTAAAATGATCTTTACAGAAATCTTGTTTACATGCATCACATTTTAATGGAAGAAAATCTAAAAAAAAAAAGTAACATGTTTTAAAGACTAGAACAAAAGAATTATTGATCATATTAAACAGGCATTTATCTACACTAGGTTCTTTATGCCTATCAAATACATCCTTGAATTATCACACTTGAGAAAAAAACTGGGGGTCATAAAATTCACATGAATTTCACCACAACACTGAAGAATCTATAAAGCTATCTTTTCAAAAGAGATCCTATCTGGTGGCATCACAAGTACTTATGCAGCACACGTGTATCCACTTGGCCCTAGCAGCTAGCCTCCTATCTGGCCACATAAACACTAAATAACAACACTGAACAGTACAAGCACCTCAGGCCAGTTTCCCAACACTGAAAAGCCAGAAAGGCCAAAACCCAGAGAACAGCAGCTAATTCAGGTAACGGCCAGTTCTCCCCCCACAAAAGGGCGAACAAAACATCGATTTCCTATAAATATTCTCTTAAAAGTGCTTACCTAGCTGCTTGCAAGTTTTTTCTGAACAATGCCTCCCCAAATCAGGGAACTCCATTGTGAGCAAGTGTCCAAAGCAGAGGGCAGAGCGAAGTATCACCTACAAAAGAGAGAACAATTAAGAGGAAAGCAATGCCCCCCCATCCCAATCACCAGGATTTGTAACTTACAGCTAACAAAGTAAACAAACGTGCTCTGCAGGGAGCACTAAACATCCCAGTCACCCTGGGCCCCTGTGGGGGACTAAAGCTTCACAAATTCTTCTCTTTCAGCAAAGAGAAAAACCGGAGTTTTGGCACAAGCACCAGCTCATTCAAAATCGACCCCATTACGAAACGAATTGTTTTTCAGTCCTTTTATTTCCTACTTTAGGAAGCTCACGGCAAATTTAGGTTTTCGTTAAACCATATTTGACTCATAGTGACAGGGGCTTCCCAGATTCATTTTACACAGCTGCCAGTGAAAGTCACAGCCTCGTGAAGCTAAAGTCAAAAGTTCATCTCCTAAACACACTTGTTGACATAAACAAAACTCTGTTACCAGGTGCTAAATCACATTAGTTGATGACACAATCCCGAAGAGACTCAACTCTGTCCCTGGCTGCTCCCTTTAACTCCCTCACGCATTGAGTTTTACTTAGAACTTATTCCTTGATGACAATCAACCTGGAGTTGATCAGGAAGAAGAGCAAGGTGCTAACTCACCCTGGAAAACAGGCAGACAACCGGGGAAGCAAGTGCACTTGAGAAAACTGAAGTCCACAGCACGCCTCACAAGGTCCCCTCCGTGTACCCACCGAACCTCTCGAAACTCTTGTCCCTCCCCAAATTTAAGCTCCAAGGGCCTTTTCTGGATCTTCCCATCAGCTCTTTCCACTCCTGGGAGCGTCTCCTATGCTGTCCCCTAAGCCTGGGAGACTCTGGCCACAGCTAACCTCTACTCAGTCCCTCACGTCTCGGTTTCAAGTGTCACTTCCTCGAAAGGGCCTTTCCTAACACCTCACACGCCCCGCCTAAGTCACAAATCCTCTGCTCCTATAGGATCCTGTTATCCCTTTCCCGGCACCCACCCACTGGGTTTCCAGCAGCAGGTTCGTTCTTTACTCTCAGCTCTAGGGGCGCAGAGTTTGCCCATCGCTGTACCAGAAGGGCGTAGCAAACTCGCGACACAGAGTGGGTGTTCCGAGATCTCTAGTTCACGAACCGACGGGAATCTGACGTCAACCCAGACGTGGTCTTACCCCTGACATCACAGCAGCGGCGTGAGAGCCCCTGACCGGGGGTCGTTCTGCTAGCATATTAAGGCCCTAACCGTCCATCCACGCCGGAGCACGCGTGCCCGGCGAGGTTTACAACAGTGGCCCCTGCGCCCCACGGCCGGCCCCGGCCCTGGACCCAGGGCAGGCTACTCCGGCCCAGCCCGTACCTAGACCATGGGCAGGCTCCCCCGACCCCGGAGCTGGACCCCCGGCAGGTTTCCCCGGCCCTGGCATCCGGGAAGGCTCCCTCGGCCCTCGACCCCAGGCAGGTTCCTCCGGCCCGGCCCCTACCTGGCTCTCGTAGGAGGCCCGAGCAGCCGCGGAGGCGCGCGGAAGGTGGCGGAGTCGGAGAGCTGGGTCTCCCTTCCCGTGGTCAGCCCCAGGGAACACAGCCGAAAGGACGAGGAAAACGGGATCCGAGATCTGGCCGAAGCCCAGCCCAGCCCGCGGCAGAGCGCAGCATCACCCTGCCCTGAACTCCCCGCCATTTATTCACAGCCGCCAGGTCAACGCGCCACGACAGCCAGGGAGTTCCCGGCGCACCCCGACGACGTCACCACCAGGCTGGCCAATCCCGCCCCATGGAGGTCCAGCCTTCTGGGCGCGCCCCGAAACGTCACCGCGCGGCCGACCAATCCCGCCCCGCCGCGGCCCCGTCGGCCCGCCCACTCTTCGCCCCTCCGCCTCCCTTCTCGAACAGTCCTTCCGCTTCTCGGAGCCGCTGAGTCACAGTGAGGCAGCTCTGCGCAGGCGCACTGGCCTGGCCGGGACGCGCGGGAAAGCTGAGTCAGGGTTGGGGAGGCCGCGCGCTTGGGCGCCGTGTGAAGGGACGGCCTCAGGGGCCGCACTGCAGATGGTGGGTCCGCGTTTAGCCCGTGCCCGCGGGCTTTGGGCGGCGAGCGGGCGCCGCTGAGGGGGCAGCGAGGACGGAGCCGTCGTGGCCTGGGTCCGCGTGCCTTCATTCCCGCTCCCGGGAGGGTAAGCGTGCTGGCGGGGCTGCCCGGCCGCGGGTCCAAGGAGCCGGGAGGAGTTGGCTGGACGGGCGCGCGCTTGCGGGCCTCCACTCCTGAACGCTGGACGGTGACGGAGGGGAGCGCCGACTTCCTGGACCGTAAAAGAGATCTTCTGTTTTAAAAAGAACGCGTTTACAGTGATTCCAAACTTAACAGAAAAATCGCAAGAAGAGTACCAAAAAGATTTCTATATTGCCACCTCCTAGATGCCCCAGATTAACATGTCACTTTTTTGCTCCATCACACCCTCCCCTGGATGAATAAATGAAAAGCGATAGGATATTGGAGTATATGAGGAAGCGGCTTGGTGTATAAGTAATTCAGCCTGACCGTATTTTTCCAGAAGGGCTTGATGTGGCCTGTCCAGTCTCTTTGTCCATCTGATTTAAACATTTATAATGTTCCAAAGATGAGAATGATGTCTTTAAAAATAGGGATGTAGCGTCCCCCATATGGGCATTCCTCTCAGGATAAGCATCTCTTCCTGTAAACTAAGGATTAATTAGGGACCTGCTGTGCTGACCTTTTGACCACTGACCTGCTGACCACCAGCCTGCTATGCCAGCTAAGCAGCTCATGATAGTAGTAAAAGAGATGTTGGTGTTGTATGTGATGTGTGGTCTTGTTTGGGGGATGGTATATAACCACTCTGTATGCCTGCTTCTTGGGTGTGCTGCTTTCCTTGGGGAAGGAGCCCCCCCCCCCCAGGTGGGGGTAGGGCTGTAGTCCTCAGATCTGGCTCATAATAAACTCACCTGAAGTTTTGATTTATTGATTATGGGTTATTTGTGTCAGCACCCCTCTGCAAATGGATACACAGTTGATTCTTGGTTTTGGAGCCTGTTCTGTTTTATAAAGCCCCAGTGAACACTGGATTAGTGAAGGCTCCAAGGGGAGTGCTCTTGGGAGAAATGCAGGGTTAGGTTCCCCAGAGCCTCTCTTGACAGCATTTTCATTGATCAGTCGTTAACCTTATTTTACATGTGTTTCTGTTTAAAGATACCTTATTTAATATGTTTGTTGGCCCTAAAAATGAAACAGTTATTTTACCAGAAAAAAAAATGGGTTTATTCAGGAACAACAAAGAATTGTAATTTGGGACACAGTCTATGGCAAACCACAGTCAAGTCCAGAGGACAAAGGAGAGGACTGTTATTTTATAGAGGAGAGGAGAGGAGTTGGGAGGGGCTGTTATAAACTAAGAGTCCATTGGAGGAAACTGGGAGTGCCAAGTATGGTGGCTTTTCATTGGCTGAGTTGTGACAGTCTCTCATTGGCTGGGCCTGTTACTGGGCAAGGAGAAAAGCTTCCTCCTGCTGAGATAGGGAAGTAGGCTGCTTCCTGTTGGGCCTGCAATTGTGGTGGAGTGGTAGGGTGTGACAGCTCCTTCTTCTGGCCTCCAAGTCCATTTTAAATGAGATTTCTGTTTATTAATAAAGTTTCACGTATTGTTACTTCATTAACATTGAACTCATGGCCAACAGCACTCTAAGCCATGCCTGAACTCAGCTTCTCTGACACAAGTGTTTTCTCCATAAGCTGCATTGTAGTCTTCTTGTGCTTAGGAAACTTGACAGCACTTGAGCACCAGCTTGGGGGCCATAGTAAACAGGGAAATCACCAACAAAAAGCACAAAAATGTGGAAACTATGGCGCTAAATAGACTGCAAAAAGGACGCTTGTTTACAGTATCAGAGCCGAAACAAGAAAGCAGGTGTCATCTTGTTCAACCTTAGCTGGAAATGTGTTCATCGGCAACTCAAGTTTTTCACCACTCTGCACATGTCTGCAAATAACTGTGGAAACACCAAAAGTATTGATTTTGGAGTTATAAATAAATTTTGGCAAGTAGGCAAATTCACAAATATGGAATCCACAAATAATGAGGATCAACTGTGTGTGTATTTATACATGTATATACCAATTTTCCTTAGTCTTTTTCTGAGCCACTTGAAAGCATGCTGTAGACATGATACCCTGTCACCCCTAGATACTCCAATGTGTATTTCCCGAAAGCAGACACTCCTACATAACAACTTTCCAGCCATCCACATGAGGAAATTAGTATTGAAACAATATTAAGGTCCAATCTGCAGACCCCATTTGAATTTTACAAACGGCATCAACAATGTCTTTTTTCCATTCTGCTCCAGGATCCCATCCACCATCACAGGTTCAGTCTCCTTCAAGCTGGGGCAGATCCCTGGTGGTTCCTGTCCCTAACAGTTTTTATTAAAGATCACAGACTTTTCATACATAAGGATGACTCTCAAGGTCCATTGATGTTTCCTCAGGACCAGACTCAGGTCATATTTTCTTGGTAGGAATACCACAGAAATGGTGCTGTGCTCATTGGGGGCACAGAATTGCAATCCATCCTACCGTGGGTAATATTAATCTTGGTCACCTAGTCATGTTGATGTCTGCTAGGTTTTTCCATTTTTTCATTTTTAAATTGGTTAGTATTTTGTAGGGAGGTATACTGCAATGCCACCATTATCTTATTCTTCATCAACCTCCGCCTGTCAACCTTAACCTCTATCAATGACTGCTGCCTGAATCACTATGATCATTGCCAAACAGTGCTTTTTAAAATTTCCATCATTTCTTCCACAGTTATTAGCTGGGAGAGATTTCTCTTCTTTGTTTATTTTTTGTTCATTTATTTATATCAATATGGACTGGTGGATTTCTATTTTATTCAGTGGGTGGAATTCTGTTGCTATCATTATTTATTTTGCTGTTCAAATCATCCCAGTTTGGTCAGTGAGAGCCCTTTCAAGCTGGCTCCTAAGTCCTTTCAACCTGTCACCATCTGTCTTTACAGCCATCTGTACTGCTGGCACAGGATGTTCCAAGCTCGTTTTGTACTCCTCCTGCCCCAGCCCTGGAATCAGCCATTTCTCCAAGGAGCATTGTTTCTTTTTAGTGGATGATGGTATTTAGAAACCAAGATTTGAGTGTCTGGTGTGCTTATTGCTGCTGGGGTATCATTGCGCCTAGGCCCTCTCAGTGGGCACAGGCCAGGAAATACATGTATATGTGTCTATGTATACATATACATAGACATAGACAATCTATAATTATGTCTGTATCTATTTTTTAAAAAACAAATCCATATTCTTACCTTCAATTCCAATCCAAAACCTCAGGGTTCTTTGTAACCTTCTCCCTGTCTGTGTTTGTAAATACCTTCTCCAGCAGTAAGAAGCCTGGCTTTCATTATCCTCAATATATTTTCTTACTTTCTCAGTCAATTTATTTATTTGCTTAATGTAACCAACCACTCTGGCCATCACCTCCATCTGCTACCCTTGTGCCCACCCCCTCAGCAGCCAACACCTTGAGGAAGGGTAGGCACTCTGCCTCCACAGGACTCCTCCTCCTCCTCCCTTCCTCCAGTTGGTCAAAATCCAATGCCAGTCAAAGCCTTTAATTTTCTTCCAGGAGGATTTTTTTTTTTAAAGAAGAGCATTTACTAAGGAAGTATAAATACAAATACAAGCCTTTAAGATTTTTATTATTATTCATGGGTCAAAACTCACGTATGTATTATTATTATTAAATACCCTAGTATAGAACTTTAATATCTCAGGCCTTTTTTTTTTTTTAACTTTTATTTTTTTTTTTTAATTTTTATTTATTTATTTTTCCCCCAAAGCCCCAGTAGATAGTTGTATGTCATAGCTGCACATCCTTCTAGTTGCTGTATGTGGGACGCGGCCTCAGCATGGCGGGAGAAGCGGTGCGTTGGTGCGCGCCCGGGGATCCGAACCCGGGCCGCCAGCAGCAGAGCTCGCACACTTAACCGCTAAGCCATGGGGCTGGCCCTCTCAGGCCTTTTGATAAATACAAATATCCATTACCTTAATGCTATAGGAACTCAAAATTTCCAAAAGTCAGTTAAGAATGTTAAATAACCAGAGTGTTAAAATATAATTAAATTAATCAATTACTATCAGAAAAATGGGTTAGATATTACCTTTTCCTGTAAACTTTATCCCAAATGTTGAAGTGAAAAGTCTTCTTTAGATTCATGTATTCCCAAATGATCTGGGCCTTACTAGAACCAATTGTAACACACTTAAAATGTAAAGTTTTATATTATGTTTACATTAAGCTTTAATTACTGAGTTTTAAAGCAAAAATCCATATTCTTGTGTAAAATGAAATATGCCGTGCCCCAAATTCGTAATTTTACGTTTTGTAGTATATTAGTTTCTTGTTGCTGCTATAACAAATTACTACAAGTTAAGTGGCCTAAAACAACACAAATTTATTATATTACAATTCTGAAGGTCAGGAGTCCAAAATGTGTCTCACAGGCCTGAATTCAAGGTGTTGACAGGGTAGTGTTCCTTCTGGAGGCTCTACGAGAATACTTTCCTTGCCTTTTTCAGCTTCTGCAGGTTGCCCACATTCCGTGGCTTGTGGCCTCAGGCAGCAATCACATCACTTGGACCTCTGCTTCCTTGCCACATCTTGTCTGACTCTCACTCCCCTCCTCCTCCTTTAACTTTTAATGATTGCATTGGGCCCACCCTGATAATCCAGGATCATCTCCCCATCTCAGGATCCTTAACATAATCACATCTGCAAAGTCCCTTTTGTCATGTAAAGTAACAGATTCATGGTTCTGGGGATTAGGATGTGGACATCTTTAGGGGGTGGGGGAAGTATTCTGCCTAGCACAGGTTGTAACCACTCTTACTGCCATAGGGGAAAAAGATTACATTCTTTAAAATAAAAGTAAAATGTTAAAATCTGTCAGTGTTATTGGTCATAAAGGAATCTTTTTGGATGACATGCCTACCCAGACTAGGGAAACTAAAGAAAAAATAAGCAAGTGGGACTTTATAAGATTAAAAAGCTTCTATAAGACAAACGAAACCGGAATCAAGATGAACGGACAACCCACCAGCTGGAAGAGAATATTTGCAAAACATACATCTGACAAGGGGTTGATCTCCATAATATATAAAGAACTCACACAACTGAACAACAAAAAAACAACCCGATCAAAAAATGGGCAGAGGAAATGAACAGACACTTCTCCAGAGAAGATATACAGATGGCCAATAGGCACATGAAAAGATGTTCAACATCACTAATCATCAGGGAAATGCAAATCAAACCAACACTAAGATATCACCTCACGCCCGTTAGAATGGCTATAATCCCCAAGACAAAAAACAACAAGTGTTGGAGAGGATGTGGAGAAACAGGAACCCTCATACACAGCTAGTGGGAATGCAAACTGGTGCAGCCTCTATGGAAAACGGTAAGGAGATTCCTCGAAGAATTAAAAATAGAAATGCCCTATGACCCAGCTACCCCACTACTAGGAATCTATCCAACAAACCTGAAATCAACAATCCAAAGAGGCTTATGCACCCCTATGTTCATTGCAGCATTATTCACCATAGCCAAGAAGTGGAAGCAACCTAAGTGTCCCTCGACTGATGATTGGATTAAGAAAATGTGATATATATATACAATGGAATACTACTCAGCCATAAAAAAAAGACAAAATCATCCCATTTGCAACAACATGGATGGGCCTGGAGGGTATTATGTTAAGTGAAGTAAGCCAGAAAGAGAAAGACAAACGCTGTATGATCTCACTCATATGTGGAACATAAACCAACACATGGACAGAGAAAACTGTATTGTGGTTACCAGGGGCAATGGGGGTGGGGGGTGGGCACAAGGGGTGAAGGGAATCATATATATGGTGATGGACAAACAAAAATGTGCAACCCAAAATTTCACAATGTTAAAAACTATTAAAACATCAATAAAAAAAATCTGTCATTGTTATTATACAATATTTTTAATTTCCTTTTCCAAATGTAAAAAACATTTAATAAAAAAAATCCAAATTTCAAATAAATGTTTTAGGAAAAACAAGATTCATAAATGAGTTTTTAACCAAAGAAGAGAAATGTAATTGGTTGGACACTACTTCTTCCCCTCCCCAGACACAGACACATACAGATGGGCACCTGCGTGCCTTTTTAGAACCAGAATTCACCCACAGCATCAGCTGGCACGTAGGGAAGGTCAGGAGAAGATGTGAAAGTGGACACCTAGGGGTTTTACCAGGAGTACACTTGGTCCAGTGCCTATGGTCCACCTCTGCTCTTCTTCTTGGTCCCCATCTGGCCAAGACCACACTAAATTGTTGTGGAAACAAAAGACCATCAAGTCAAAATTTTAAAGTGCAGCTTTTTGTCATTAACTGAACATCTGCATTCATACAGAGAGAGGTGCCACCAAGCATGTGTTAGGTAACCACCATACACCTAAGTTTCTTACCACATCAAGATTAAGGGCTTGCTAAGATGTCCTCTAAGAACTGCCTCACAGTCAGCAGGGGAGGAACGACTTTGTAATACTCATGACTCCCCAGGGAAAGGGAGGCAGACCTTGGAGCCTTAGTTAGCAACCCTTGAGAAGTCTACTTGAAAGGAAGAGGTCATAGTGCATGTCCAGTAATATGCTGATTCTCTGTCAAGGGGAAGCCAGGTACCTGAGTATTACTGTAAATATTCAATAAGAACATGATTACCCTTTGACCTTGTTCACAACACAGACACAGATGAAAAGAAGTTAATCTTGTCTATTTGCTGCTTTCTTGTTTAACCTAAGGAGTGATTCAAGGGTCACAAGGATTTATGAGCTTGTTTTACAAAAGAAAAAGAATGACTTAAAGGAAGTTGTGACCACCAGATAACCAGCCCCCAGCTGCCATTGACTCCCAGAAGCCTGGTTGCCCAAGGGCTTATCTGGAGTGAAAGAAACGGACTTCCCCTTTGTTTCTCTGAAACTCCTCCTCCCAAGCCCCTTAGCTCTATAAAGACCCCCTGCTTTCTTCTTTTGTGAAGGTGAATTTGAGAGAACCATCCTCCTGCCTTCTTGTTTTGGCCAATTCAAATAAACCTTTCTCCATCTCCAAACCCTGGTGTCTCTGTGATTAGCTTATTGCTCATCGGGCACATGAATTTGAGATTAAGAGGTTCGGTATCAAAGAGACCACAGTGTTCTTCACCAGTGGGTCACTGTTAGGATCCCTATTTTATGTGTGAGGAAACTGAGTCACAGAGGTGTTAAGAAACATGCCCAAGGGGAGCCAGGGTTCAAACCTAGGCTCCAGAATCCACGTTCTTAACACTTCCTCTACTACCTATACTGGCTAGGGATGAGGGTGGAGAGGCACGCAGGGACTAGATCTTGCAGGAGCTTGAAAGTCATAAAATGATTTTGGACTTTATCTTGAGTGCAAAGGAGTATCATTGAAAAGTTTTAAGCATGACCTTGAGGGATGGGCAGGGAACAAAATTTATATAATATATGTACATTACACAGCTGTACAAAAAATAATTATAACTTTCTCTATTTTCTAAAATTGAACTCAACTTTTCTTTGAGGACCCCAGGCTGCCACAGGCAGACAACTTATTCTACCCCATTATAGTATGTCCAGTCTGCTTTGGTGTTTTTGGTTTTTTGTTTAGTGCAATTCAACTCATGACCTCAGTCACTATCTAGCTCAAATCTCAGTCATTTCAAGGCTTCTTCCTACAGCTCCTCCTTGCCTTCTTTTTCAGTGGCATCTGGGTCAGGGGAAGTTTATATAACCTCATAGCAACAGAGGCAGAGGCTCTGGTTTACATGCCAGCCAGGTGCTCCCTGGCCTCTGCAAGTCCTAACATCCGTCCGCCTGGCCTTTGGTCATGTGCCAGGATTGCTGCTGGTGCTGTGGTTTCCACCATGGCCTCTGACCGTGAACTTGTTACACGCAATGTAAGCCTGTCCCAACCCTAGGTTACATTTGTTTCAACAACCTTCTCAGCCTTCCCTGCCAGGGCACATGGCGACTTTGGGATCTCCCATAGCTCGTGTGTAGGGAGTGTGGCTCTGGAGGCACCACCTCAGGTCCTCTCCCTGCCTTATCATCCCCCAGAGATCCTGTACTGCCCTCCCCCTGCGTTAGCACAGAGAAGTCGTGTACCTCTCCTGGAGGTACACATGGGAAACCAGGCATGGACCCTTCTGCTTTCAGATTATCCTTCTACTCACCTGAGTTGTTTATCATCTCAAGTCAGGGACCAGGCAGCATCATAACCTCAGTGTCCTCCCTTTCAAAGCTCTTCATACTTCTCCCCAGCCCTGCAGGTAATTCTCTCTCTGTGATGCAGGAAATTGCTCTCACATCGTATCTTGCTCTAGGGTCAGTCTCCTAAGCTTTGGTTCGTGGTTTCCTTTTCTCTCTCTTGAAAGCCTTGCTTTTAAGACTATGGCTTGCTATCGACTCTTGCATTTTAGGTTTAAAACTCTAAACTGAGCAATGACTTCTTTGGTCTAGGCAGACCCTTTGTGCTCTCCCCTTCCATGTGGCTGTGTTACCTCATGGCTAGTCTTGATGGTGGGAAACTTCTCAGTTATGGAGAAGAGAAAATACATCGACATTATGCCCAGCACAAATGTTGTACTTTAAAACATTTGTTCGGCTGCAGTACATGGAGGACAGACTGAGGAGAGGCAGGAGCAGAAGCTAGGGGAGCCGATAAGAGGCTGTTGCTGCAGTCTAGGTAAGAGATGACAGTTGACTGCGGAAATGCAGAAACCTTACCTTCACAGCTTCCCTTGTAGGTAGGGCATGAGCATGTGATCTAGTCTTTCAGAGGGGCCTCTGGAAAGAGATTTCCTCTCTCATAAAGAAGAGATACCCATTAGGACATAGCCTTCTTCTAGAAGATATTTTTGTGATGCTTAGAAATAGTAGCCTTCTTGCTAACATGAAGGGCCAAGCTTAAGGACCAAGTCAAAACGCTGAGATGGCAGAGCAGAAAGGTGGAAAGAATCTAGGTTGTTGATGACATTGTTGAGCTGATGATCAACGTCCTTGCCTCTGGACATCTTATAATGTGAGACAACATACATCCTTATTGTTCAAGGCACTTTTTGTTGCTTTTTTCTATTATTTGTAGCCAAAAGCATTCTTAGAGATAAGTGGAAAAAATTATTTTGATTTAGGACATATTAACTACGAGACAAAAGTAAAAAGTTGGCGAATAAGCAATTGGATACATGAGTCTGGAACTCAGAGAAGAGGTCTGGCCTAGAGAAATAAAGTTGGAAATCATCAGCATAAAGATGGCAATTGAATCCGTAAGTGTTGATGAGATTGCCTAGAGAACAGATGTAATGTAAAGGAGAAGGCCCAGGCCTGCACCTTAGGGAAATCCAATGTTTAAAGATCAGAGACAGATGAACTGGCTTCGTCAACTGAGAATGAACAATTTAGGAGGAAAATAGGAAGATAAGGGGATAGAGAAGAGATAAGGAAGATAAGGGAGGGAGACATCATCAAAGCCAAAGGAAGAGAGAGATTTCAGGAGAGAGAACTGTTAACTGCCTCCTGCTGCTGAGAGAACAGGATGAAGATTGCACGTGTCTGTTGGGTTTAGTAAGGGAGGTCACTGTTGCCTTTAGAATGGTCCCAGAGGTGGAGGCAGAAGTCAGATTGATACAGGGTGAAGAGTATAAGATGAAGAAATGGAGTCTGGGTAACAGAAGTCGAAGTATAGGCAGGAGGAGCTTTTACACCTAAAGAAAGATGATAGAACATTTTTTCCCTGCCCCACCCTGCTTGTCCAGCCTGGTTAAACAAGTGACTCCCCACTGCCCGTTTCCCGCAGGACCCTCTCTCTTCTGCTTGGACACATAGTCAATATTGCCTTTACATTTATAATTCATATCCTCAACAAATATTTATTGGGCACTTGTGTGTGCAGCACCTGTTAGGTCTCAAGAAAATATAAGAGATTAAACTGGGTCCCTGTCTCTTCCCAAGAGCTTATAGTCTTTATCGTAGAGAAAAAAACCCCACATCCTGCAACAACTGGACATTAAGTGTAAACATCATACTGATGAGGTTGCAGGGAAGAGGCTGTAATCATTATCGGAATTCAGAGAATAAAAATTTCCCTGAGCAAGCCTGAAAAAGTTGGGCTGGAGTGTCTATGAAAGTTTCACAGTTGACCCTTGAAGACGGAGGAAGTGGACTGGGGAGGCAGAGGACTACTGAAGCTAAAGTTGTGTGTCAGCCAGGACTCTTGATTGCAAATGACAAGAAGTCACCTCAAAGTAGATTTTCCCAAAAGGGGAATTTATTGGCTCCTAGACTTCAGATGTGCCTGGATCCAGGAACTCAGATGAAGTCCTTGACACCTGCACCTCTGAACGCTGGCCTCTATTCTGCTGCAGAGCAGCCTCCTCCATGTGATGGGACATAGCTGCCAGCAACTTGGGCTACAGGTGGCCAACAGAGTGAGTGTCTCTCTCCCAGCATCCGTGTCATCATCCCACAGGTGGATTCCGACATGCTTTCTTGGGTCATATGTAGGGTGACTACATGTGATCCTAACTGAGACACTTTTGAGAGTGAAAAGGGAATGCTGTTAATAATTTTGTTGGGACAACAGGCATAAACTGAGATTCTGCCAGGAAAACTAGGATACAAGGTCACCATAATCATATGTCCACTCTCTGTGGCCACTGGTTGACAGCCCCACCAGAATCACATGAAGTGGGAGAGAGATAGTACTGCAAAGTAAAGGTGCCATTAACAGATGAAGGAGGGACAAGAACACCGGCATCGTAAAATTAACAGGGGTCCACTATTCATGGTGAATTGGCAATTCAGGGCAAGGGAGAGAGAAAGACTAAAGAGTAAACCATATAGTTTTAAGTCAAATTAACCAGATAAAGACAGAAGACCTAGAATGTGAGGCAGAAAAATCTGAACTTCATTTGACTGGTATGGAAGAAAGAACATTGTCCAAGAAATTGATATATATGATTGATGTTTGGGGAAATGAATCTGAGAGTGAGTTGCAGCTATATTGAAAAGGTTCAGAGAGAAGCTAAGATGGTATTAATGTAGTCCTGAATGGCTGAGGGTACTAGTATGGTGATGGTGGAACGAAAGGGATATATTCAGGAAGCAGTTAAAATAAAAAGAAAAATCAGTAGAATTTCTTGGCTCATTGGGCATGAAGGACAGAGAAGGAGTGTGCACCAAGTTTCAAGCTTGGAGAATCACAAGAGCTGGCAGCAATAGGGAGGTTACCAAGGGTAGCGATTTGGAGATGAGATAAGTCTGTTTGGGGTCATGTTGAATTTTGAAAAAGTTGTAGGAATAGAGAAAACACAGAACTAGAATTGGAATACTATTTAGAGCGAAGACAATGGATAAAGTCTCCAAAAAAGAGAGTGAGAAATGGCCACAGTTGAGCGCGAGGAGTGCCTGCAGATAGGTAACGAGGGGAAGAGGAAACACAAGAATCTACAGCGACATTAGAAAAGAGTGTTGCGGTGGTATCAAGGAGCGGCAGAAGAGGGACCCACAGGGTCAAACCCTCTGCTGAACTTGAGATGAGAACTTGGAATCCTTCAAGGAGTTTGGCTAGAAGGATATTTATGACCTTTGGGAAAGTCATAACAGTACAGCATTCAGGACAGGCTGGCGTGGTTGAAAACAACTAAGGTTTATTTCTTGCTCACACTGCATGTTCAAGAAGGGTAGACAAGCTCTGCTCCATGTTGTCCTCACCTCTGAGACCTGGGACAACAGAGCAATCACTATTTGAAGCCTTGCTAGTCACCTTCGCAGAAAGAAAAAGATGGCTCTGGGGCCTCATACTGGCTGTTGACTCTTACCACCTGTGAGTTTCACAACTCACTGGCCACAACCAGTCCCACAGGGGGCCAGGAAGTACAGCCCCACCACCACGTGCCCGGAAGGGGGAGAACAGGAACAATTGTTGAAGAGGGAAAAGGACTACTACATAAAGCACTAGTGGAGGTCGGATGTCGGGCTGAAGGAGGGCTACACGGTGGAATTTGCTTGTTTGATGCTCAGTCATGGTACTGCTCTGTTAGTTGTTCTTGGCATTAGACCATGAGCCCCCTGACGACAGGGACTGTGGCCTTTAACCCTTCGTAGATAATGCTTGTGCACCCCATTGTGTGAATTAGGCTCCTTCAGGGGCACAACTAGAAAGAGATGCTTAGATGACGTCAGGGCTTCACCATAGGACTCGCAGGGAAGAGCCATCAAGCGGGAAGCATCACAGGGAAGGAATGTGTCTCTTTAGATTCGAGTGGCCACATATCTGTCTGCATATTATGGCCTCATTATGAAGATAACGATCACCGTAAACTCTGGTTAGGCCAGTTTTCCTACTGGAACCCGTCCTAGGAGCACTTGTTTCCTAATGAACAAAGGTCTGTTGGGTGGGATCGCTGCTCCCTGTGGCCCCGTGCTGCGTGCCACGGCCAGTGGAAGCACCTTGTCCTCTAACTGCCGTCTCCCTTAGGTCGCTGCCACAGGCCTTGGTGTTGTGAACCTGAGCGTCACTGAGGGAGATGTGATACTTTGAGCAGAAATTGCCAACAGAAGTCAAACTCTGTATTCCCCTAGACATGAGATGCAGAGCATAAATATTTCATAGACACAAAGTCAGCCAGACAGAGATTTTAATTCCGGAAAGTGATTATAAGATAAACTGCAGGAGAGGCAGCATACGATTTGCCACGCAACACGTTTTTAAGTGAGCAAAGCCCTGTGGAATAAAAATAAACACACTCTGGTTCCCAGGCGAACCCGAAGCTGCTGAATGGAGCAGAGATGGCCTGATGTTTTCTTTTTCATCTCTTAATTTTGAGATGTGATGTTATCTAGCATATGGGACCCCTTTTATCACAGACTATGCATCACATGACTCTTGCTTACTCCATCCTTTGATAATAACCCAGCACAAGGGCTTCTGTTTCAATATCCTTCTAAATATTGTCAGAAAGGACGACCTTGGAGAACCCTTTGTTTGGGGCCTATTGAGTCCCCAACAATAACGGAGGAGTGGCTGCTTGTTGGTAATTGTCCATGTAAAGTTTGTATATGACTGGAGATGCAAACACAAAATTAGAAAAGGGAAAAACGAGACAGCATTGAGAACGTGGTAAAAACACTCACCCTTGTAAGGACTTTTTAAACCTCCTGTCAGAATAATTCCTCCATTGACCGCGCAGCCAAGACTGTGCGTTGATTTCCTTTAACCTTAGGTGTCACATCCTTTCCAGGGGGCGCTCCTTCACTGACGTGAAATAGATCCAAACGCTCCTTTCGGCACCAAGAGGAACCTTTGGCCCAGTGGCGGTCAAGGTGGAAACCTCTAGAAAAGATGTTCTATCCCTTGTGGACCACGACGTGGACCATGTGTATCTTCTCGAGTCGGAGACAGTGGAAGACAAGCAGGCAGGCAGTGCAAGGCCAGCAGGGAGCCTCGGGCGAATGTGCACAAGCGGAGAGCTGGGAAATCCAAACAACACTTGCAATTCAGTTTGCAGTAGCCATCAATGCCGACTTCTTGCAGAAATATGAACAGTAGGGGAGGCCAGGGGAGGGCACATGGGACCCTCTGAGCTGCTTTCCAACTCTTCTGTCAATCCAAAATAATTTCAGTATAAAAAGTTAAAAAAGAAGCCACCTTTTCTGCTAAATAACAAGATTTTTATTTCTTTTGAAAGCCTGCTTGTTGGAAAAGCAGCCAGTCGCTGTGTCTTGGGGCAGCAGCAGGGCACCTGCCCTTTTTACTTAATGAGAAGTGAGGCTGCATCCCCCCACCCCCCATCTCCCTCAAAACAACGGAGGGAGGCGTGAAAGTACCTTGAGAGCTGTATACATTACTCTGAAACTTAAAAATTTGACAACTTTTGTAACTACAGCTGAAAATGTCTTGGTTCACAGGGGTATCACCATCCAAGGAGACAATCGGTCTGTCAAGGCACTGGGTGGTCATCTGAAATGGGAAGAGGCACACACGAGTTAAGGTAGGAAACAGCATTTTGTTTTGAATTTGAATCTTTATGCTGTACTAATTGAAATAGGAAAATTGTTTTGTATCAGCTTTGGGACATTTGTGCCCTGCCCCCCTCCAATGTCTTGATCCAGGACGGGCAGTTACTCTTGCTTTGGCTTACAAAGCTATTTGCCCCTTCTCACTCAGCAATGATTATTCTCACTCTATATCATTTATAGTATTTCCACATCAAAAGTGTTGTTCTTGATTTTAAAATGTTAGTCTGACCTGAGCCACCAGCAGTCACTGCCTCAGGATTTCTAGTCTTGGGACCATAGGAATCTAGTCTGGTACAAAACAACGACGATGCAAAGTCATCAGTTTGTTTTCGACTTTGTGTTGGTTCCTGTGTGGGTTCTGAATAAATAATCATCATCCTGATTTCCCAGTGACTCGATGTTCCCTTCCCGGCCAGGCCCCTTTGCTACCCCCTCGAATCACTGCATTAAATATTAAAGCCCCCTGCACCCTGGCGGCTCCATTCTGGAGGCAGCAGCAGAGTTTTTGTGGAATAAGTCCTACTGGTTGGCTGCTGAGTTTGTTCATTATTTTAATCTATGCATCTTGGCTGGGACTATAACATTGTTTCTTTTCCCACAAACATTAGTTTGAAATTGAGAAGGAATCAATTTCCCAGCAGCCTGGAGGAGAAGGAGGGCTCTTATTAATTCCAGTAGCCACACCTCATGGTTGGCACTGACATGAGTGATCTTTAGATCACCCCATGCCTTCCTCTCTTTAACCCAGTGGGGACATTTAGGCCATCCCAGCCAGGGGTCTATTGAAGACCTGCTTCGTACAACATACTTTGCTGGATACTGTTGGGGGGAAAAAAAAAAGCTTAAGATTTGAGCTTGTAAGCTGCATGGAGAGTGAAAGCATGTATTAAAAAAAAAAAAAAAAAAAAGTCCAACCCAAAGCAGTGCCCAGTGCAGAGAGGATGAGTGATGGGGACAACTGACGGTATAGACGTCTGCAGGAAGGGGAGCCCATCTCTGGCTGGAGGCGTCCAGGGAAGCTGCCTGTGGGAGGTGGCGTGGACAAGGTGGGCCTTTGAGAGGGACATGGACTTTAATATACCTGCAGGGGAAGGAGGGATCACTGTCGTGGACATGACATGAGCAGAGGCAGAGACATTCGGACCCTCCAAGGGCACCACTCCTCTTGTGCGAGACTCCTCCCACAGAGCTCACACATCAGCAGTCAGTGTGAGGGGCCAGCTGCTATGGCATGTCTGCTCTGAGCATTGGAATCTTTGAGGAAAACAGTCTGTATGAATCTGAGATTCGAACGAAGGTTGTGACCCTCAACACTTTTCCCAGAGGGACTCAGGCTTATTTTCAGCATTGTTTATACAGACTTTCTTTTTTGTTTGTTTGTTTTTGGTGAGGAAGATTGGCCCCAAGCTAACGTCTGTCGCCAATCTTCCTCTTTTTACTGAGGAAGATTAGCCCTGAGCTAACATCTGTGCCCATCCTCCTCTATTTTGTACGTGGGATGCTGCCACAGCATGGCTTGATGAGCGGTGTGTAGGTCTGTGCCTGGGATCCGAACCTGTGACCCCCAGGCCACTGAAGCGGAAGGCACAAACTTAACGACTACTTCACCAGGCCAGCGCCCAGACTTTCTTCTTTTGAGACCAGGCATCGTCCTGCCTTTTTGTTGCTGACAGTCAAACCCCACGCCAAGCTGAACTGTATTGGTTTGGCCATTCCAAGAGCACTGTGGTTAGATCTAGAGAGTTCTGCCTGAAGGGAAAGAAGAAACGAAGGAAGGGGTGAGAGTATGAACTCGAGGAGGGAGGGCAGAAGGAGGCAGGTGCGAACCTCCTAGGCAGCAGCGCCTGCCAGCCCTCGGAGGCCTCGGCAGCACCAGCGACTCCCTGGATGATTCTTTGGAAAGGGTTCTGTGTCCTTCTCTGCCAGCAACTGAACCTATAAAAATAGACTAATTGTAGCGATAAATTACCAGGCCCTTCCCGAGGGGCCTCATAGGCAGCAAGGGGCGAGGGACCTTTCCTAGCGGGAGAGTTCAGGGGAGCAGGGTTCCTCCGGTTCACTCAGCTGGTCATCCCTGATCAGGAGGAACTTCCAGGCGTCTCCCAGATCTCCTGGCAGGAGTCCCGACAGCTTAGTGGCTGGATTCCGTTTTAGGGTGTGGGACAGTGTTGGCTGGGGGAGACTTGTACTACGTCCCTGACACTTCAGGGTCCACCTGGACAGCCAGCAAGCTGGGCAGAAAGGGCTCAGATTTCTTGAGCCTGTGGGAAGGGCAGGAGCACCGAGTCACCAAGTTGCTGATGGCACCACAGTCTCTGCTGCCGTAGAGTCAGAAGGGAGCCTGTGGTTTGGTGTTCACAGGGAAAGAGCTTACCCTTCCCCAACCACACACATAAAACCAAAGGGGTTTAATTAAGAATTTGGAATTCTGTCCTGTAATGGCTCCAGTCTAAGCTGAAGAAGAAGTCTCGGAGTCCCATGTGTCGATGCCCCCACTTCCTTTTTGATGGGCAAGTGGACGAAGGGGGCTGGAGCGCTTCACATGGTCCAAACCCAGCCCCTCCTGGGGTCCACCATGTTGGCCAAGCTCCTTCCCTTTCCCGTTATCTTCCAGCCTTTTATACTGTTCCCTGGGGGCAGGAGGGGCCTCACTGAAAGCTTTTGAGCAGTTGGTGGTGAGCGGGAGGCGATAGAGCGCTGCAGATATGAAATCTGACAGGGCTGCTGTTGTTCTGCATGCAGCCACCCAGCGGATGGGGACACATTCGATGGACACACTCGTCCGTCAGTCAGCCACAGACAGCTGGACTCTCTATAGGGTTTCCCGAGACTAAATTCTTTCCAGCTCAGGATAGTGTTTCAGTGCAGGTACCTGGGAGTGGCAGACTCCATCCCTTAGGCCAACGCAGTGACAACACGCTCTCTCCTCAGCCCCACAGCCAGCCTGATGCCAGCCCTCTTCTCTGTCCTGGGTCTCATGTGTCGAGCTTAACTACGTGTCTTTGGTCTAAGAACCTTCAGTGCTCCAATGTGCCTCATGCTCCCCATGAAGTGCCACATCAGTTGTCATTGACTCAGCATGTCCAAGTGCCTCCCGTAAGCTGGCCCAGAGCACACCTTAAAAACTCCAGTGATTGAAATCCACTCCAGTTAAGTCTAAGTAGGAGAGAGGACCGAGGATGCCAGGACGGTAAGCAGGCGTGTAAAGAGGCGAAGCAACAGAGCTTTTACACAATGTAAACAGATCCAGCAAGAGAAGAATGGAGCTCAGAAAAAACGGGCACAAACAAGGGAAATGAGTAATTATGCCACCAGCGCTTCAGGCGCAGAATTCAATAAGCAGCCTAAGTCTTCCTAACCCTGTCAATCCAGGGGCACGGCTGAGGCGGGGAGATAGGCCTTTATGTGCGTGTGCACGAGTGCATTAAGATGGAGTGTGTGCTCACAGGACACCATTCCTTTCCATTTTGCCTGATATTCTCCTTCAGGGTAAAGGTATAAAACACATTTGAGGTTCTTTACCTTCTTCCCCACAATAATAATTGGCAGTTACTCAACTCCCGTGGGCGTCATAAATAAGGAGCATACCAGGATACTAGGTTGCCGACATCAGAAAGCACTGGCTTTAGCTGGATTGAACTAGTGTTAACTAGGGGACGTTGGGAAGAACACAGAGGTGTGCCCTTGGTAAAATTGCCTGTGTTTTATACCCTGATTGTTTTCACCCAGTGGAAAGGCCAGGTTTTCTCCTGACCAGGCAAATGGAGTATGTGTGTTAACATGGTGTGCTCAAAGGAGTAAGTCAGAAGACAGGTTACCTGTGTCAGGGCACAGTGGAGCAGGCGCTCTGCTGACCGTGGAGCATCATTATTAATGTCAAGAGATACTGTGATACACCAGTTGCTACATGGTAAATGCAGGAAGCACACCAGTACGTGGCCGTTTGCTGGTCACTGGAGAAGGCATGGAATTTACACTGAGAGTACACGGTTACCTGGAGTTTTGTTGCTGTTTCATTGTGGTAAAAAAAAAACATATAACAGGGGCCGGCCCTGTGGCTTAGCGGTTAAGTGTGCGCCCTCCTCTACTGGCGGCCCGGGTTGGGATCCTGGGCGCGCACCGACGCAACGCTTCTCCGGCCATGCTGGGGTGGTGTCCCACATACAGCAACTAGAAGGATGTGCAACTATGACATACAACTATCTACTGGGGCTTTGGGGGAAAAAAAAGGAGGAGGATTGGCAATAGATGTTAGCTCAGAGCTGGTCTTCCTCAGCAAAAAAAAGAGGAGGATTGGCATGGATGTTAGCTCAGGGCTGATCTTCCTCACAAAAAAGAAAAACACATAACATACAATATCTATCTTAACCATTTTTAAGTGTACAGTACAGTAATGTTAACTAGATGCACATTGTTGTGCAACAGATCTCTAGAACTTCTTCATCTTGCAAAATTTAAACTCTGTCTCCATTAAACACTAACTCCCCCGAACCGCCCTCCAGCCCCTGGCACCCACTGTTTTACTTTCTGTCTCTATAAATTTGACGACTCCAGGGACCTCATGTAAGTGGAATCATATGATATCTGTTCTTTTGGGACTGATTTATTTCACTTCGTAGTGTCCTCGAGGCTCATCTATCTTGTAGCATGTATCAGTACTTCACTCCTTTTTAAGGCTGACTAATATTCCTTTGTATGGATAGACCACATCTTATTTATGCATTCATCCATCAATGGACACTTGGGTTGCTTCCATCACTTGGCTGTTGTTAAGTAGTGCTGCTGTGAACATGGGTGTGCAAATCTATTTGCTTGTTTTTAAAAGAAAACCCTCAACTTTCTGAATAAGAACTTTCTTGGGTATTAATATTCTATTACTAACATATAAGAGTAGTATACCCAACGTTTGTGCCACTACTATTCTTAACACCCTTGTAGAGACAGTGCTCTAATGGTTTTAGATAAAACAAGAGTCTTCCTCTGTGAGGCTCAGGACAAGTAGAATAAACCACTAAATGCAGCCATCTTTTAAATTCTCAATGGCCGTAGAAATGGAAACCAGTTTTGTTCCTGAGAACAGAAAAGCAAGCCTTGAGGGCAGGTCATTCGCTAGAATGAGAAGTGAGGGTTGCCTGCTGTTGCTCTGCTCTGCATCTCAAGGTGGTCGTCCTCAGGGAGGCTGAAGGACAAGAGGGCAGGGGGAGGTCCCACTCCTCACTTTAAGTAACAAGTTGTACGCAGGACGTCTCAGTCAGGGAGTCAACAATGCCCCACCTGCCCCAAAGCGGCTGGAAGGATGTGCTGTCCAGAAGCACGGTTTCGTCTCCTTTTCCCCCTCACATTTACCTGGGTGCCACAGCTCTGAGTCTGCTGCCTCACTTCTGGGCCCTGGCCAGAACCTGGTTGGTAAGCAGCTGTTTACATGGGACAAGGGTGAGTCTGATTTGATGGATAGCATTATTCTGACTCAGAGTCAGAGCAAACAGTGCAGAGACCATGTCAGTCTGTCAGTCTGACTCATCTACAGTGAATACAGTGTCTAAAATTTTGTAAAAAAGCAGAAAAGACTCCAACAAATGCTAATTGCAGCCAAAATTCTCACTGGTTGCTCTTCCATGCTTCCTTTGTCGTCCCTGTGCTTCGTGAGGTCTGAAAGGCAGTGAAATATAGCCATACAATAAGATATGGCCATCTGTGGGTGTGTCAGCAGGCAGTCAGCTCACGACACACCAGAAGGGGACAGGTGTGAATTTTGGTTACAGACTTGATATGGGTTTTGTAAAGAATTCCCTGATGCAGAGCAGAAAGGACTCCAGTTGTCATGGACTGGCAGTAACTCTTTCATTGACTCTGGGGTTGGCAGTACCGAACTTCTGCCCTGACGTGGCCCCTCTGCAGGATTCCTCCCTCTGTCTGGAATGTCTCCACCGCTTTTTCTATCTAGAAAGTGCTCTTTTCTTAAAAACAGCCACATACTTCTCTTATTGTGCTTATGACACTCTGGGATAATCCAAGCATGTGGGACTCCTAGCGGTCTAGTGATTTGACATCCTTTCCCCCTGATAGTTTACAAATAATTATCCAACATTTATTTACCATGTCAGGGTCATGATTTAGGCCTGGGGCATGCCAGAGATCCCTTCCAGAGCAAAGGGCATATTATTCGTATCAGCTCCAAGCACGAGTCTTTGAGGCCATTCCTCTGCTCTGTCAGGGCAGTGGCTTCAGGATGATGTGCTGTGGGACAGGACCAGTGTGTCCACGGTCCACTGCCACACCTCCTTCCTGTAAAGCAGCCCCCCTCTGTAGTAGTGTTATGTGGGATCCCGTGTCAATGGGTCAAATGTTCTGTAATCTCTCGAATAGTGGTGCCACCGGGGCTCGGCTGCGGGAAAAGCAAACCCGTACCTCGAATATTTGTCAGCCCCAGTCCAGAGGAGTTTCTGGCTCTTCCAGAGATGAGCTGGCTGGTCTCTTGGAGGGATGGTGCTGTATCAGAGGCTCAGCACTGGTCTTGTGGCCAGCAGACTGGCCATGCAGCAGCAGCATGCACTAGCTCACCCATGGAGAAAGGGAGCCCACGCTGTTGGGCCCGCCCATGGCTTCCACTGCTGCTCCATGGCTGCTCTGTCCAGGGCCCATGGCCGGCACTGGAGTGGGCAGTGACAGAGGCTGGATGACACCCACTGGCCAAGTTGTTGTATCCCCTGGTTGTTAGGTGTCTCCTCTGTGGTAGATGCTGTCTGGTGGAGGACAACGTGTGACATGTGTTTTATGCCCACCTCTAGAGGTGCATCCACATGCCTCTTCTCAGACCTCCTTGTCTCTGATCTTCCAATCTTTCTCCTTCCAGGCCACTGCCAGGACAGCTAAGTCATGAACCACTGCCCATGAGCCTGTGGACAGTCTTACCTTGAGGCACTGTTCTGCCCATAAAGTGGATGACCAGGTGTGCTGCCTGAGGCTCTGTCTGCTAGGAGATTTCCCCTCACCTTTCAGGCCACCTCTGAGTGGACCTGGAGTGTGACAGCCATCCATTTTCAGCTTGCGCTCAGTGCTGAGCCAGCCCACCCATGAACGAAGTGCAGCCTTTTTCTTCCTGCATCAGCTGGTCACAAAGGTTCCCTCATGTGACCTCAGCTGGGGCCTGAGGGGAAAGGCACAGGTGTAGGGATGTAGATGATACACACTGCCACTCAAACCTGCTTGAGCCTGTCCCTGATGGACCCTCCATCTTACGATGGGTTGCTGCTGGGCCTTCTCACCTGCGACTTGTGGGATCTGACAGACTCCAGCTCATGAGGGAAGCTCTGGCTGCCGTCACTTCCTGTCCCATAGTCAGAGGTCCCATCTCTACTAAGGGCCAAGGAGAGTGCCAGTAGCAATTGTGTGGTTCTCTGCAGCAGGTGAAAGGAGGGTAGGGCAAGACTGGTCTTGCTGCAGAACCCCAGGAGTCAGCACTGTGATTCTCCTTTTGAGGCTTGTCATGAATTCCATACAGCGTCTTTTCCCACCACAGATACCTCTAGTGCTACCAGGTCTGCCAGGTCTTGTGGCTCAAATGGAATGGCTGCTTGCACTGCAGGCTGGACCTGCTGCATTGCCCTTTCCTGCTCTGGGCCCCACTCAGAGCCTTTGGTGTCACCCAGTATAAGAGAAGGAGCATTATTCCTAAGTCCAGAATATGCTCACTCTAGAACCTGAAGAAATCTACCAGGTGCAAGACTTTTTGTGCCCAGTACTTTACTTTGGAAGGAATTTTTGACCTGCCTCAGACTAAGAGATCTCTTAAAATCTCACTAATGTGGTGAGTCTCTGAATTGTGACAGGGTTTATCTCCCATCCTCTGGGGAGCATGTGTCTTACCAAGGCCTTCAGCATACTTGCCACTTCTTGCTTATCTGATCTTAGTAAAATGATGTCATTCATATAGTGGACCAATGTGATGGTCTGCAGAATGTCCAGATGGCCCAGGTCCCTTCAGCCTATTTTATAAAGATGGGAGAGTTAACACAGCTGTGGTGCAAAACTTCAGAATGCGTGCTGTTGTCCTTCCCACATGAATGTGACTGCTTCTGATCCTCTTTACTGATAGGGATAGAAAAGAGTGCATTCACCAGCTCAATGGTGATCTCTTTGGGGAAGGCCATGGGCATGGTGATAGTTTGCATTTTGCTGTGGTTTGTGTCACTCGTCCTCATAAGGACCCAGCCCTCCTTCAGTCAGGGGGTAACAGGTCAAAGGCCAGCTCAGGCCTGGAAACTGAGCAGAGGATTGTGTCTTCGCATTGGGGTGGTTCCCTCAGGCCCTATATCCACTGTCAACTTCTCTTGATCATATAATTAGGTAATATTTTATTGGCTGCCTATCCATCTGTCCCCTGGGAATACTGTGTTTTGTTAACCATCTTCATAGCTATTTGCAGGTCACGCCCTCCCTCTTTAACACTCCAACTTTGCTGCTTTTACAATAATGGCACCCACTTTGCTTTTGATAACTAAGCACTGCCACCTGTTATTTGGGATCCTAATATCCTCATTGCTATAAGGGAGCCCATTCTATAACAGCATCAGCTGTTGTCTGCTGGCTTACAGAGGACAAACTGCTGAGCTCCTCATTGATGCTGGTGCTGCCTCACCAGCCCTGTCCTTACTGATATGATGAATGGAGTGTCCTCTGGGCCCTACTGTGAAACATGGTGGTATATCCACGTTAGTGTGCCCACTTCTCTGAGATTTTTGATTCTTTCCTCCACTATTGTCACAGCAGTTATGACACTAATGTTTTAGTTTGAGTGGGTCATCACTTTTTTAGACTTCTGAGAACCGTTCTAGAAGCAAATTAGCACTGTCTCCCAGGGTGTTAAATCTTGTGTCCCAGGAACGTGCTTCCGTATTGATAAACCCTCCCTTACCCCATCTAATATTCTGCCCCTTGATCCAGGATATTCTGGTGGTGCATCTTGGCTAGGTCTGGCAGCTCCTTCAGGATGCAATCTCTTTCTTCCCTTGCAAGGCCCAGCTCCTCCTTGGCTGGGTTATATTGTGATTTGAGCCTACTTATCAGCTTGATGGCCCACTGGGAAGGTGGGGGCTGCTAGCCTTTAATAGGGTGGAGTGGGCCACCATTGCAAGCCCAGGGCATTCAGAAGGACCTGGAGTTCAAAGATTTTTGAGTGCATCAACCTAGTTCTTTCCATTCCAAGTTTCAGGGTCCCACTCTTTCTAGTTGGGGCCCTGACCTTGGCATAGCAGACCTGCTGGGGTTGAGCATTCAACCTTTTCTGGAGCTCTGCTGTCCTTCTCATTAAGTCCTGGGCCTGACTCTCGGTTCCTCCTGCAAGACGTGAGGTCTCTTTCTGTGTTGCCAGAGAAGCCCTGGGGTGTTCACACCTCACCTTACTTTGGTGATTAACCAGCCTCAGCCTTTCATTACCTTCCTCCAGTGCATTGATAGCACCTAGCAACAGCCATCCGTTCCAGTGTCCTCATACTTAGGACTTCCCCCAAATGCCTGAGACATTGCACCAACTAAGGTAATCCTTTCCACTAATATCCCATCCCAATTTACCACTCTTAAAAGTCTTTTTTTTTTTAATTAATAGATTTCATTTTCTAAAACAGTTTTAGGTTTACAGAAAACTTGAGCAGACAGTACAGAGAGTTCCCATACACCCTCTCTGCTCTTGCACAATTCCCCTATTATTACCATCTTGCATTAGTGTGGTACATCTGTTACAATTGATGAACCAGTATTGATATATTATTATTAACTAAAATCCATAGTTTATGTTAAGGTTCGCTCTTTATGTCATCCCATTCTATGGGTTTGGACAAATGCATCATGTCATGTATCCCCCATTACAGCATCATTCAGAATAGTTTCACTACCCTAATGATCCCCTGTGCTCCACCTATTCATCTTTCCCCCTGAAACCCTTGGCAACCACTGATCTTTTTACTGTCCATGGTTTTCCTCTTCCAGAATGTTATGTAGTTGGAACCATACAATATGTAGCCTTTCCAGATTAGCTCCTTTCACTTAGTGATATGCATTTAAGTTTCCTCCATGTCTTTTCATGGCTTTATGGCTCATTTTGTTTCAGTGCTGAATAATATTCTACTGTCTGGATGGACCACAGTTTATCCATTCACTTGTTGAAGGACATCTTGGTTGCTTCCAAGTGTTGGCAATCATGAATAAAGCTCCTATAAATGTTCGTGTGCAGGTTTTTGTGTGAACATATGTTTTCAGTTCAATCGGGTGAATACTTAGGGACACGATTCCTGGATCATATGGTAAGAGCATGTTTAGCTTTGTAAGAAACCGCCAAAGGGTCTTCCACCAGCAATGAATGGGAGTTCCAGTGCTCTATATCTTCACCAGCATTTAGTGTTGTCCACATTTTGGATTTTAGTCATTCTAATAATTGTGCAGTGGTGTCTCATTGTTGTTTTAATTTGCAATTCCCTAACGACATGTGACATTGAGCATCTTTCATATGCTTATTTACCATCTGTATATCTTCTTTGGTGAGGTGTCTGTTCAGAACTTTCACCCATTTTTTAAATTGTGTTGTTTGTTTTCTTGTTGCATTTTAAGAGTTCTTTATGAATTTTGGATCATATACTTGCTTTGATATTATTTTCTCCCAGTCTGTGGCTGTCTTTTCATTTTTTTAGCATGTTTTTCACAAAGCAGAAGTTTTTAATTTTAATGAAGTACAACTCATCAATATTTTCTTTCATAGATCATGTTTTTGGTGTATTTAAAAATTCATCACTAAACCCAAGGTCACCTAGATTTTCTCCTATGTTATCTTCTAGAAGTTTTATAGTTTTGAATTTTACAATTAGGTAGTCTTAAGTTATGACCCATTTTGTGTTAATTTTTGTGAAAGGTGTAAAGTCTGTGTCTAGATTCCTTTTTTTTTATGCATATGGTGTCCAATTGTTCCAGCACCATTTGTTGAAAAGACCATTCTTCCTCCATTAAATTGCCTTTGCTCCTTTGTCAAAGATCACTTGACTACATTTGTATGAGTCTGCTTCTGGGTTCTCTATTCTGTTCCATTAATCTATTTGTCTCTTCTTCTGCTAATATCATGCTGTCATGATTACTGTAGCTTTATAGTAAGTCCTGAAGTCAGGTAGCATTAAAAGCTTTAACAGTTGTTTCACTACACATGCCACGTATTATCGGAGCTCAACTTATGACCTAAAGTGAGGGGTCCTCGTTACCAGCCTCACTGCCAGCTAGCAGGTGATCCAGCTCAAAGATCCCCTTTTAGAGTTTACTTCCTGGGATCACTCTTGGTACCCACTGTCATTCCCTGGAAACAGACTCTGAGATGGAGAGTTGTGTGCAGGGGCTTACCGAGGGGGCAGTCATGAATAACACCTGTAAGGACATGAGGGAAGTAGGGTAGGGCAGAGGGTAAAGTTGAAGAGCAGTGTAGTTGCAGCAGAGTGCACACTAGGAGCTCTGGAGCTGGAATGCCCGTTCATAGTAGTCCCAAGTTGAGGCAGAGAGGCTGGGCCATTGTACCCCTGCGTCAACTAGTTATTCAGTGCGGGCTCCCTCGAGAAGAAGCGTGACCTTGGGTGAGGAGATTCCCTTTCACCCAGGGCAGTTCCCTTGGAGAGGGACACAGCGGGGGAATGGTCCTTGATCTGGAAGTGTTCTGGATTGTGTACCACAGCATCCACCACACTGTCCGGATCTCAGCAGAAACATCACTCATCAGAGAAGCCTTCTGCATTTATAGATGAGGCTCAAGGTTACATAGTTTGCCCAGGCCACCTTGCTTTTAGAAGACCTTTTAAGCTATAACAACATCTGGAGGCCTATCTCTGCACCATGTAGGGTACTGAGAGTGGAGAATTTAGAAGTAATGTAGATTTTAAAATATTAACCCAGCACTTAGGGTAGGAATTGTGGTTTCTTGCCCTAATAAAGAATGAGAGAGGGAGGAAAATATATAGAAAAGTTACCGGAAGGGCTTCCTATAGCTAAACTGGACTCAGGACCTCCGTGTGCAAGAAAACCTTCTTGCCTGGTGTTCCAGTCAGACTTGGTCATACTGTCAACAATCAGATTGTCAGGAAGAGATTAGGATTGCTTAATCAAGCAAGGACAAAGGCTAGGAGATGAACTGCCCATCAGTCAATATTAATAGAAGCGAGGATTAGAAATTAGTGGGTGGCTTAACTAATATTTTTAGAATTCCACTTGAAAGGGATAAGGATTCTAAAAACAGGAAAGTGGTAAATGCTAGATAAGTCAGTGAAGGATCATAGTTAGCTTCATGTCCTTTTTAAAGAAACGATTACAAATTATGTGGGAGGATTTAGCTATAAAATTGCTTGAAAAGCAGAATTTGATCTGAGACAGGCAGCCTAGATTTATGAGAGGAAACACGCCCTTAAGTTGTGTTGGAGATTTTAAAAGATATTATATTTATGACAGACAATGAGAATCCTTTGTGTAGCCTGCATCTGTGAAGAATTTGATAATGCTTTACTTAAAGACTTATTCTGAAGGTAAGAAGTGGAAAAAGATGTAAAAAGAAATACTGCACTTCCAAAGCACTGCATCTTCATGCAGATGCTCATTCCAGCTACTTTGGTAGCAAAGTGAGAATGATTTGTGAGTTATCCCCCATGCCATGCATGGGGCCTAGCACAGAGAGAGGGCTTGGTTGTTGACTAATATGTGCATGAGCAGATAGATTAATCTTGTTTTACCAATACCTATTTAAACAGGAAGTCTAAGCAGTGAGGAATGACTCCTACATGTTGCTAAAATGACTCTCCTTACCCTTCTTTTTAAGAAAGGAAAGAGCAAGGACTTCTTTCCATGAAGGATAACCATCTTTGCAGAGTCCTTATTGAACCCTTAGCCCAAGGATGAGGTCTTTTGGAGAAACAGCTGGTTTCTCCAAAACCAGGTGAATGTCCCCTGGGCAGACATAGCCACTGATGGGCAATGGGAACCTTCATCCAGGAGTATATGAACTTTCATCCCAGCAGGTAGGGGTGGATAGAAGGAGGTAGGACTGTGGTCCAATGGGCAAATGGGGATAGCAACTAGGGAACTGGGTTTTCAGAAGCTGGGACATTCAGCAGGTGGTCAGGAGTCCCTAAGTCAGGACATATGGGCAATGCTGCCAAGGAGACAGGTGTGGTAGAAGGTTCTCATAGTGCTCTGTGGTTCCTATTAGGGAAATATGGGGCCCAGGAGCAGATCCAGATCTCCAAGTGAACATGGTGAGGTGGCCCAGCTGTCAGGAGTAGAGAGCCGTGGAAGAAATGAATATCACCCATGTGAACCATGATCAGAAACAAGACAAGACTGTCCCCCCTCACCACTCTCATTCAACATCATACTGAATGTCCTGGCTAATGCAATACAACAGGAAAAGTAAATACAAAGTATACAGTTTGGGAAGGAAGAAATAAAACTGTCTTTGTTTGCAGATAACATGATTGTAGAAAATCCCAAAGAATTGCCAAAAACTTCCTAGAATTAATAAGCAATTATAGCAAGGTGGCAGGATACAGGGTTAATATACAAAAGTTAATTGCTGTCCTATATACCAGCAAGGAGTAATTAGATTTTGAAGTTAAAAACACAATATGATTTACAAAGTGAACCTTTGCAGCTGAACCTGGAACTCCCACCTGGAGCCTTTGCATTTGCTATTCCCTCTACCTAGAAAATTTTTCTTCTAGGTGTCCACATGGCTCTCTTCTTCACATCCTTCAAATCTTCTCTCAAAGAGCTATATTCTTAAGGGATTCTGGGAATATGGCAGTGTAGGAAGCACCAGGAATCTGTATCCCTACCTAGACAACAATTGCACTGGCAGAATCTGTCTGACGTAACTACTTTGGAACTCTGGAGTCTATTGAAGGCTTGCAACTTCCAGGGGAAGGCTTAGACAGTGAATTTCAGTTAATTTTGGTCCATTTCAGCTCTTAGCCCAATAGCAGCTACCCTTTCCTTACCCCCAGCCCAGTGGCAGGCACTTGTGCATGGGTTTCTGGAGCAGCTTGCATGCAGCTTGCAGGAGACAGGGTGGTTGTCCACCAAATATCAAGCCTATGTCCCCTGATCGCTGATTGCTGCTTCTGATCACAGAAGCACAAAGAGGAGGGTGACCATTGTGGCACTCCCCCCATTGTTACACCCCTACCCCTCTAGCTGAAGTGAATTCCAGGGGATTTAAAGGGATGAAATCCTTCCTCCCCACCTTCGTTTTTTCTCTTTTCCCCATTTGGGAGCCAGACATTCAAAAGCAACTGCATACACAAGGAAAAAATAGAAAGTAACTGTGCATGCTCAGGGAAAGGCACAGGCTCAGAAAAGACCTGAGAAGACCTTAAGTTTATATCCCAGGCTGATCCTTGGCATAGAGACAGACTGCAGCAATAGAAAAACAAAAACAAAAACAATAACAAAAAAACAGCAAGCTCTTGAGAAGGCGACAATCTGATTTCCAGAGTTACCACATTATTAGATTCAAATGTCTAGTTTTCAACAACAACAACAAAAAATCACAAACCATACAAAGAAACAGGAAAGTGTGGCCCATTTAAAGGGGGGAAAAAATCAATCAACATAAACTGTTCCTGAAAAAGACCTGCTGAAAGATCTACTAGACAAAAACTTTATTTTTTTTATTGCACAATTAATTTTTTTATTTTATTTAATTTAAAAAAATTTTTTTGTTTATTGCAGTAACATTGGTTTATAACATTGTATAAATTTCAGGTGTACATCATTATACTTCTATTTCTGCATGGATTACATCATGTTCTCATCTTCACCACTCAAATACTAATTACAATCCATCACCACACACATGTGCCTAATTATCCCTTTTGTCCTCCTCCCCTCCCCCTTCCCCTCTGGTAACCACCAATCTAGGCAAAGACTTTAAAACGCTGTCTTAAAGATGCTCAAAGAACTAAAGGCAGATGTTGAGAGAGTGAAGAAAATGATGTATGAACAAAATGGAATTGTTAATAAAGAGATAGAAAACCTAAAAAGAAACCAAAAAGAAATTCTTGAGCTGAGAAACATGGTAACTGAAATGAAAAATTCACTAGAGGGATTCAAAGGCAGATTTGAGCAGGCAGAAGAAAGAATCAACAAAAACTAGAAGATAGGACAATGGAAATTGTTGAGTCTGAGGAACAAAAAATAAAAAAAGATTGAAGAAAAGTGAATGGAGCCTAAAGGACCTGTGGGGCACCACCAAACTGACCGACATATGCATTATGGGAGTCCCAGAAGGAGAAAAGAGAAAGGAGTAGAGAGAATATTTGAAGAAATAATAGCTGAAAACTTCCCACATTTGATGAAAGACATGATTATAAACATCCAAGAAGCTCAATGAACTCCAAATAAGGTGAACTCAAAGAGACCCATGCCAAGACACATTATAATCAAACTTTCAAAAGACAAAGACAAAGAATCTTGAAAGCAGCAAGAGAGAAGTGACTCATCACATATAAGGAATTCTCAATAAGATTATAAGCAAATTTCTCATCAGAAACTTTGGAGGCCAGATGGCAGTGGCCCAATATATTCAAAGTACTAAAAGAAAAAACTGTCAACCAAGAATCCTACATCCAGCAAAAGTGTCCTTCAAGAGCAAGGGAGAAATCAAGACATTCTCAAATAAACAAAAGCTGAGGGAGTTCATTACCATCAGACCTGCCCTTTGAGAAATGTTCAAGGGATTCCTGCAAGGTGAAAGGAAATGACAGGACTAGACAGTAACTTGAAACAATATGAAGAAATAAAGATCTCAATAAAGGTAAACACATGGGCAATTATAAAAGCTAGTATTATAGTAACAACAGTTTGCAACTCTACTTTTTGTTTTCTACATGATTTAAGAGACTAATGCATTTAAGAGAATTATTAGTTTATGTTTTTGGGCACACAATGTATAAAGATGTAATTTTGTGACCTCTACAACTGAAAAAGGTGGGGACAGAGCTGTAAAAAGGCAGAGTTTTTGTATGTTATTGAAGTTAAGATGGTATAAGTTCAGATTAGCATTATAACTTCAGGATGTTAAATGTAATCCCCAGGGTAACCACAAAGAAAATAGCTGTAGAATATACATAAAAGGAAATGAGAAAGGATTTAGATGTTTCACTACAAAAAATCAACTAAACACAAAAGGAGACTAATGCAGGAAATGAAGGACAAAAAAGACATGAATAGATTGAAAGTGAAAAGATGGATAAAGATATCCATGCAAATAGTAACCAAAAGAGAGCAGAGGTGGCTATGCTAATATCAGACAAAATAGACTTTAAATCAAAAAAGTTTACAAGAGATAAACAAGGACATCATATATTAATAAAAAGTTTAACACAGCAAGAATATATAACAATTATAAACATTTACACACCTAATAACAGACTGCAAAATACATGAAGCAAAAACTGACAGAATTGAAGGGATAAATAGACAGTTCTAAAAGTTGGAGACTTCAACACCCCACCCTAAATAATGAGTAGAACAACCGGACAGAAGATAAGTAAGGAAATGAAGGACTTAAGAAATACAATAAAACCAACAAGATCTAATAGACATATACAGAACACTCTACTCAATATCAACAGCATACACATTCTTTTTTTATTATTATCATTTTTGTGTGTGTGAGGAAGATTGGCCCTGAGCTAACATCTGCCAATCCTCCTCTTTTTGCTGAGGAAGACTGGCCATGGGCTAACATCCATGCCCATCTTCCTCCACTTTATACGGGATGCCACCACAGCATGGCTTGCCAAGCGGTGCATCGGTGCATGCCCAGGATCCGAACTGGCGAACCCTGGGCCGCCTTAGCGGAGCGTGCACACTTAACCGCTTGCGCCACCAGGCTGGCCCCATCACAGCATAACATTCTTATCAAGTGCACATAGGACATTTTACAGGATAGACTATATATTAGGCCACAAATTAAATCTCAATAGATTTAAAAAGATAGATATAATACAAAGAATCTTCTCTGGCCCCAACAGGATGAAGTTAGAAGTCAACAACAGAAGTAAACTGGAAAAATCACAAACTTGTGAAAATTAAACATAAACTCTTAAAGAACCAATGTATCAAAAAATAAACCACATGGGAAACTAGAAAATACATAGAGATAAATGAAAATGAAAACACAACATAACAAAACTTATGAGATGCAGCAAAAGCAGTGTTAAGGGGGAAATTTATAGCTATAAACATTTACATTTTTTAAAAAGGAGGATCTTAAATTAACAATCTATCTTTACAACTTAAGGAACTAGAAAAAGAAGAACAAACTAAACCCAAAGCTATCAAAAGGAAGGAAATAATAAAGATTAGAGAAGAAATAAATGAAATAGAGAATAGAAAATCAATAGAGATGATCAGTGAAACCAAAAGTTGGTTCTTCAAAAAGATCAACAAAATTGACAAACCTTTAGCTATGTGGATTAAGGAAAAAAAAGAGAGGACTCAAATTAGTAAAATCGGAAATGAAAGTGGGGACATTACTACCAATTCTACAGAAATAAAAAGGATTATGAGAGTACTATGAGAAATTGTATGCCAACAAATTGAAAAACCTAGATGAAATGGACAAATTCCTAGAAAACACAAAACCTACCAAGAATAAATCATGGAGAAATAGAAAATCTGAATATGACTATAATTGGTAAGGAGATTGAAGCAGTATTCAAAAATCTCCTGAGAAATAAAAACCCTGGACCTGATGGCTTCACTAGTGAATTCTACCCAACATTTAAAGAATTAACACTAATCGGTCTCAAACTTTTTCAAAAAATTGAAGAGAAGGGAACACTTCTTAACTCATTCTATGATGCCAGCATTGCCCTGATACCAAAGCCAGACAAAGACACTGCAAGGAAAGAAAAGTACACACCAATATCCCTTATAAACATTGATGCAAAAATCCTCAACAAATACTAGCAAACCAAATTCAGCAATATAGTAAAAGGATTATACTCCATGACCAAGTGGGATTTATTCCTGGAATACAAGGAATTCAACATATGAAAATTGATCAATAGATGAAAATTGATCAATATAATACCCCACATTAACAGAATGAATGGAAAAAAAAACTACATAATTATCTCAATTGATGATGAAAAAGCAGTTGAAAAAATTCAACACTCTTTTATGATAAAAAACACTCCTCAAACTAGGAATAGAAGGAAACTACTTCCAAATAATAAAAGTCATATATGAAATACCCACAGCAAACATCAAACTCAATGGTGAAAGACTGAAAGCTTTTCCTCTAAGATCTGGAAAAAGGCAAGGATGTTCACTTTCACCACTTCTATTCAACATAGTACTGGAATTTCTAGCCATAGCAATTAGGCAAGAAAAAGAAATAGGCATCCAAATTGGAAAGAAAGAAGTAAAGTCATCTCTGTTTGCAGGTGATGTGACTTTGTATGTAGAAAATCCTAAAAACTCCACAAAAAACTGTTATAACTAATAAATGAATTCAGCAAAGTAGCAGGGTATAAAGTCAACACACAAAAATCAGTTGCATTTCTATACATTAACAATGAATAATTTGAAAAGGAAATTACAAAAATAATTCCACTTACAATAGCATCAAAAAGAATAAAATACTTAGGAATTAACTTACCAAAGAGATGAAGACTTGTACAATGAAAACTACAAAGCGTTGCTGAAAGAAAGAAGTTAAGGACATAAATAATAGCTAAACTTTTTTTTTTTGGGGGGGAAGATTGGCCCTGAGCTAATATCTGTTGCCAATCTTCCTCTTTTTCTTTTTTCTCCCCAAAGCCTCAGTACATAGTTGTATATCCTAGTTTTAGATCCTTCTACTTCTTCTATGTGGGACGCCACTTCAGCATGGGCTTGATGAGCGGTGGGTAGGTCCGCGCCCAGGATCTGAACTGGCGAACCCTGGGCTGCCAAAGCAGAATGCGCGCACTTAACTGCTACACCACCGGGCCAACCCGAGAAGACATAAATAAATGGAAGCACATCCTATGTTCATGGATTGAAAGTCTTAAAATTGTTAAGGTGTCAATACTACCCAAATGGATCTACAGATTCAATGGGATACTTTTCAAGATCCCAATGACATTTTTGCAAAATTAGGAAAACTCATCCTAAAACCCCTCTGGAATCTTAAGGGACCCCAAACAGCCAAAACAATCTTGAAAAAGAAGAACAAAACTAGAGGACTCATACTTCCTGATTTCAAAACTTTCAAAACTACAAAGCTACAGCAATCAAAATAGTGTATACTGGCATAAGGACAGACGTATAGAGGAATGGAATGGAATGGAATGGGATGGGATGGGATGGGATGGGATGGGATGGGATAGGATAGAATAGAATAGAATAGAATAGAATAGGATAGAATAGAATAGGAGAGCCTATAAATAAATCCTCACACATATGGTCAAATGATTTTTGATAAGGGTACCAAGGCTATTCAATGGGGAAAAGACAGTCCTTTCAAGAAATGGTGCTGGGAAAACTGGATATCCACATGCAAAAGAATGAAGTTAGACTCTTACATAACACCATATGCAAAAATTAACTCAACATGGATCAACGATTTGACTTAAAACTATAAAACTATTAGAAGAAAACATAGGGCAAAAGTTTCACAACATTGGATTTGGCAGTGAATTCCTGGATATGACATGAAAGGCACAAGAAACAAAGGAAAAAATAGACAAATTGGACTTCATGAAAATTAAAAATTTTGTGCTTCAAAAGACAATATAAACAGTAAAAAGGCAACCCACAGAATGGGAGAAAATATTTGCAAATCATATATCTGATGAGAGATTAATATCCAGAATATGTAGAGAACTCCTCAAACTCAACAACAAAAAAACCTGATTTAAAAATAAGTAAAGGACTTTTTTTTTTTTTAAAGATTTTTATTTATTTATTTTTTCCCCCAAAGCCCCAGTAGATAGTTGTATGTCATAGCTGCACATCCTTCTAGTTGCTGTATGTGGGACGCGGCCTCAGCATGGCCGGAGAAGCGGTGTGTTTGTGCACACCCGGGATCTGAACCCGGGCCGCCAGCAGCGGAGCGCACGCACTTAACCGCTAAGCCACGGGGCCGGCCCCTAAGTAAAGGACTTTAATAGACATTTCTTCAAAGAAGATATACAAATGGCCAATAAGCACATGAAAAGATGCTCAACATCACTAATCATCAGGGAAATGCAAATCAAAACCACGAGGAGATACCACCTCACACCTTTTAGGATGGCTACTATTAAAAATAATAAAGAAAATAACAAATATTGGCAAAGATGTGGAGAAATTGGAACCCTCATGCACTGTTGGTAGGAATGTAAAATGGTGCAGCTGCTGTGGAGAACAGTATAGTGGTTCCTCATAAACTTAAAAATAGAATCACCATATGATCCAGAAATTCCACTTCTGACTATATACTCAAAAGAATTGAAAGCAGGGTCTTGAAGAGATATTTGCACACCCATGTTCACAGCAGCACTACTCACAATAGCCAACAGGTGGAAGCAAGCCAAGCATCCATTGAGAGATGAATGGATAAGTAAAATGTGGTCCATCCATACAATAGAATGTTACTCAGCCTTAAAAAAGAAGGAAATTCTGACATGTGCTACAACATGGATGAATCTTGAGGACATTTTGCTAGCAACCGCTTACACGAGGTTCCTAGAAGAGTCAAATTCATAGAGACAGAAAGTAGAATGGTTGCCAGGGGCTGGGGGGAGGGGGAATGGGGAATGATTGCTTAATGGGTATAGAGTTTCAGTTTTACAATATGAAAAGAGTTCTGGAGATGGATGGTGGTGATGATTGTACAACATTGTGAATGCATATAATACCACTAAACTGTACACTTAAAAATGGTTAAGATAGTAAATTTTATGTTAATTGTATTTTACCACAATTAAAAAAAAAAAAGCTATCTTCTCAGTAAGGCCAACCTTTCTTGATGTCCCTATCTAGATCACCACCCTCTCGGTATTCCCTACATCCTTTTATTGTTATCCCCAATACTTCTTACCATTTAACCTACTACCTCTTTTACTTATCCCACATACTGGATGTATTTCCTACTAGAATAGGGGGCAAGATTATTATTTTGTTCATGGCTACATCCCTAGTCCCTTGAACACCCTGGCATGTAGAAATGTCTAGTAAATATTTGTTTGTAATAGCTTTATTGAGATATAAATCACAGACCATACAATCCACCCATTTAAAGTGTGTAATTCAATGATTTTTAGTGTATTCACAAGGTTGTGCAACCCTCACCGCTATCTAATTCCAGAACATTTTCATTATCTCAAAAAGAAACCTCCTACCCATTAGCAGTCACTCCCCATATCGCCCCAAGTCCCCCAGCCCTAGGCAACCACTAATCCACTGTCTGTCTCTATAGATTCGTATATATGGAATCGTGCCAGACGTAGTCTTTTGTGACTGGCTTCTTTCACTGGGCATAATATTTTCAAAGTTCATTCATGTAGCAGTATCAATCCTTCGTTTCTTTTTTACTTTTTTTCCTCACCCTACCATTTGGTTCTGCACACCATCTTTTATCTGACTCTGCTCAAATTTCACCTCCTTTGTTAATCTTCCCAGACTTAGAGCACGGAAATCCAGGATGGCCAACGTGGGACCACGTTGCCATTTCAGAAATCGACATTGGCCTTCTGTTGATGTCCAGCTCTATCCATAAATCCTAAGGACTAAACTACTTATTCTCCAGAGACTATCATTCCTGGCTTTCTTTTACTAGGGTTGATTTTCCAGTTTGATTTGCTCCTGGGAGACATTGGAAAGTAGATCTAAACCTTCTAGCCAGCACACCCAGAGGTCAAACCCATTTTACTCCTGCCACCAAGTGGTGAGAGGCAAACATGACACCAATTCAAACTGGGCAGACCAGACCCGATGGGTGAGGAAACCGAGTCATGTCTGCCATTCCTGTGTGTGAAGTGCAAGGACTTAACCTCCTCTTCATAGGGTGGCATGCCTGCTTTTACTAAGGATGTTTTGAAGCCCAGAGTTGGCCTTTTTATGGGCTTGGTTAGAGGTTGTCTCAACCGCTTATTCAAGCACTTATAAACCAGGCTGGTCATCAGAACTGCCTGTGAGTGTTTTGAAAATACAGATGCCAGGGCCTCATCTCAGCCTCCTGAATCAGAATCTTGGGGTTGTAACCCCGGCCTCCGTATTTTAAAAATCTCCACAGGTTGAGAGCTACCATGCTGAGCCGTAAGCTCCTGGAGGGTAGCAGGCATGTGCTTCTTGCTCACCGCTGTAGTGCCTGCTCCTGGTGCACGCCTAGCACACAAAAAGCGCACCAGTATCCATTGAATGAATGAATGGCTGAATACTGTAAAGATCTTTAAAAAACTGTTTTTTAAATTGAGGTGAAATTCACACAACATAAAATTCACCATTTTAAAGTGAACAATTCAGTGGTATTTAGCACATTCACAATGTTGTGAAACCTCTGCCTCTATCTAGTTCCAAAACATTTCCATCACCCCAAAAGGAGACCTCATACCCAGTAAGCAGTCACTCCGCACTCTCCTGTCCCTGCAGCCCCTGGCAATCACTAATATACTTCTGTCTCCATGGATTTGCCTATTCTGGACATTTCATGTAAATGGAATCACACAATATGTGTCCTTCTAGTCTGGCTTCTCTTGCTGAGCATCATGTTTTCAAGGTTCATCCATGTTGTAGCATGTATCAGCACTTCATTCCTTTTTATGGCCGAATAATATTCCATTGTATGGAGAGACCACATTTGTTTATTCATGTGTGGATGGACAAGTAAAACAGTTTTAGTGTAGACGACTTCTGTAAAGTCAGCAAATAGAGGATTCGCCACACGAATCCTCTGGCTTGTTTTACATGAATCCGATGAGCACATATCTTGCTCATTCGAGGCTTCTTTGATCTAGCCTACACATCGCTTTTTTTTGTGACATGAAGGAGTGTGACTGGCCGTGTGTGATATTTATGGAAATATAGAAGTTAGCTTCAGATATGTAGCTCCTGAGGGAAGCCTCGCGTCCTCTTTTTAGAAAGCTCTATTTGTTTGAAGCTTTTCCAACTGCTTTGATTTTAGCCTCAAAAACAATACTCTAGCCCAGGATCCTCCTTGAAAGGGCTAAGCTCCCACTCGTCCTGGTGTGCTGCCAGTAAGCACACGCCACTGACAGCCTCGCCGTCGCTGACTCTGCTGCACCCTGGCAGGGCCTCGGAGTCACGAATCTGAGGTCTTCTGGAAGAGCCTCACAGGAGCCTCAGAGCTCTGGTCAGACTCACCACCTGCCCTCCAGCCTGTGAGAAGGGGCTTCAGCAGGTCACTGCTTACAGGCTTTTGAGTCCACACTCTGGCCCACAAACCCAAGAATCTACCAAATAAGAATGTCACAGGAAAACCTGAGACCCCTGACCATTTTGTAGAATAAAGAAAATATTTACCCTCATTTTCTTTTTTCTTTAGAATTGCCGTGGGTGTGAGTCCCCTGAAACATGACTGTTTGAAATTTAGGTTTAAGTTATATACAGTGAAGTACACAAATCTTAAACAGCTTAGTGAATTTTAACTTGTGTATGTATATACCAGTGTAACCCCACCCCAATCATATCAAGCATCTGCTGCCCCTATAAGTCTTCTCCGGGCCCCTGTCCAGGCAGTTTCCCCGCAGAGGAAATCATTGTTCCAACTTCCATCACCGTCCATTAGTGCTGCCTGCTTTGGACTTCACACAGATGGACTTAGTGCATACGCTTGGAGCCTGACTCCTTTTCAACATTACACCTCTGAGATATGTCTCTGTGGTTGTGTACAGCACGGTTTGCTTCGTTTCATTATTGCATAGTACCCACTGTGTGTACTAGCACGGTTCACTCTCCATCCCACTCCTGACGGACATTGGGTTGTTTCCACTTTTACTGCTCTGAGGAACACGCTCTGGTCTTCCGGTGGTCATGACTCATTTCTGTCTCAGGGCGCACACTCAGGAGAGGACCTGCTGGCTGAGCCATGTGATTGGAGTCCAGTGTTCATTTGCTCACTCATTCAACAGCATGTATTGAGAATACACCACACGTGAGGCTCTGTCCTGGAGGAGAGGGCAGTGAGCACCACAGAGTCCTGCTCTCATGAACTTCTGTTAGTCGTCACTAAAATGGCAGATGAGGACCTCGGGAGCTGTCACCTCGCTGTGTATCTCTCTTCTGCCTCAGTCTCCCTACCTGCCATGCAACACTGATGACAACACCTCTCAGTGTGGTGATGTTTACCAAGGTGACACTGTACTGGCGGTGTTGCCCACCTGGATATCCATAGCCCTGTCAATGAGGATTTGCTTCACGCTGTGGCCTTGTGGCCTTGACTCTTCCCATCCCACCCTCAGCCCACAGCATAACAGACCAGCTGAGAAGTGGGCACCTGAGGCACGGGCAGCCAGTCTGCAAGCTGGGCGGGATCTACAGGAGCCCAGGAGAGGGGGCAGAGGCAACCAGATTCTCAGTCCTGGGGTCCAGAGTGGGACTGAGCCAGTCAGTGGAATCTGAGCCAATGTCCCAGGCAGAGGGGGCACAGTGGCAAGCTGAACCCTGGTGGTGAAGAGGAGACTTAGTGTACAGACGCGGGGAGAGTGTCAGAGAAGAGGGAACCCTGGGGTCCTCAGGGGAACATGGAGAGTCCCTGGGGCCTTGGGTCCATGCCTGCTCCTCCCCCGGGGGTCCTTGCTCCCGACAGCCCTTCTCTTGAGCTGCTTTCACCATGTCCCTGTTCCTGGATGTAAAGAATGTCTTCTGGTGCCTTTATCATTCAGAGAAAGGGTGAGGCCAAATGATCCTGTGTGTCTGGTTTGCATCCTCAAAGACCCTCCTTTTTTTCTCTGACATTTTACCTTTCAGACTGTAATTTCTTTCTTGAGAGTCAACCTCCCAAAATTAAGTCACCTAAATTCCCAAATAAGCTGAAAAGCCATTTTTCTTGCAAATCTTATATGAATATAATTTAATATAAGGCATAAACTAATAAACTAAAGTCCATATATTATAGCAGTAGCACAGTAAAAAACAAGCCAATATAAGAGACAAATGAACAGTATTTTAGCTGAAGGAAAAGAAAATAAAATAGAAATTAGATGTAAGTTATATTCTGTGCATAAATAACTTTAAAAAGAAATAATAAAGATGACTTCTATGACTTTTAATATATTTGGGGAGAGATTATTTAATTGTAGTAAAATAAGAGGTAGAAAGTTTAGCTGAAGTTTTGCATGATCAGGGCTAAGTTCGCTGCTTAAGAAAGACACAATAGGCAAGTGTCATTTTACAAGATTTGTAAGATTCTGGAGATACACAAAATTTCTTTTCATTTGAGTTCAAGATGTCAGCAGGGCAAATCTCCCTTCATCTGAAAGGTAGCAAACCATCTTTAAAACTTCTTTTAAAATCTCATCAAACAAAATGCTATTTAGCAATAAAAATAACGAACTATTGGTATGTACAACAACTTGGTTGAATCTCCAGAGAATCATACTGAGTGAAAAAAGCCAGTGATTCCATTTATATAAGATCCTTGAAATGGAAAATCACAGAAACAGAGAACAGATGAATAGTTGCCAGGGGTTAGGGATTCGAGGGAGGGAGGTTGAGGGAGGTGGGTGTGGTTGTAAAGGGGATCCTTATGGTGGTGGAGGTTCTGTGCCAGTGGAACCTACACACGTGACAAAATCCACAGATCTAAATGCTCACACACGCACAAAGGAGCAGGCAGTGCTCCCAGCAGTGAAACTGGGGAGATCTGAACAAGATAGGTGGATTGTATCAACGTCACTATAACAATATCAACATCAGCGTACCAATATCCCGGTTGTGATGTTATACTAGAGTTTTGTAAGATGTTACTCTTGGGGGAAACTGAGAAAGCGGTACATGGGATCTCTCTGTATTATTTCTTAGAATGAAATGTGAGTCTGCAATTATCTGACAAAAAAAAAGTTTAATTTAAAAAAAGCAGGAAAAAAATCTCCTTAGAGTCCAGCCCTCTTGGACGCCCACATCAATCGGCTGTCCTAGGTAAGAAGGGACACTGAGCCCGAACCCTCAGGCTCTGCTCCTGGTGCACACGAGGGGTGGATCCCTGGGACACGGCTGTCCTGCGTGTGCAGAAGGTCCCGGGTGCCACGCACTTGGCTACTGGCAGCCCAAGGACACTTCTTCAAGTGGCCAGGATAACGCTGTCAGTGGCCAGGCTGCCATCCTTTGCTCTGGGGTAGTTTAGGACTTACCCTGGGGAGCATTTTGGCCTTCATTTCCAGCTTTGTTACTGTTACTTGTTGCATTGCTTCAGTTTGCTTCTTTGTTTCATATTTGAGTGTGAACGAGGAGGTTGTCTGAGCCACGGGTCAGAGCTGTGGTCTTACCTGACGCAAGGAAGGGAGAGGAGAAGAGAGACGCTGGGGTGGCAGGTCACACTGGCAGTGCTGGCCTCGGTTGGGACTGTGCTGCCTGTGGAGCTCACAGGTTGTCCTCTGTCCTTCCTGCCATACTCAGCTCCATGAGGAGGGGTGTGTCTTTCTCCTTCACTGCTGTCTTCCTAGCACGCAGCCCAGGGGCAGGCTCACAGGGGGCATAGGGAACCCTCCACGCCATCAAGCATCTGGAAATGCAGGCACATAAAGAAGAAAATGAAATGAACAGCACTCACTCTCCCACTGCCCAAAGAAACCCACGGGGAACATTTCAAAGTATTTCCTTGCCTTTAACAAAAATCGTGTGTGGGTGAGAAAATATTCTGTTTTGATTCCCACATTTTTCACTGAACATTACATTACGCATATTTCTCCATGACCAAATAAAAAAGAATAATGTATAATTTCCTAGTATTATTGCATATGGCTATACCAAACCCTATTGAACTAACTCTCTTTTCCTCCCAGCGGAGTTTTCGAGTGTTGACTTCAGAGTCATGCTCTTCTGAAGGTGTCACCCAGGTGTAAGTCCTGCTCAGAGATTTCTTTTTCTATCTACTAAGCACGGCATTATGAAGAAAAATTGACTGAAAATTTACTTCTTCCCAACCACATTGTAAGACTTGTCAGTGTGATAAAAGTTTTACTTCTATACTCCTGCTTAGCTTGGTTTTATGCAGTGAAATTCGAGGTGTTCGTGCAAAACTTCTCTTCTGCAGGGAAAGGAATGACTTGTGTCTTTGAACTCCATCTGGGTATTTCTTAACAATCTCTTGGCACATTCGTCTTAACTGATGACTCTGAGTGTGCTGAGAGGTTTTATGGCTTCTGGTTGAAACTTTCGGTGGGGTCACACGAGTTCAGCAGTGAAACCCCTTCGACTAGGAACCCCAAAGACCACAAACAGAAGCACATAAGTGGTTGACGGTGGGAGGTTGGGGGCCAGTGGGGGCAGAGGACTGACTGCTGCTTTTTTCATTGTAAGTTCTTTTTTTAAATATTTTTTTATATTTTATATTTTTACCTTGTGGCACGTTTTATATTTTTACCTTGTGGATATATTACTTTGAATAAAAATATGGGAAAAGATGCCTTCAATTCAGTCTAGGAAGTCACAGGGGATAAATCTCCTTAATTTACAGAAATGTAGCAAGGCTCCTGTCTCTTTTGTACAAAAGAAATAGGATAGAGTGTTTGCAGAGAAGGATGTTTCTGGGCTGGCCTTTTGATGCTGACGCAAGGCCGTGCAGTCACCAAACCTGACCTCCCTCCCCTGTCCACAGGGGGACCCCACTAGACAGGTTGCTCTCCATGACCCAGGTGGAATGCTTGTGTTTGGGGAATTCAACCAAGATGCTCCCAAATCAAAGTAAGAGAACGGTTCCCAGGGGGAAGGAAGATGAAGTTAATGGGTAGAAGGCATTTAATTTAAGGTTTTTCGTCACAGTGTTTCTTTAGACTCTGGAAGCCCGCCACCACTGCTTGCTAGCAGTGCTGGCGCAGACGTTCAGACATCAACCCCAACTGGGTCTTTGCCTGTGTTCCACATCATGCCTTCCATATCTCAGCCTGCACATTAAATTTAGTACATAGGCTTATCTAATTTATTTCTGTCTAGCTAAAATGCAGTTTCTTGGAATATTGTATTTTTTAAGTGCAGAGAACTATATGCATATAACATAATAGTCTTTTCTGCCGTAAAATTGTTCCAGGTACCTATGATGGAGCAAAATATATTCATAGTTCTAAATGTTCAACAAAATCATCTTGATTTTGTTCCATTGCTATCTATATTGCAAAGGCTCTCCTATCTGAGCAAACTTGGTATTCACTGCAAGACAGTGAACGTAACATCTCTACCTTCTGTAATGTTTCCACAACCATTTAGGGAGGGAGCCTTTTGAAAAGGACTGATTCTTCCCATGAAATTCAGAAGTATATTTCAAGGAGGGGTCAACTTTAGTCTCAGACAAAGTTGGGAAGATTGCCTCCTGTGGCCTCCCCTGTGGCCATCAGTAGCTCTGAATATCCAGCTGCATACTTAACATCCTGGACTAAGCGTGTCCAAACTAGAATTCTTGATTTTCCTCCTGAAAGCTGCCCCTTCCCATTCTTACCCATCTCAGTAAATGGCAGCCCCATTTGCCCAGCTGCTTGGGCCAACACTCAACACCCAGGAGACATTGACTCCTTACTTTTCCTCACTGACCCGCCAATTCCATCCATCAGTGTGTCCTAATGACAATACCCCAGACCTGTTGGCTGCTCTCTATCTCTGTCACCACTGTGACACCCTCGTCCAGGCCACCATCGTCTCTCCCAGGCCTCCTCACTGGACTTTCTGCTTCTACGTTTACCCTAGTGAAGTCCATTTTCATGCAGCAGCCAGCCAAACCAGAAATAACATCATGTCACTTGCCTGTTTAAAACTTCCTAGTGGCTTTATATCAGTCAAGGTCTACCCAAGAAAACAGACTCAACTTGGAGCATGTATAACCAAGGGAGTTTAAGGGAGGTTGTTGTTTACACAGAGGTGAGGCAATCTAGAGGCAACCCAGGTAACATCAGCAGGAATCCATTGCCGCCTCTAGGCCGGAGGGACAAAGGGAGAAAGCCAGGGTTGCACTAAGGGTAATCCCAATTCCTTACTGGGCCACTACAGCCCCAAGACCTAGAGCAGTGCCCAGTATATAGGCACTCAGTGACTGGTGGTCAGTCGGATGGATGGGTGGATGGGTGGATAACTAATTAATCAGCTTTCCCACTTGGCATCTCCCTTCCAGACATCCTGCATACGTTAAGAAGGGGCCAACAGTGACACTTCAGCAGCATCTTGCTTTCCTTAGACAGTGGCCCTCCCCACCGGGATCTCTACCCAAGAGCTGTTGTAGCCTCCATGTCAGAGCACGGCCTCTGGTGTCAGACACGCTTGGATTTGAATCCTGTCTCTGCCACTGCCTAGCTGTATAAGCTTGGTCTGCTTCTGTTTCCTCATCAGCAAAAGAGGGATCGTACTAATGGTGGCCACCTCATAGTGTTGGTGTGAGAGGTCCCCGAGGTGCCAAGTGTCCAGTCTCAGCATGATGCTGTGCTGCAGGCGTAGAATAACTGCAAGCTGGACACAGAGAGTCAGCTTGTGCCTTGGGAGCAGCTGTCTCCCAGATGAGCACCACCATGGTCTGGGCAGCATTTTGTGGGAACCACTGAAGCTTGGAAGCAGTATTCTTTCATCTCAGTCACTCAGGAGTTCTGGCTTTGCAGAGCCGGTGTGTCAAGTATTTCTGAGCCGGGTGCCATAGGGTGGCACTGTTTGCTAGCCGTTGGCCTCAGCATTGGCGCTGTGCCTGGATGTAGGCGCTCATCCTCCAAGTGCATCTGTGCCGACGACGGCGCTAGAGGAATTCTGCGCTGGTCAGCACAGATTTTTAAGTGTAAAAATCACGTTGTTATGGGTTGATCATATAATTTAGAAATTTCTTCCAGGAACTGGATTGGATGTAGAAGAGATCATTTTGAAAGCTTCTATCTAGTCAGTCAGTTTCATTGAGCTCTATTTTGGAAATTCATAGAATGTGATAAAACCAAATGGAATCCCTGGATACATGTTCTCAAATGAGTCAGATTTCCTGGGAAAAAACAGTTGCCCCTCTCTCTGTCCAGAGGATGAGGCTAGATGTGGCACATTTCTCCCTGCACCCCACCAGGATGGCCCTCGCTCTGTAGGTCTCCCACCAGCCCCTGGGAGCCATATCAGGGCATATGGACTGCGGAGTTAACTAGTTCATGGAGTGAGACATTCAGCCTGGATAAGCGGTGTTTACACCAAATAAATTTTTTGGAAGAAACTTGTCTGGTTGGGGAATTGTTTATTTAAATACTCACACTAATAATAACAATTCCTACCTCTTATTAACTGCCTGACTCCATGCCCTAAACACCTTACTCTGTCCAGCCCTCACGAAAACTGCAAGTCAGCGTGATTTGACGGTCAAGGAAGCCGAGGCTCAAAGGGGCCAAGTGACCTGTCCAAGGTGTCTAGAATAGAAGGAGGCAGAGGCAGAATTCTCCCGGGGTGTGGGGCCCCAGAGCCTGCCATCTCACAGTGTCACTGACCCAGTCCAGAAGGTCAGGTCGACTGGAGGGAAACTGCCCTCTCTGCATGACACAGCACCTTTTCCAATTTTATAGCTGGATCTGGGGTCCATCATCGTGTCTAGTCACTATATTCCACATGCTCTAAGGGGACTTGGACTGTGGTTGACATTTCCCGATCCACCTTCTTCCACGGCCGCCCTTCCCGGGCTGGAGGAGGAAGGAGACAGTGGGAGGGGGTGGGGAGCACGTAGAATGCATTGCAGTTTACAAACTGAGTTGAGAAACTGGGCTTTTCCCTCATGCCTACCTCCCTTATTTCTTCTACCTGGAGTGGCAGGCCACGTGAGCCTCACGTGGATGCCTCCCTTGTCACACAGTTGTCAGATGTAAGTTCACACACACACACCTCCCACCCCAGTGAGGCTTCACTGGCCACCCTTTCGTTTTTGAATCAGAACACCCTATATTGATTTTCTTCATCCTTCGTACTGTTTGATACTTTCCTTCCTATTTACATGACTTTCTGTTTCTGTCTCTTCTTCCCTAAAATATAGGTTCCATGTGATCAGAAACATCGTCCTATTTCTCTAACCAATAGGAAGCTGTTAAATTAACTATTAAACTAGCTATTCTCGGGGTGGGCCCAGTGGCGCAAGCGGTTAAGTGCGCGCACTCCGCCGCGGCAGCCCAGGGTTCGCCAGTTTGGATCCTGGGCGCGCACCGGCGCGCTGCTTGGCAAGCCATGCTGTGGCGGCGTCCCATATAAAGTGGAGGAAGATGGGCACGGATGTTAGCCCAGGGCCAGTCTTCCTCAGCAAAAAAAGAGGAGGACTGGCAGATGTTAGCACAGGGCTGATCTCCTCACACACATACACAAAAAAACCAACTAGCTATTCTCAAATCAATAAGTGAAAAATATAGGAGAGCCCTCACAACATGGAAAGGAGAGAATACACACTGATAATCTTAAAGAAATGGCTAAAATTTAAGTGCAGACTTAAATTCTTTCAAGACATAGTGGGATTATATAAACAGCTTGATTTTTTCTATAGTCTTAGATCTGCAGCCAATTTGGATGGAGCTACAAATCCCAAACTTTCTTATAAAAATCTCACCAACAAAGAAAGGCCTACCAGATACCTTTGAATTGGGCACTGGATCAACATGGCCGTGTTAGGCGGCGTTGCTGGCGGCCATCTGGCCCAACTGCTCAGTGTTTCAGAGGCTTAAACATTTTTTACTGAAACCCGCTGTAGCTCTGTTCTCCATCTAGAGGAAGGGGGGCAGGAGCAGGCTTTCTTGAGTGTTAGAAATGCACTTTAGTAAAATGACTTCTAACCCAAACTCAAGCACCGACCAGGGTAGTAAAATGAGTGCAGAAATCCTTGTAATGTGGGAGGATTACAGTTCCCCATAAATATTTATGGGGTAACAGCAGCTTCTCAGGCGTAATACACAGGACATCTGCCACCGAGGCTGAAATGCAGACTGGATGTTTCAATCCAGAGACTCAAGTAACCTGTTTATTCTTTACGAAGAAAAGTCTTATTTTTAAAGTGAAGTTTGAGTCGAGGGGCTTATTTTTTTCTAAATTCCTTGCCTACCAAAACTGTCTGCCTTGAAGATCTCAGAAGAAGCTCCTGCCCCACCGAATTCTAATATCTTGTTGTCTCCCACCCAGAGATGACTCTTGTGTATGCCCCCTTCCAGTCCCGAGTGGAGGGCCCCGACTCGCAGCTCCAGGAGGTGTGCGGTGCACAGGAGGGGCATGTGCCCACTCGAACCCTGGCTTCTACTTGGCCTTGAGCCCCAGGAAGGCTGAGCGTTTGGTTCTTGAGTTTCGCTGGCAATTTTCCCACTTGCCACGGAATTCCCTGTAAGAAGTGTAGTCTTCCCTCCTGTTGTTTTGGGCTGTTGTTTATACAGAGCTCCAGATACATATGGCACATGGAAGCAATTAAGGTAAAGATGCAAAGTGGGCCTGTCCCACAGGGCTCCCAATCTGCCAATCTCCCATTCGCAGGGAGGCCCTGCTCAAACGGGGAACCTCGTGCACAAGGAGAACATACTCTTCAGAGTAGTTTTGTTTTGTTGCTTTTTAAGATCGGTTTTTAACATCAGCCGACCAAAAATAGAAGTGCTTCCATGCAAAGATAAAGCAGATTTGCAACTGCTACTGGTGAAACTAACGCTTCAGCTTTGTAGCCGCACAGGCTATGACATTTGTTGTCTCTCATCTGGAAACTGCCATAAACCACCTTGTCTGGGTGTGGCTTTACTGGTGCAAAAGCGAGAGACGAGAGGCCTTGGGGAGCAAAGACCGTGAGGCCGTCCACAATGGCTTCTCTGCGTTCCTGTCTGTCACTGGTGGTTTGGTCCACCTGGAAGTAGCCACGCAACGTGGCATGGGGACTCCACATGTGCTCTTTCAGTGACCGTGATTTCCCACCACTGCCACCATCAAACCACGCTGGCCTTCCACATAACGGTGGTGCACGCAGGGGTGGCTTGTAAGCGTGCTCTGGCTGCTAGAAGCCAACAAATTCTTCTCCTCCTTTCCCCCCCAAACTGCCACAGTGACATTGTGGGGAAGAGAGTTAAAACAGGGGGTCCAATTGTGGGGAAGAGAATTAAAACGGGGGGTCCATAGTTTTCTTATTCTTAGCCGTGGTGAGAAAAGAATAGAACTTCATTAATGTGAATTTGTGGAAAGTAGAAAAAGAGAGTTTTACACTACACCTTTATCAAAGGAAAATGGCCTTATTTCCTGCCAAATTCAGATTTTAGCAATGCTCAGAAACTCCTTCTGATGACACATAATGCAGGGAAGAGAGCAATGGATAAAATTTTGATAGCGATTTAGGCTAACTGTTAAACAGATTTGCTTTAATATTCAGACTAGTCAAGTAATTTGCTCTGAACTCCCAGATAATAAATATAAATGTGAAGTAAATGGCATCAGGCTGGCCAGAGGCCCAGGAGAGAGTGGTATGCTGACCCAGAGTGGGGACTGCACTCTGTTTCTGCTTTAGACACCCAGCCTTCGCAGCTAAGGATGGCTGGACAAATGCCCCTGAAACGGCACGAGTGTGTTTCCACACCCCGGCTCGGCAGCCACTGGGCTTTGCCCGAACCGTACGTGTGTGTGCGTGTGTGTGTGTGCGAGAGAGAGAGACAGAGAGACAGAGAGACAGAGAGAGAGCGAGAGACGTCATTAGCTAAGCATGTCACAGAACAATGCAGTTTCCCTCTAAGTCTGATTCTACGGAAAAAGGTAAGCTGCTTGTAGTCAGGGAGCAGGATTTTTTTCTGGGCTGTGGGACAAGCTCGGTATTTATTGTGGCAAGCTCAAAAAGTAATAAGTGTTATCGTGAGTTCCTGGGTCTTGTAGGGCTCAGCTGGGCTGCGTGGGAGCCCTGGGTTCCAGGCCCTCGTGGCCTGCACTCATTTACAAGGTTGATTTGCAGCCTCAATAAGAGAACAGCACAGAAGCAGGAGCACTCACCTGTGCATTCTGGTTTAAGGAAGTAAGATGGTCTCTAGGTCACTAAACAGTAACTTCATTTTAAATACTGAACACAGATTTCAGTATTACTTGAATATTTGAAAGAGAATTATGGGTGTTCACAGCATTAGTTGATCTACGGATCAAGGGTTGTGCAGAAAAAAATTCCAGACACTTGAACGAGGATATTTTCAGTTTCTTTCTCCAACAAAAATCAAGCTCTGTTACATATCACTTGCAGCAGTTTCCCAGATTTCAGCTATTTGCATACTACCTTCACTGCTGTTGCCATATCTCAGCTCACCTGCACGATCATCAACTGAAACTTGCTTGTGTTCCTCTAAACCCATTTACCTTTCAGCTTAAATAAATATATCTAAAGTGAAACTGTATATCACAACTATAAAATTATACTTGTGGTCTTTTAGGCATGTTCTTAATTTTAACACACACATACTGAGTTAACAAAGTGTAAAATTCGTCAGAATCCTTCTCCTCCTCCTGACCAAGACGAGGACATTAACTTGCTTCACCTGCAATGACGTGCACCCGGGTTACCTTACTGTCACCCAGAATTTTGTTTCCATCTTGTTTTTAAACCCCCGAACAAGTCTTTTTTATCATGACGTGTCGTATAGGCAATGCTTAGTGAGGTTTACTAACGTCCACCTTTGTGTTTTTTTTAATTTCATCAATGCGTCTTGCATGTCACTCCTTCCTTCTGGAATTTCCTTATTTCCTTAGCAGTTCTTGCAGCAAGGGTCTGTTAGTGGTAAATGTTCCTGTTTGAACGTGTGCATGTCTTTATTTCACCTTAAGGTAGTTTAGTGGGTGTGAACAGTTCTGCATTGATGTTTACTTTCAGCATTTTGAAGCTAACCTTCCATCATATCTCTGATTCTATTCTGCAGTTGAGAAGTCTGTGGTCACTGTCACTCATCTCTAGGTGACCAGGATTTTTCCTCGATGACAGCTTGCAAGACCATCTCTCTGTCTTTGGTAATCTGTGATTTTCATTACAATGTGTTTAGATATGGACTTCTTTTTATGTATCCTGCTTGGGACTTATGTTTTATGAGTCCAAGAAGCTATATCTTTAATCAGTTCTGTAAAATTCTGAGGTGTTATCTCTGCATATTGCTTCTACTCCATTTCTCTATTCCCTCCTTCTGGGACGCCTGTTAGATATATGTCGGATGACCTCACTAGCCTCCATATCTCTTAATGTTTTCATCTTATCCTATTACCAACCTTTTAGTTCACTTTGCCCTCCTCCCACTCTCCCTGTCTCCACTTTGGTTCCATACACAGAAATCATTGTAACTTTCTCTGTCTTCCTTGTTCTCTTTATTCCTTTATCGCTCCCAAATTACAGCACCCAAAACAATACTTTACTCATTAAAGAGGTGCAATGAACATTTGTTGATTTTATTTAGTTTTAAGAAATATCAGAAACAAACACCCAGAATTGCACTGAAAAAGGTTTCCCTTGAGAACCTCAGAAAAACAAATAGGATCACATTTATAGACTTCTCTTTTAGGCCTCCTGTATTTTCAGTTGGCAGCCAGCCTGATTTCTTTTAGGCCTGTCCTAATTTATTTTTGGTCCCATGCATATGAGCCAGTGCTTATTTTGATAACTGCATTTATGCTTCCAAGCTTTGACAGACAAATCATTGCCCTGGGCTCCCTCATGGTCACAAGCTTCAACCCACCTCCCGCCTAAAGGAGTAACTCACCCTCCAGCAGGCTCCAGTCTGTTCTCTGTAATTAGTTAGGTAGCAAATGAGCCTCTCAGGATGATTGTCTCTCCAGAGAGAAAAAAATACAAACACAGTGCCTGAAAGCCCTTTCTAGACTCTAAAGCTCTATATAAATGGTAGGGAACGGTATTCACTATCTGTGAATATTTGAAAAGAACCGTGAGCGACTAGCTAGAACTTTTTTCCCCACTGCATTACTAGCCAAGGGGCTCCCCTCCTGCCATGTCCCAGTCTGCGGGCTCCTGGAGGGAAGTTTCTGTTCTGGAGCGTGGTAATATTCCCAAAGCTGAAAGAAAGCCTCTCTTCACAACGTTCCTAAGAAAATCTTCCACCTTCCGTAGGTTTTGGATTCCTGTGGAATCTGGACACCTCTCATTTCCAGATGTTCTAATTAAGCAATAAGCTTGCTTTCAAAGTACGGGAAACATCAGTTCAGAGCCTCCCAGCCCTTTCTCCTGAAGATTCCAGCATGAGCAGAAGAAGGCCAAGTTGAGGGAGGGGGGAAGGTGGAAAACCAAGCCCAGTTTTCAGACAGAAGTCGCTTTGCCATTTGGCTTCATCTAACTACAGCAACGACTCCAAACTGTTCCTCGGGTAACACTGAGGGTGGGGAGGTCAGATGAAGGGGAGAGAGGGAATCCTTGCCTGCTGGCCGGCTCCCAGACCGAACTCCGAACACCTGGGTGCCAGATGTGCCTGGGGTGTGAGGCCCACTGTTGACCGAGGGGCTGCACTTCCCGCGTGGTAGCTGCTCTGCTTGGCGGGGAGAGGGCTGTGAGGTTGTGCTGAGGACGGGCGGCCGGAGCCCAGGGCTCTTTCTGCTGCTCTCTTTCTTCTCTCCACGCCCCCAGACCCGCTGCACTCTTTCCTGCCTCAAAGAGGTGGGAGGCTGGCTTATTGCCAGCCCATCGGTCTGGTACTTTCCACCCCAGACCTCGGCACTTGTTTAGATGTTTCATGCCTGTATCTTTGTTAGAATCCACTGGAGGAAGACGCAGCTGGTTGGTACACTCAGATAATGATCTGCAAGCATCATAGCATGGCCAGGGAGAAGTAGGGCAAGAAGCCACGGGCTGACCGCACTGCCCAAAACCAACGTCCACATTTGGGAACAGTCTGGAATGCCGTGGTTGTGCCAGCTCAGTCGGAACTGCCCAGACCAGGGTGATCCAGGAAGGGAAGGCTGCCTCAGATCTGCTTATTATTGATTGACGCCTGTCTCCCTTCAAGGGGGAGAGCTCCCTGGAGCGGCCTCCTTCCTTCTTTCTGAGAGTCTGTGCTTGACTGTCCCTCTCTCAAGTGAATGGGGTTTCGAGGGAAGGCAGGCTGGAGTCAAACCTGGCTCTTCTGCCCTTTGCCAGCTCTGCGCACTTACCTAATCTCCCTGGCTCCCGCTTCTCTATTCGTAAAAACAAGGGACGGTGAAACTCATCTTTCCAGGGTCTCAAGAGGAGTGAAGCAAAGAGCCCAAGGCCTGCTGTGTGCTGGGGCCCGGGTCAGGGGCTGCTTCACCCTTCTCCCCCTTCGCCTATCCCTCTGGTAGGGTATTGCTGGGCTTTTCTTTCCAGCTGGAGTATTGGAAGATTTTAACATACTTCAGTTCAAAATGAAACAAGTTTAGAGAAGAAGTAGATGTGGCTGATGCTGATAGCCATACTCTGCCAGCAAGCATCCTTGCGGGCCTGGCGCCCTTTCTGGGGCCCACACACTGGCGTCTCAGGAAACATCCAGCCACACAAAGAGCTGCAGAGGAGTCTCCCGTCTCCCTTCTCCATGGCTCCTTGGGTGAGCGTTCCTGCTGGGGCAGGCGGCTGCTGTCACCAGTCACCAACTCTGCTCTTCATGTCCATGTTCCCCTAACTGAGAAATGACTAGGAAAAACTAAGCGTAGAAAACAGTTTGGTGGATCCTCAGAAAGCTAAATATAGAATTGCCACATGATCCAGCAATTCCACTCCCAGGTATACACCCGAAAGAATTGAAAACAAGGACTCAAACAGATGCACGTCCACACAAGTTCACAGCAGCTCTATTCACAATAGTCAAAAGGTGGAAACAAATGTCCGTCAATGATGAACAGGTAAACACAATGAGGTCTGTACACAACAGAATCTTATTCGGCCATAAAAAAGGAGTGAGGCACTGACACACGCTACAACATGGATGAACCTTGAAAACCTGATACTCAGTGAGAGAAGACAGATGCAGAAGGCCACATGGTGTGTGATTCCATTTATATGAAATGTCCAGAACAGGGAAGTCCACAGAGACAGAAAGTGGATTAGTGGATGCCAGGAGCTGGGGCAGGGGAAGAAGAGAGAGTGACTGCTTAATGGGTACAGGGTTTCTCTGGGAACTAGATAGAGTTCCACAATATTATACTAAATGATGTTCACTTTAAAATGGTGAATTTCACCTCAAAAAAGAAAATCCTGGGGCTGGCCCCATGGTGTAGTGGTTGAGTTCAGCACGTTCTGCTTTGGTAGCCCGAGTTCACAGGTTTGGATTCGGGCATGGACCTACACCACTCCTCAGCCACGCTGTGGCAGCAACCCACATATAAAGTAGAGGAAGACTGGCACAGATGTTAGCTCAGGGCTAATCCTCCTCAGCAAAAAAAGGAAAGAAAATGCTCATAGAATTATATACTCTTTCCAAAAAAACCCAAATGAAAAGAGGAAATCTGTATGTGTTTCCATTTGAGAACCAATGAGGATAGAATTCAACAGAACTTCACCTCAACCATTCCTAGACAGAGAGGAGACTTTCCTCTTCTTCCCTCAAGATCCTGCCTCGTTGACACCCCTCCATCGTGAACTTTTCCCTAGTCTAAACATGCTCCTGGAGATCACTCTTGCTGAACTGCTCTTTTTCTGATTTGGCTTGTTTCACATTTGAAGTAATTTGGGATCAGCTCTAACATTTTTGCTTTAGAAAAGTAGTAAAAATTAATTAATCTACAACTACACTGATAACAAAAGTTAATAGAAATTTTAATAAAAATACAACCTCAATAAGCTTCCCTATTGTTCTAATAAATGCAGTAGTAGTTTAGAATTGTAGATAAAAAAATTAATAAAATAGCTGAGGCTAGGGACCAAGACGCTCAAATAAAGGGACGCAGTCTCTGTTCAGCTTCTCCTGCCAGTGAGGGGAAGATGCCCTCCAAGTGTATTTCCCATTTCCCGCTGCAAGTTGGAAATTTCTGGAACATTTAACCAATACTCCTTGTTTGGTGGCTTATTTTAATTATTTGGATATTTTTATCCAATACAAAAAAGGTTGGAGACAATTATAATAGCCAGGTGTCAAAAATACAGTGGTATATTCACAGAGAAAATAGGTGAGGAGAGGATTTAAGCAAACCAAGAGCAAGATTCTCAACTTTGTGAGGCCCTAGTCTCTGGGTGGCATTCCCAGAGGCTAAATGTTGTTTGTCTGGTCAGTTTTTCTTTCCAACACTGTGACAGGAACTTAGAGGATGAAGGAGACCACTGACCCTGCAGAAGACAAAAGCAGACCTCATTTCCAGGCATGGGAGTCCACCCTGTCTCTCCCGGGGGCCTCTCCTGGAGACTCATGCTGGCCTCTTCCTCAGGGTGAGTAAAGAAATTCCAGGTGCGATGGAGGATCAGGTGCAAGGTAGCTTCTTCACGAGGCACAGCATCCTAAGGAAATCACCGTTGCGCTGTAGAGAGGTGCTGTCAGAGCCCCGGGGGTTCCGGTAACGGTCTGCTCAGTTCAGAAAGTCTGCTGGCCCGGCCTCTGGGTGGCAGATCAAAGGGGAAAGCTTTGATCAGGTGGAGTTTAAAGGTAAGGGAGCAGGAGAATGAAAGTAATAGAGAAGGACATTCTGAGCTGGTTTTAATGTAGCCAGCTCTCTTCATGAAATGCCAGAACTAGGACTTGAATGAATTTAAACGTTGCCAGAAATCAGCGTTCTGCTGTGCTGAGAATATGAGGAGAGTGACGGAGGGTGTGATCCTCAAGTCCCAGTAAGGGACCAAACGCAATCAAAGCGATGCCTCCAGAGGGAGCCTGAGGGAGCACGATGACTGCAGGGTGCTCCCCCAGTACTTCCCGCCGCTGACCCTGAGCCTGCGGGCCTGGGCGGGGGGGGGGGGGGGGGGGGGGGGAGAGAAGGAACAAAGCCGTCCCAGCAGTGAGTTGCAGCAGAGAGAAACACTGGCCGGGACCCGGATTCCCCGGGCACTGGCACTGGCTTCAAATGGGAGTCCTGAGCCTTCCTGGACTGTCTTTACCGCCCCTTCAGAGTGAGGGACAAGAACTGAATTCTAAAGCTGGGTTAGAACTCAGCACATTAGGATGAAAGGAATGGAAGAAAGCTGTAAAAATGCCTCAGCAGGGCTTCCCTGGAGGACCTGTTCTGTCCCACTCCTATGGACTTCATGGGGCTGCTCAGACTGCGCCAGCTCAACGGGATCTGAGCCCCTGTTCCTGGAGGAGCTCCCTTCTCTAGAGAGAGAAACAAGATCAGTGGCTCCTGAGGAAAACTTGAGAAATCTTTTAAAAATTATTATGGAAAATTTCAATCATGAACAAAAGTAGGGAGACTTAATAGCATGAATCCCCATGTACCCATCACCAGCTTGTTCATCTCTCCCTCTACTGTTTTGTTCTTTATTGTAGGAAAACATACATAGCATAAAATCTACATCTTTCCTATTTTTAAGTGTACAGTTCAGTGGTATTAAGCACATTCACATTGTTGTGCAGCCGTCACCACCACCCATCTCCAGAACTTTTTCATCTTCCCAAACTGAAACTCTGTCCCCATTAAACACTCACTCCCCATCCCCCTCCCCCAGCCCCTGGCACCCACCCTTCTACTTTCTGTTCTATGAATCTGACTATTCCAGGGACCTCATATAAGTGGAATCATACAGTATTTGTCCTTTTGTGACTGGCTTATTCACTTAGCATAATGTCCTCAAGGTTCATCAACCCCTCGACTGTTTTTAGACTCAGGAAATCTTGACGCCGTGGAGAAGCCCAACAATCAGCTCATGCTGAGACTGCCTTTACTTTCCTTTAGAAAAAGAACACCAATTTCCCCCAATTCTCTAGCAGTATGAACTCATTTGGTCCTCAAAGCCAGCTCACCCTTAGTAAAGCCGAGAGCATGGGGCTTGGAGAGGTTGAGTGACTGCTCCAGCGTCACTCAGTCGGGGAGGACTTCTGTGATTACTCCATCACAGGGGCCAATGTTACCTTTCCCAGAAAGACAGTTTTATTTCTGCAGAGTGCGTCATAAAGTCGTCTGGTCCAGGGTTTTCCAAAGTGTAAGAGAGCATGCTCCTGGTGGCATTCAAGCTGATTGTAGGTGGCACACAAATTAGCATTTTTTACTTTAATGACTGTGTGTTTATCCCAATATATGTATGAGAAAAAGCCATGGGCACGTTGAACTTGTGATTTCATGCATTTAGTCTTAGGATGAGACTGAGTTAAAAAGTGGTTCTATTTCAAGTAGATTTAAAGAGAAATATAAAGTGATATGGTACAATGGACATGATATGGTAAGACTTGAGTAACTGAAATCGGGGAGACACTGAGTCCAGAAGTGCTTTCTTCTCTGGGAGAGTGAAAGAAAGAAAAGCAGCCCCTGACATCCAGGGACCAGCCCCACAGGAGGCCTTGGTGCCATCCTGTTGGATGTCAACAGCTTCATGGACCACCAGCATCCCACAAAGTCTCTCTCTGGGACAGCAGGAGCGGAAATTCATAATCTTGTCTAAGCACAGACAAAAATGGTGTTACTGTGCAGACCACAGAAGTACCGAACATCCCCTCTCCTGGCTCATAGGACCAATCACAACCATCACTTGGGTCTGGTCTTCCCTTCTTCTCGATAAGATTTACTAAGATACCCAGTTACCGAAGAATCCCTGCTGCCCGACAGCACTCAAACCAGAGCCAGCCCTGCCTCCTTAGGCCCTGCCCCAAACCCCCTACCCAAAGCCCAATGCTCAAGGAGTCCTTTCTAACCCTATCTTGCTGAGATGCCCCACGTGTCCAAGGTATGCCATCTCCTTCCAGCCACAAGCACTGAACACAGCCTGTGCACCTGTGTCCTAGGGGTCCTGGCTGGAGCACCCTGATGGGACATGGTTTTCTATGATGAGAAGTTCGCTGTCTAGAGCTGAGGCCCTCCCCTGGGCCAGGCAGAGGGCGAACAGGCCACCAGCACAGCTCCAACCCTGGGCACGGGAAGCAAGCAGGAGCTTCTCCTGTACTGTTTGACACTGCCTGTCCTTGCAGTGCGACAGCTGCGGGCTGCCTTCTGGGATGACTCTTGACTACCTATGCAAACCCCTTCCTTTATCTTCTCGTTCATGTACCGAGACACTGGTCTCAGCAAAGAATCTCCTCAAGCTTCTCTGTGTTCCCCAAACATTGGCACAGGCTCCTCCCTCTGGTGGGCGCAGGCGCTCCTTCCTGTCCCCCTCTTTTTGTGCCCTGAGTTCCGAGGCCTCGGGTCACGCTCACTTTCTCTATCTTGAAGTCTGTAGGTCTTCATACATTGTATGGAACTCTGCTGTACTAGAAGATCATTCTCAGTGAGTGCGAGGGGAAGCAAAGCCATCAATAATTATTGATGGAGGTCCTCACAGCAAGGGGGCGGTTGGCCCACTCTGGGCTGGAGCCCTTGCCTCCAGCCCTGAGCTGACACAAACGCACATAAGCCCGGTGCCTGCCATCTTCCACGTGCGCTTTTATTTAATTGTATCGATGAAAGCAAAGGAGGCAGCCTTGTGAGTAGGGCACAGGTCAGCCACTGCTCAGGAACACAAGGGGCCCCATGACCCCTGAGGACAACCTGGGACTCCATGGGCCTCTTCCGACAACTCACCCTGGCCCATTGCCCTGGTCAGAGAGGAGCAGGGGCTGGTTCTCAATCCCACAGTCCCTGCAGGTTGCATTCCTCCACTTCTTATTGGTCCCAGAATCAAATAGGTCACAGGGCCTCAAATCCGACTAGGCTCTGCCTCCTCCTCTCTCTAGAGTGGCCTGTTCTGAGCATAGGACACTCTCATTGGTGTATTGGAATGTGGGACAGAGTCATTCCAGAGTCAGGGATGGTAATGAAGGAGTTCTGGAAGTGAGCAGGGGCGGGTGTGGGACTGGAAGGGCTCTGCAGGGCCCACCTCCACCCCCACCTGGCTGACGGAGCCAACAGGCTAGGAGACCGTACTTCTGGGCGAGAAGTCCTGTCCCCTGGGGTCTCCTAGGCTCACTCTCCTTGACCACTGCTGTTGGTGTCTCTGGGAATGAAAGCTCCTTCTAATGAGAACAACAGCAAGCCACAAAGAGCAATCTCTCGTGCTCCTGAGGGGGCTTGGGGACCCCGCTGGTGGCTGGAGTGGGAAGGCAAGACAAGGAAACCTGTGGCAATTGAAGTTTAAACTTAAATGTCTCCTCTGCCATCTTAGCCATCATGCCCAATGATGTTGGTAGGTTCCAGCTTGTGTCAGTGACTCTGACTGGTGTGTAATTTCTTCTTGTAACCCTGCTGCCTCTCTGGAACTCACTGTACTCTTTAACTTAAAGGTAATTCAGACTATCTCAAGTATTCTTGTTTTTCTCCTGATGTGTGGAATATAATTGACATCTGACTCCATAGGAGAGTCAAAGGCAGCAGGAACGTAATTCCTTTAACAATGCCTTTGTTTATGAATTTCTTCAGAGCAATTTAGCCACCCCCAGCTGCCATAGATCACTGGGCAGGGATAAGCTGGGAGACTGGAAGGGCCTAAGTCACGAGGAGCTGGAGGGAGGAGAGGGGAGGCCATAGGCACCTGAGGTTCTTGGGCCCACTTCCATTCTGTCACCTCTCACCCCTACCTCAGTTTCTCTGTTGTAAAGTCTCTAGATGGCATCTGCTGAGAATTAATTAACAAATGTCCATTAAATATTCACAAGGTGAGTGCTCTGCAGTTGCTACGTAGTATTAAATAATTACAACCCTCGAATGATGAGCCTATCGTGTCGTTGATCTGATGCATGAAAATGTTGTTATATGTCTTTTCACAATGACTTTATTTAACAAGAGCTGATCTTTGCAATTTGGTTTATTTTCTCTATCCCTTTTAATTTCAGACTCAGAGGTTATTAGCATAAAACTGCTCATTTCTGCTGTAAATCAAGAAAATACTCATTAGAAACCCAGTGCTTTGATTGCTAGGAGTTTGGACTTGTAAAGAATGGGATAATGGCAAGATTTGGTGTTAAAAATAGACTATATTCAAAAATATTTTTTGTTTAGGGAAAGCAAAATGGCATTTTCTGAACTGAGCAACATCTTAAATGCATTGAAATCCAAATCATACTTGGCCAAGCACCAGGATGAGAGATGGCCATCGAATATCAAATTGGGTCCTCAAGGCTGGGGAGAAAGGAAGTAGGGGTGGCTGTGAGGAACCTCCCCAGCGACCATTCTGAGTGCCAAGCTGCCCCAGATATTGGCATCTAATTGAATAGGACTGAACCGAGAGGAAACTTGTGGTCTCCACCATGCTGGGGAGCCACCTTGCACCCACAGACGCAGACAGACAACACAGGGGCCAGAAGCGATTCCAAAGGCACGTCTGTAAACTCTGGGGAAAGAAAGAGCTGATGTTTAAAACATATGGTGGAGGCTGAGGACAAGTGGCCGTAGTGCTGTCATCCCTGGCCCCTTCCCCTGCCTCTGGCTCCCAGGGGACATTTGCTGTCTCTGGTGTGTCATAAGGAATGTGTTGATCCACAGAGTTTTCAGGCCTTCCTCCTACATCCCTCATTTACACACTCCTTTCCAGACTGGTAGAATTTCTTTTCGCAAAATTATCCTTGTCTAATCCATAGAGACGGAAAGTGGATTAGTGGTTGCCAGGGGCTGAGGCGGAGGGGGTTGAGAATGGAGAGTGACTGCTAATGGGTACGGGATTTCTTTTGGGGGTGATGAAAATGTTCTGGAATTAGAGAGTGGTGATGGTTGCACAACTCTATGAATATACTAAAAAACACAATTGTACATTGTAAAAGGGTGAATTTGATGATGTCTCAGTGATAGCTCAATAAAGCTGTTATTTAAAAATCATCCTTGCCTTGTGTTGCTGGCTTGCCTCCAGTTACTGAGACCGTGAGTCCTTGGCCTACAGGGCTCACAGGAAGCAGCTCTGAGGGTCCTACTAGCTGCACTTGGAGTCTGTAGTCATCTCTAGATTTTGACTAGACACTTGCACAAGTTGCCAAATGCAGAAGACCCCTGATGTCCGACTGTAGGTCAGTATTTTAGGCTGTACCTGAAGCAGATAAAGGACCTGGACTTCTGCTAGGCTGTAAAATCAACTTATAAAATCCTCATAGGAGCAAAATTGTAATGTGCCTTGGGCTTCAGGCAAAGGAACGGAAGGAGACAAGGAGGACCCCATTCTTTCTGGGCTCTTGGGAACCACCAGACCCTCCAAAAGGAATAATAGCCCCCACTTTCACCAGGTCAGCAGCAGGAAAAGGCAGAGCTCCCCAGAGTTAGACCTCTGGTCCACAACACAGCGAGGGGGCATGGCAGGCAGGGGCCCACTGAGGGAGTTCCTGCCAGAACTGTCATAGGAGGCCTTGGACAATCTTAGTGTGTCCTTTCTCGCTCTTGCAATGTCTCTTTATTTAAAATGTTTAACGAATTTTAAAAACAAGAAGGTAATCTGGGCAGAGTTAGAAGCTGGACCCCCTTTCACCTAGCTTGGACGTGTGAGGTCTCCATCCTCCAAGGGACACATTCAGTGTCTCCTAGGATGTCATTGCAAAAGGCCATCGCTGAACCACGGGATCAGTGTTTGTAGGCTAGAAAATAAAAGCAAGTGGACTCTAGGAGAAAAGAGAAGGGGGGGCTCTCTAGGAGCCTGCCCAAGACCACGGTGGTTATTGGCATGCACAGCACATTTGAAGCCTCCTGCTGACACTCCAAGCCCCACCTAGAGAAAGGTGAGCTTCTGGTGGCCTGTCTGGACAACCTTGGGCAATAGTCCACCTTCCTCCTGCCACACTGGTCAGAATAAGGCAGCCCTGCGAGGGAATTCCTCCAGATGAGTGAGGCCAGACCACAGCTGCAAAGACACAAGTGGCAAGGGGGTCTCCTCCACACCTGTGGATGCAGCCCCCTCTCAGAAGCTGCACGGATGTTCCAGGGAAAGCCCTTTATCTCCAGTGAGCAGGGAGTGGGCAGTCTGCAGCATCTCTTGAGGGCAGCTTCCACTCTCTCACGGCGGTGTCCTGGCCTCCCTAAAGGCTGGTGGCTGGGGGCACAATTAGCTGCTGCCTGGGAAGCGGCCTGGCTGCTTCAGGCCCTGGGTGGGCCCTGCTCCCAGGCTGTGTACTGTGCGCAGAAGGCCTTGGCAGAGGGGCTGGGCTGGGCCCGCTCACTGCAGCGGACACCCCAGGAAGAGTGGATACGCTCTGGCCGGAGGCGGCTGGGGTTCCTCTCTTTCTCAGGGAGGAAAATGGAATCGAGAGGAGGAGAGGCAGCCCCTGGCTTAGGAACAGGTTATTGGTCTTTGTTTACCAGGCCACCAGGCGGCCTGCCTTTCTCCTCCCAGCCGGTTCTCTCTGCTCGCCAGTGTCACGTCCAGGGAGGGACAAAGGGGGACTGCGGGCGGATTAGCTCTCGCCTGGTGGGCGGGCGGCTTTCCCGCGGCGGCAGCTGCTCCGCCGGCCCTGCCAAGGGTCCCTGCGCCCCTGTTTGCTCAGGGCGGCTCGCCGGACGGCACGGCTTCCTCTGTTTATTTTCACGGCCGACTCCAGTCCCGCCGCGTCGGGCCGGCCCGGCCTGGCTGCGCGGGCCGCGCCCGGGGTCGGCGGCGGACAATGGAGAGGCGCTCGCCTCGATCCGATTTCAGGCCTTTGTTGCCGGAGCCTCGTGCCGATGGGTTAATGGGGCAGAAGAGATCGGTGAAGGGCGACAGAAGTGGCCTTTGAAAGAGGGTGTCAGTACAGGGCAGCGAGACAAAGGCCAAAATACACATGGGCGGAGAGGGACAGATGGGGAAGGGCGAGGAAAACAATTAGGCCGCGAGTGCGGGGGCGGGGCGCGGCTCCATCAACCAGCAGTTAACCAGGCCGCCGCGCCGCCCCACGCCCCGGGCTGGAGCAGGGCGCAGGGGCTTCTGTGCGCCCCGGCCTCCGCCGCCCCCTCCCCACCCCAGTCCTGCCCCACCGATTCACTTTGACGTTCGGCTCTGCGCCGCGCTCTCCCCGCGCCTGGGGAGGGAGGGAGGGAAGGACGGATGGCTAGACGGATGGATGGATGGATCCCCCACCCCATGAATGACGGAAAAGCTGAATCCCGATCAAGTTCCTACAGGAGAGCCTGGAAACGCTCCCCTCGAAAGGGCAGCCCCTCCCGCGGCCGCGGCCTCCACCGGGCAGGGCCGCTCCCCCAGGCCGGCGGCTCGCGGAGACCCCCGCCGGCAAGGACCGGTCAGCAGGCTGCGAGCCGAGCGAGCGGGCCGGGCAGGGATCCCCGCCAGGCGGCGCTGCTGCCCTCCGAGCTGCCTGGCCGCGCTCTGCAAACCGATGCTGTTTAATTAACGTGCAAATTGAGTAGATTAAATGACTCTAAATAATTAGCCACAGATCCTATAAACAGGATAACATATTTAATTAAGCAGCGATATAGATTTTGGAAACTGTTAATGTATTTTTAGAATGGCTGCTTAGATCTTTCACTTTCCTCCCTAACTTCAAACATGTAAC